>NC_138733.1:22734692-23165707 GCF_965113295.1 Leuciscus leuciscus
AGTGGGTTTGGAGGGTGATGGGGGGGCTGGAGGAAAGTCAAAGAAAAGAAACAAGGAGAAGAAGAGACAGGGACCGAGAAAGAGAGACACACTCTGTTCCATGTCAAGCGTGAGTACAGTTGAGATGTGTTACAAGACCGGCAACACACTTCACTGCTCTCATTGTCTAGCAATCAGACGTTCACCTCATGCTGTTACTGAATTACTGTTACCAGTCAAAATGAAGGAGGAGTCATCCGTGCCACCGCATTTACATTTTTCTTTTCCTCCCCAAAATAGGGTTTGGAATTTGTCGGCTAATCATTTACATTACTCTGTCCTCAGATACTAAACATATGGGTATATGTTTGCTATTCAGAGCTTCAAAATAATCAACACAGATTTAGTCTCATAGCCTAATTAGGCAGCATATCAGTTCTACACTTGTGCCAAGTTCCTTCCGCGTTTAGCTCACTTATTGAAAGATGTTACATCCCATTTTTGCGTATAATCTAATACTAAACCCTCGCTTTAGAGCTGCCGACTGATACCGCCGTATGTTGTGTATACGGACGCCTACAGATTCATCATGGATCATTTGATGTACTTAAAGAGATTTACATTCTTGGCTCTTCACCGACCCATTTTCATTCGAGTTTGTTTTGGTGTCAAACGGAGACTCTTGTATAATCGTTTTTGCATATGGGGTTGCAAAGGGAACAACACAATAACTGCGGATTGTTTCTCATTTATACTTGTCTCGTTTCATGAAATGCGTGAATGCTGCCATGGATCTTGTCAGAGGATGTGTGTCTTTGTGATCTTGGCTATGTTTGCTAACAGAAGTGTATACTCGCCAGTGTCCTAGATCAGTAATGCCCTGAGGCGTGTGCCCTCTGCCACTCCATCTGCCCTTTGAGAGCAGAACAGTGCTTCGTGTCACCCGGACACCCAGAGGCCACAGCGAGGCTGCACTGACTCTGAATTATATAACGTCAGGTAAAAGTACAGGTATAAGCCTTATGTTGTTTCACCCATAAAATGTTAATTTTGCTTATGGAATACAAAAGTCATTGTCACTGCTCACTGCCGTTGTTACTAACAGAAAAAAGCATTATCAATATATAAATACACATAAAATCGAATAATTACAATATGCGTGAAGAAGTGGTTAATTACTAGCCCAAGTACATGCATAAAAATAGCATAATTTTTTGAGCTTTGAATATGGGCTAGGATTGGGTAGCAAGATTATCAGTGAATAACGACTCAAATTTTGCAAAAAAAATGCTTAAACCAGCCTAATTTGGTTTAAGACGGTCTTCCAGTCTGGCCAAACTGGTCTTCATATATTCTAGCTGGTCTCCCAGTCTCACCAGCTACCCAAAACACCTCTAAAACCATCCAACTGACTAGTCTGGGAGACCAGCAAACCCATTTTAGGCTGGTCTAAGCAGTTTATTTTTCAGCAGAGGAGTTTTATGGCTTAGTTTTATGATACTGTTGTGGGTTTTTATGTTCTTTTTTGAACTTGACAGATGTTGTATGACTTATAAGTATAGTTATTTTAAAAAATCTATACTGGTACTAACACAAAAATACTAAATAAAACAAATAGCAACATACAGACATAAGGTCTGGTTATGAGTAAATGAGTAAATAATTAAATTATCATATTTGGGTGAACTATTTCTTTAACAAATATCAACAGATTTGACCTTTCGGGCAGTCTGTACTTTGTTTATCTCAACCTTGACATTTCCAATCATGAACGTCGGAGTGTAACAATCTGAATGAATCTCAGTCAAGGAGTCTGCGGGATGCAGATGTTCTACAGGGAAGTCATCTCTCATGTCCTGCATTCGAGATGAACACACTCACTCTGTTACACCTGCAGGAGCTGAATCCACCACGGTACAACACAGAGCGGCGCTGTGGGCAGCCGAGGCCGTGGAACAGGAGAGAGAAAGAGAGAGAGTTGCTTGTTGCAAGCTCCAGGCTGCAGAAGGAGAGCAGACCCGAGGGAGCAGCCCCGCGCCTGCAGCCCCATGATGATGATTGATGCAGGCAGGACACACACGCCCCAGCCGCTCAGCAAAATTAAAAGCCTATTTTGTAAAGTTGTAAAGGAGCAGAATGGCACAGGGCTAAGGCAGCCCCCCACCCCTCCTCCCTCCTCTCACCGCCGGGGTCCCGTTTAGTGTCTTTAGTATCATCTACTCCTCAGGGAGCAGGCAGAGGGACTGTTACACGCCTTTCACTCAAGCACATGAATGCGCACAAACAGACACACGCACTCAACCTCCTGTATACGCCCTCAAGACTGGAGCGTGTCTGCTTGATGAATGTTTGCATGTGTGTGCATGTGTCTCCGGCTGCCTCAAAGATCATAGAGATACAGCATCACATGAAAATACATAAAATGCTAACATAAATGCGTTGCATTTGTTTAGACCTGATGTTACAGCTCAATATAAAGAGACAACTATAAGTGAGCTACTAAAATAATAATTATATTTTCGTTACACTTACAATACACACGTAACAAGTAGTTTATAGTAAGACCCAATTGTAACTTCTGTAACTTCTATCCACTTCAATATATAGTGTGGGATTGGAGCAGGCCTTCCTGTTTATCCAAACAGTGGAAGAACGGGCTGGTTTTAGCATCACTGACAGTCTGGTTTATCAGAGTCCTGTAGAGGTAAGTGTCTATCTATAGTGCATTGGCAGATGAGCCCTGCTTTTAGTTCACTTGTTAATAGGCAATGAGAAAAAAGCACTCGAAGACACTTGTGTGTATATCATTTGCAAATCATTTATCCACAATGTGAATTTAATTGACCAGGCAACCCCAGAGGCTCCTCAAAAGTCCGCCGCCCCTGCAAGTTCCCATCTATCCCCACTTCCTCACCCAGACCTGGCAGTCTGTGTCCCGCCCCCGCCCCACCCCCTTAGCTGGCGAAGCCAGGGCGGGCTGTGGGAGTGACAGGCAGCCAGAGAGGGCCCAGTCGGGCCAGAGAGGCACACACTGGAGAGGTCAGGCCCATGTCAAGTGGGGTGTGGAGGCCAGCTGAGGAGCCCTGCCTGCACATTGTGCTAATTTGTGCAGCCAGTGTAGACAGAGAGGGCAGGCCAGGAGGAGAAGGAGGGGAGGGAGGGCAGCGTGGACCGGCATATGGGGCCCGACTGAGGAGGAGACTGTAGAGGGCCATTCAGATTCACTCTACCACACTTTCACTACTTCGTACGCAGACACGCACATACACCCACAATCACATCACCCCCTGCTTGAGTGGGGCCGTGACAGCCACCCATCCCCTCCATCTGTAAGGCAGACCATGCCAGTGCTTCTCAACGGGAAAGCATCATACTAACCTTTTCCAACCTTTCCACACATCCCTCGATGAACTTGGCAGTAAGCTGTGACTAACTACCAGCAGTCTATGGTAAGAGCTTTTTGCCTTGAGGGAATGTGTAAACATGAGAATGAGACTTGCCAGTGTAAACATCCAACTGACTGATGTACAGATCTACTGTGCTCAGTACTCTAAACCATGTACATATATACACTCTATGCAGAATTTATGCTGCCAGACAGATGAAATGTATGATGTATGATGCACAAATTAACTCACATTTGTTAAACTTTACAATAGGGTTAAATTCATTAACATTAGTTAATGCATTAGGTATCATGAACAAACAATATAATATATATTCACTTCAGCAGCCATTACTCCAGTCTTCACACTGAAGACTGAAGTAACCGCTGCTGAAAATGCAGCTTTGCCATGACAGAAATAAATGACATTTTAAAGTAAATTACTAATTAGTTAAAATAAGGGTCACACTTTAGATTAGTATCCAATTCTCACTGTTAACTAACTATTAACTATGCATTTTGCAATTACTGCTTGTTAATAGTTAGTAAGGTAATTGTTAAGTTTAGGTATTGGGTAGGATTAAGTGATATAGAATATGGTCAGGCAGAATAAGGCATTAATATGTGCTTTATAAGTACAAAAACCAGCCAATTAACTAGTAATATGCATGCAAATAAGCAACTAGGTAATAGTGAGAATTGGACCCTAAACTAAAGTGTTACCAAAATAAGTTATTTAAAGTTTTAATACTGTTTTTACTGTGTTTTTGATCAAATAAATAGCCTTGGTGAGAATTAGAGACTTCTTTCAAAAACAAAACTTTTGAACAGTAGTGTAGTGTACATTTTATAAATACAATATTTTTTTCATTGTTAATCCATGTTTGCTTGCAATACATCAACTTGAAATCATTAATATTATGTAGATAATAATGTTAACCCAGATAGATACATGCACTAAAAATATTCTATAGCTTATGATAAATAATGCATTAACGGATACAAATTGAACCTGTATAATATTACAATAAGTATTTTAATTTCTTGTCATCTATTTGACTCATATAAACTGAACAAATCAACCAATTCCCACCAACTAAACCCCACTTCCAAGTTTAAAAATTGTCAAATACACTACTGAAAGTCACATTAGTATGAAAAAAGTGTCCGTATCCATATGGGAGTGTGTGTCGACAGCCTGTAACACCATTTGTTTGGGTTGTGGCTGTGCTCTTCCAGTCGTACGCTCCGAGCACCATGATCAGCTACACCTGCTGAGCCGGGACAGGCTCTCTCTGCGGGAGGCACTACTCAGCGCTACTTCATGGAAAAATGGCTAATGTCCTCAGCATCCCAGTGCAAGTGAGAGCTAGTCTCCTCCATTGCTGATCAGTCTAGTTTACATCAAAATCAGGTATCTACAGTGTACCCTTCTGCCCTAAGCATTCAGCCTCGTTTACAGTGGGGTCGTGACCCTGGCTGAGTGATGGGAGAGTCAAATTGGAGCCAACCTAAACGGCACCCCCTCCTTCAAGCCCCATCCTTTTCCTCCCACACAGGCGGGGCAGGGGGCAACACCACTGTCACAATCAATTGCAACTGAAGGGACAAATAAAGCAGCCCTCCCCAACTAGTCGGTAATAGCAGTCACTGCGATATCACAGACCCAATGAGCTGCCATGCAAAATTATTAGGCAGGGAGGAAGAAGAGGGGAACGAATATATTCTACAAAATAGATTCTGGGTGTCTGGCAGGCTGTATGCCTTGTGAGAAATATATAAAGAGCATTTGGGGGAGGTGGAGGTACTAGCAGCTACTCTGAGCCATCGAGGAGGGTGTCTGTCTGTTTTTTTTGTTTTTGTTTTTTTGTCTTGGCTGCACCCTCTGGGTCCCAACTGGGCCTTGTGTCACAAACAGATGGGCGCCACACAAAGGACCCCCTCACCTCACCAAGCTGGTCCCCGGCATGCCTGATTAAACCCTAATACCAAAGTTAGAATTGATACAGTGACTCGGTGGTGATTCAATTAGGGCAGTGGGCATGAGTGAAGCCGTACAAAAGAGATGGGGTAGTTACAAACTCATTTTAGTTTGATTATTATGGCATCCTGCACGTGGAAGCAGAAAATTACGGACTCATGTGTCGGAGACTTGATATCCTCTGGGGCCGTATCAGAGCTCACATTTGAGCTGGATGTCACAGCTGACAAATTCACATACCCTTCATAGATTTGAGAATTGCCAAGTAACTCCTTAATGGCGGAAGAACTCACAAAGCAAAATTGAAGCAGTATATTGAAGAGAACTCTAGGTAAAGGCGGCTAACATCTTTAAATCTGAAACGGATAATGATTACATATGTGACGAATTAACAAAATGCAAAACTAACTTGGTAAAACTTACTCTGTTAGCTCCTGTAATGTTTTATATAGGCGTTTACATGATGCACACAGACAGAACCGTTTGAATTCTTTTCCAGCTAATTATTAAACAATAAAAATTGAAGTGAAAAATATTGGAATGGCATAAAGAATAATAAATGCAAAAATCAAGCGCAATAAAAGAATATTTTCACACAGAGCCGGACCACCTGCGTGCAAATAAGTGTTGCAAACATCTCTCCTCTGAGATTAGTCTATGTGATTTAAGATTCCTGTGATGATGATAATCAATATGGCAATTGCAATTGGCAATGATG
This sequence comes from Leuciscus leuciscus, assembly GCF_965113295.1. NCBI lineage: Eukaryota > Metazoa > Chordata > Actinopteri > Cypriniformes > Leuciscidae > Leuciscus > Leuciscus leuciscus. Next base: position 22,740,756 of record NC_138733.1, read on the forward strand.
TATGCACTAACCAGAAGTGCATTAGTCAGGACGACACCACACTGTGGGTATTGATAGCAGGGAGCCAATACGACACGCGTGAGGACAGATAGACGTATTACTATACACAGTAAAACATGGAGATACAGAGATCTCAGATGCCCAGCACAGACACTCAGCACTTTATCTACAAGTTCCCTTCAATGACAAGAGCCGACCTGCACTCCTGCAGTTTTTATACCGCAAAAAGAAGAGACATCTTCTCTGTAGCATTACATGTTTAGCATCCAGCTAGTTCACTACAGGTCAAAACTTTGGACATAATTGAATTTCGTTTCTCAAAATAATAATAATAATAATAAATAAATAAAATAGTTTGGTAATATACGGTATATGCATATTCTTGAGAAGGTCAGGAAACACCCCCCCAGTACCCCGGCTCTTGATCTACATTTTAGGGATTGTGTGTGTGTGTGTGTGTGTGTGTGTGTGTGTGTGTGTGTGTGTGTATCCATGTGGAAGAACTGGGGAAGCCTCTTATCTCGCAATGTTCTCCTTTCATTTCTCACTCACTACCTCTCTATCTTTGTCTGGTCTTGCTGATATGCTAATCGGTGTGTAAGTGTATCCTGTCAAATAATTATGGCATATTAATACTATCCTCATCTCTGTATAATTTGCCCATATGCATAATCGTATTTAGCTGTTTCCTCAGAATGTGAGAACTGGAAAAGATAGTCTTACCTTGGGCAATTTAATCTGCATTGATTGAATATCAGACTCTTTTAAATGTGATAAAGTCTTATGCGGCACAGACAAACGTTTTCAGATTTGACGGCTTGTCATGGGACTCATTGGTCAGACCAGTGAGATACAAATAAAACACTGATCTAATACAGATCACACAAAAAATTCAAATTTTGTGTTTGAAAAAATAAATAAGGATCACTAATCACCAAAGTTTTCATCCATTCTGGGTTTCAGAACAAAATCACTGAAAACATAAAAATAAACTAATCACTTTAAAATCAGTTGTAGGACTATGAAGTAATTATGAATTATGCTGCAATGGGACTTTAAAAATGGCATTACTATATTTGCAACTTATTATAACGGTGAATGTAAAACCATGACAATGAACCACAGGATGACCAAATGAATGCAGATTTTCCTATACGTCTTTTGGTGTGGGTATCATACAAGGTCTAAAGAAAATAAAGGATTATAAACACTTCAAAGATGGAGAAGAATCCATTTTGATGCTTAATTTAAAAGTGAATATGGATGCAGTGCAAAAAAGAAAGAAACGGTTTTACATACTCAAGCACCCCTGCAAAATCAAGCCTGTTTCTATTGCAGAAAGGAGTTTATAGATGTGGACATTATGCAGAAAGAGAAAGGGCAGACCTGACTCAGTGCAGGTCACGTAAGGATGAGCCACTCAAGGAAATGACAAGTGTGGAAGATAATGGCGCGAGCGGCTCACCAAATAGGCATTCATCTTTGTTGCTTTTGTAAGGCAGGGCAAGCCAAGGTCAGCAGCTGAGTGAAGCATCTTTGTGAGTAGGCGGACTCAGAGAACAGCAGACTGGACAGGAGGCCACGTGTCGCTGGCAGGATTAACAATGGTCATTTCACAGAGGAACAGCCTATTTTCTCTTCCGTTTGTTTCGAACACCCGAAACACCCTCTAGCCACTTAGGGCCTGCCCTCTCCTTGACATTTGACCCCTGACTGCTCACAGGTGCTGGCCCCACACATACGTACGACACACACATATTCAGGTCTCTTCCGTGCTGACACGAGAAAGAATGAGGTGCAAAAACCTTCCACCGGTGCCCCAAACACCCTCAAGTCTCTACCCATGACCTACCTCTTTCACCTTCTCGAAGGCTAGGAGAAAAATGAGAGCAGCTCATGTTAGGAAACACTTTCAATTTGTCTCTGGGTAATATGCGAGCTATTGCATTAAAGACAAATAGCATCCCCCTCTGTTTCCTTTATCACTGTCAAGGCAATTAATAGGCCAAGGACCCTTTTACTGGGTTAGCAGACAGAGGGCAAGACGAGAATCTCTCATACACGAGCCAACACGTCCGGCAGTATCCCATCATCATCACCACTCTCAGAATGCACACAGGTTAGCACATTCATTTTTAAGATAATAATATATCTGTCAGCTAGTGTTTTAATGTACAGATGGTCGGTTATGAGTACTAAATGAGAGTTATAAGCAGGTCAAGACAGCATCTGTGAACGCTTTTCACATTTTTCGAAGAATGTGAAATTCTGTGGAATGAATTCACATTTACACATGTGTATAGAAGTTTATGCATTCTCTGGGAACCGAACCCCTGACTTTGGTGATGCCAACACCTTGGTTTAATAATTTGAGCTTTTGGAAAAGCATTTCAACAGATAAAAAAAATGTTAAAGAGATCATACTGTCAGGAACATACATCTCAACGTAATTAGTAGTTAAAAGCATCATCAAATCTGTGTTCATTTATTAAACGTTTAATAAATGAACACAGCGGGCATGAAACCAATTCTGCAGATTTCTGCGAGCTCAGATTCCATTATAAGTGGTACTTTTTCAAATGGACTCAATTTGATATGTATCCCTTTAAGGCTATCTTATATGCCTTATATGAAGCAAACTGTTGGAAAATGTAGCTTTAACTGTAGTGTCATAGTGGACACAATGAAAAGAAGAAAGGTGCCATGCCACTTTAACAAAGTGTTTTATCCCTATCTAGGTATAGTGTCAGCCATGAATTGAACATCACCTTCATTAACATAGTCAAGGACATCATCAAATCTGCATCCATTTATCTGTATCACTGTCCATAAGGTATTATTATATCATGACAACTAAACAACAGGAGTACCACACTTAATGTTGTTCGGTGCTTTGTAAGTGTTTATGTGGGGGGAAACATGAACAGTTGTCAGGATCTTCCTCCTTTTTTGCACAAATTTGATTTCGAGGAAGTGGACGTTTGCGTGTAAGTGTGTGTAACAAAACGATAAGAAAAGCAGGATCTGATACAGGATGATAAAACAGTTTTGCTGATGTCAGGATGGATTTTTGCATTTCACAGGGGAGGAATTGGATGTTATCTGTGTCAGGGGAACATTTTTCCCCCGGAGGCTGCCCTGGGGCCATAGCCTTTCCCTGCTCACCCACAGACACAAAGCTAATCTCTCTGTACATTACTCAACAACATGCAGTCATGATTCGTGAAAAACAAATGAATGGCATATAAGCAGCTTTAATTCATTGTATACATTCCATACAACTTCTCCAAATTCATTTAATGTTGAGAACATCAACGGCTGCTCAAATCAGTTAGGATGGGGCAAAGGGCAGGTGAGGTCTGCGCCTGTGTGTGGTAGAGTGAGAGAAAGAGAGAGAGAGAGAGAGAGAGAGAGAGAGACTCGGGTCTCCTTGTCTGTGCGCCTTTCAGCTAGTCCAAGCCTGATCTCCGACGGCTGCCCGGCTACTTTACATGTCTCATTTGAATATATTGATTGGGCCATCTGTAAGCCATTTATCTCTTTCAAAGAACCGTTAGAACAAGCCACCCCTCCTTCCTTCCCGCCCACCCGTGTCTCCTCTCACATTTACACACATACACGCACGAATGCTTGCACACACATACGCACACACAAGCACGCACACACGCACGCACGCCTCCCCCACCTTTAGATACACACAAATGAACACATATGTGCATCTAAACAAAGCCACCACTTCAACATGCTAATGTACTGATGATGATAATAGAGACGCAATATGCAAAAAAAAAAAATAAAAAAATATATATATATATATATATATATCAATACAAAATAACTGACAATGGCTTTATCTAATCAAAATTGTCCTTCATCTGCCTCTGTGTGGAGTTTTCTCTGGGAACAGAGTGATTTAGGACCATGGACAGCACCTTTAATGCCAGATTCACCTCAGCAACATGTAGGCCAAAGTCCCTTTATGGAAGTCAGTTCACTTGGCAGCCATCTTGGTAACTCTTTCCAGACATTTATGTCTTCTAGTATATAAGCAGTGTTGTTATTGTTAACTAAGAGTAAAATTATTAAAAACATAAATATTAGATTTTAAACTTTTTAAACTTCAACACTTCCGCTTTTTAAACATAAACAAACTTAAACTTCAAAAATCTGATAAAATAAGTTTAAGTGCAAAGATGACTAAAACTGAAATAAAAAGTATATAGGTATAAAAACTAAAAAATGAATAAAAAAAATACAGCAAATGTACATACAATTTCTAAACTAAAATGAAAGCTGAAAATATAAAAATGTGTTATTTATTAATAAATACTATAAAATACACTATAAAATACACTATAAATAACACTAAATACAAGTATAGCTGGAATCTATTTGTATGGAGAAAGACCGAAATATCTGTTGTCACAATTACGTTTTAAAATTGTCAAAATCTTTTTGCTATTTTCTTTATTTTTCATAAAGAAAATTTGATTTTTCAATTATTTTCTTTATTAATGTTTAGGATAGTTAATATTATGGTAGCCTGTTTCCACCTCAGTAAATCCTGTGATCATGAGCTGAAGTTAGAAATTAGAAATAAAGTCACATTGCAAGATACAAAGTTGCAATTGGAAGAAATAAAGTTATAAGTACTCATTTGTATTGTATAAGTACTTTTGTATTTTATTTTACGGAGATAATATTTGTATTTTAAAGAGGCAATGGGCTCACATACAGCCTTAAACAAACAAATATCAAAAAGGCAATTGGCTATTTAACCTGAAAAGTGTGGCTTTCATTCTTGTAGTTGCCACATTGAGCATCTCCTCCTATACTCTTTCTGATGTGGGCACATAAATATATAATAAAAAATATATTTAGTTTTAGTTTTTTTTTTAAGATAAAATAAAAGTACAATATGTATTTATTTCAAATAGAAAGAGAAGAAAAGCTAATTAATGCATTGGTAGGGTGTAGGCAGCTGTGGTAATCTTCTCATATCACAATCGTCATTGCATTAGCGTGTTGTTAGAGCGAAGGCAAGGTTGAACCATCCCATTGTGCCGAGACGCAGGGACCCATCTGCAAGCAGCAGATATTATTTAGAGATACGCAAGCTCTGTGAATAAAGCAATTGTACCACTTTGCCTGTCTGAGCTGTGTGAAAACCTCCTTTTACAGTGGACTAGACACCAGACGTCCTGTTCTGGCCTCGTCTCAGCTTCTTTTGGCCTGTCTGTGCTTCTACATCATCAGTGGAATCAGCTGATACAGCAATAACCTCATTGGCCGGGTGCCATTTCCATGCCTGGTTTTGCACACACATTGAGAGGATCTGGTCTCATCAGGTGATGTTGGTGATGGCAACAATCATGGTGGTTTCTCACAGTGTCATTTGAATTTTTACGAGTCAAGCAGAGCTGACGGTGACCTTTCTGTGGTGCGTAAGTGCAGGCCCAGCAGATGGTGGAAAATTGGACGGACTTTCTGGGCCATACGGAGCATATGCAGTGAGTTTGTGGAGCCTCGCCGTAGAGCGGCGGAGCCCGGGACGTGGACGGCCGCCCGGTGAGACTGGCACAGCTTGCTGACATTGGCATGGTGCAAAGGTACAGCACGCCACCCTCTGAGCGCCTCTTTCCCTTCTTATCCCTCGTTCAAACACAAACCCACTGGACCCAACGAAACGAAGAGGTACTTAACCCTGTGCTAATCACATTAAGAGAGACAATGAGAGCTTGCTCATGGCTGGGACATTAATCTACAGTAGGTTAACCTGAGGACTGGAAATCACAGTGGTTTGTAACAAACCCAGACCTGTATGGTAAGTGATAGAAATCAAACCAATAACTGACACGCTATCATTTTTAGTTGTAAGCTGCAATGAGTTGCAGTTAGGAGCAAACACTTTTTGAAAACTTTTTTGAAAGAAGTCTCTAATGCTCATCAAGGCTGCATTTATTTGATCAAAAATACAGTTAAAACATTAATACTGTGAAAATATAATAAAAAATGTTCTCATTTAAAATATTTTAAAATGTAGTTTATTCTTGTGTTGGCAAAGCTTAATTTTCAGCATCATTACTCCAGTCTTCAGAGTCACATGATCCTTCAGAAATCATTCTAATATGATGATTCGGTGCTAAAATAAAATGTCTTATTTTTATTAATGTTAAAAACGCTTGTGCTTTATAATATTTTGTGGAAACCGTATTTTTCCACAATTATTTGATGTATAGAAAGACCAAATTGAAACACTTTTAAAATGTATTTTCTGTCACTTAGCATCAATCAAAAAAAAAATCATCATCATCATCATAATTTTTTTATTTTTATTACTGACCCCAAACTTTTGAATGGTAGTGTAGGCCTATGTATGATAAAATCTTTTAATTGAATCAACAAATGTCTGAAAAAACCATTTCCCAAAAACTAGGTTTTATGACAGCCAACATTTAAATGATTATATCTCGAGAATGGTTTGGATTAGAAACATAAAGAAAGATTTTTTTCTTTTTCAGTGATGGAGCAGGTCACAAGGTTCTCATTTCAAAAATTCCCCAATTTATAATCTATTACAGTAGAAGTCAAGCAATGGCAGTTGCATTGTATGTCCTATGCTAACAGAGGTAGGATGTCCAATTCTGACCGTTTGAGTGACACCTGCTCTGACTGTTGTGTTCATACGGTCAACTTTAGATCTGCAAGCATCCTATTGTACTGTGTCCTTCTTTCCCATCACTCTGCATCAGCAGTGTTCTGTCTTACTCCCAGATAGCATTCCTTTTTTTTTCTTTCCGCCTCTCCCCCCTTCAGATGTCAGCATCTGTACACAATTCCTGCGCTGCAAATCCTTCAACTGGATGGATGAACGTCCGCAGCCCATTCATCATCGCTCTTATCCCCTGCCCTCGCCGCTGTTTTTACATCATCCTGTAGTCAACTTGACAAGTGATGTCCCAGTCTCTCTTTCTCTCTTTTTTCTCTCTTTGCCTTCTCCCCACCCTCTGTCCATATCTCTGTCCGTTCCTTTCCCTTCTCCAGCCTGCACCACTGGGACCAGTGCGGCACTGTCCGCTCTAGCCGTAAAAGGCCTATAAAAAGCTAACACGGCGAAGAAAGGGTAATGATGAAATTTAACTGCTTGCCTTGGCGCACCTGGGGTCTGGTGTGGCCCGGGGCCTTAAATCGCTTCCCCCATCGTTGCCACCGGAGGGCCCAGTGCACTGAACCAGAACTGTCCCGCCGAGGTCAATGCCACTGCAGAGAGGGAGAGTTATTTCGTTTTAAAGATGTGATATAGATTTTGTGGGATCTCATTTGAGCCTGAATAAAAGAGCTGGCCAAAGGAAGTTTGAAATATGGTGGACGAGAGACTCTCCTAGAGAAGGACAGTAACTGTAGTGCTGTTTAACCTGCAGCGGGCCGGATGACTGCTGGGATCAGCATTGCATGCTGGTGCTTAGACTTGGCCTGTGTTTATATTAGCATTGGGGAAGCTGGTTTGAAACTGGAGCTTCCCAAGCTATTCGTAATTTGAAGTTAAACTACATAGGCGATATGCTCAAAAAAAGAGTAGCATTATTCGATATTTTTACTGGAGAACATTCTTCAGTATGTTTTTTCAAAAGAAAAAAGTCATTTTTGCTGTGTATTTAAAGCAGTGAAATAGTATTTAAAATATTTTAATAATAATTATATTTAAAAATAAAAATTCTGTCATCTTTTAATCACCCTCATATTGTTCCAAACCCATTAGACTTTCCTTCATCTTTGGAACATAAATTAAGATAAAATGTTTAACATTTTTGTTCAACCAAACATTTCAAACTTCAAAAAGTTCAGAAAGAGACTGTAAATGTAGTAATTTTTTATTGAGTTGAGTTGGTTTAATCCAAGTCCTCTGAAGAGACACAATTATATATATATATATATATATATAGAGAGAGAGAGAGAGAGAGAGAGAGAGAGAGAGAGAGAGAGAGAGAGAGAGAGAGAGAGAGAGAGAGAGAGATAGACAGACAGACAGACAGACAGACAGACAGACAGACAGACAGACAGACAGACAGACAGACAGATAGATAGATAGATAGATAGATAGATAGATAGATAGATAGATAGATAGATAGATAGATAGATCAACGCTATCTCACGACCAATTCGTACGAATTCGTACGAATGATAAAAAGTTGGCTAATTCGTACTAATTCGTACGACCTCACTCGTACGAATTTGTACGATTTGTCTAAACCCACGTGATGGGTAGGTTTAGGGGCGGGGGTCAGGGGTAGGTCATTCGTATGAATTCATACGAATTGGCCAATTCGTCAAATATGTACGATTTTGCAAAAATCGTACTAATTCGTACGAGTCAGTAGATAGATAGATAGATAGATAGATAGATAGATAGATAGATAGATAGATAGATAGATAGATAGATAGATAGATAGATAGATAGATAGATAGATAGATAGATAGATAGATAGATAGATAGATATTAAAAACATATCTTCATTTGTGTTCCAAAGATGAATGAAAGTCATACAGGTTTGGAACGACTTGAGTGTGAGTAAATAATGACAGATGAATTTTCTATTTTTTGTGAACTAACCCTTTAAAGCTACACCGTAAAAATGCCATTCTTAATGAATATTGTTGTTTTTCAGCTAAAATATTTTTTAAATAATATTGTAATGCTTTAAATACACAGCAAAATAACTTTGTAATGTGTTTGTTGACATGTTCTCCAGTAAAAAAATATCTAAAATTCCCTAAAACAACAAAAATTTTAGAAACAATACTGCAATTTCAGAGAATGTATCTTCGTATCTTTCAGATAATGTTACATTCTCTATAGAATGTATCTTTCAGTGAATGTATTTTTAATTCAAGTAGCCTATATTTAGTCTTATTGCACTTGCACATGAATTACAAAATACAACAGTATAAAACCTCTGATAATAAACCCTAATACACTCACCTAAAGGATTATTAGGAACACCATACTAATACTGTGTTTGACCCCCTTTCGCCTTCAGAACTGCCTTAATTCTACATGGCATTGATTCAACAAGGTGCTGAAAGCATTCTTTAGAAATGTTGGCCCATATTGATAGGATAGCATCTTGCAGTTGATGGAGATTTGTGGGATGCACATCCAGGGCACGAAGCTCCCGCTCCACCACATCCCAAAGATGCTCTATTGGGTTGAGATCTGGTGACTGTGGGGGTCATTTTAGTACAGTGAACTCATTGTCATGTTCAAGAAACCAATTTGAAATGATTCGAGCTTTGTGACATGGTGCATTATCCTGCTGGAAGTAGCCATCAGAGGATGGGTACATGGTGGTCATAAAGGGATGGACATGGTCAGAAACAATGCTCAGGTAGGCCGTGGCATTTAAACGATGCCCAATTGGCACTAAGGGGCCTAAAGTGTGCCAAGAAAACATCCCCCACACCATTACACCACCACCACCAGCCTGCACAGTGGTAACAAGGCATGATGGATCCATCTTCTCATTCTGTTTTACGCCAAATTCTGACTCTACCATCTGAATGTCTCAACAGAAATCGAGACTCATCAGACCAGGCAACATTTTTCTAGTCTTCAACTGTCCAATTTTGGTGAGCTCGTGCAAATTGTAGCCTCTTTTTCCTATTTGTAGTGGAGATGAGTGGTACCCAGTGGGGTCTTCTGCTGTTGTAGCCCATCCGCCTCAAGGTTGTGCGTGTTGTGGCTTCACAAATGCTTTGCTGCATACCTCGGTTGTAACGAGTGGTTATTTCAGTCAAAGTTGCTCTTCTATCAGCTTGAATCAGTCGGCCCATTCTCCTCTGACCTCTAGCATCAACAAGGCATTTTCGCCCACAGGATTGCAGCATACTGGATGTTTTTCCCTTTTCACACCATTCTTTGTAAACCCTAGAAATGGTTGTGCGTGAAAATCCCAGTAACTGAGCAGATTGTGAAATACTCAGACCGGCCCATCTGGCACCAACAACCATGCCACGCTCAAAATTGCTTAAATCACCTTTCTTTCCCATTCTGACATTCAGTTTGGAGTTCAGGAGATTGTCTTGACCAGGACCAAACCCCTAAATGCATTGAAGCAACTGCCATGTGATTGGTTGATTAGATAATTGCATTAATGAGAAATTGAACAGGTGTTCCTAATAATCCTTTAGGTGAGTGTATGTTATGCATTGTTTCTTTTCAAAGTCATGAAGAAGTTTATTTTATGTCCTTGTATAACAGTGTAACTATAGTACGGAATAATTTGAATTAACAATATGTACTTACTATATAATTAAGGTTAGGGTTGGTTCATGTAATTAAGCATAATTTACTGTTATTACTTCAGTAAGTACATGTAACGTGACAAGGACTGTAAAATATTTATTGTTACTTTTTGTGGTGTATTTAAAGCTGTCTTGCAATACTCAAAGCAGTACTTTTCTGTCACAAAATATCACTCCAAATTGGGTGTATGTACACTAAATATAAGTGATTAAAAACTGAAAACAATCAAATTTCTTTAAGATACAGTCATAAGAAAATAGCATTTAGCTTAATGTTAAAAGCAACCAAATGCAGCAATTATGTGAAGCATTTTGTAAACCACTTGTTTTATATGAACTGTCCGGATGAATCGGTTCACTAAAAAGATTGAATAGAGGACACTTTCAGAGTGAATTTGATTACTCAGCTTGGCTACAAAGCTGTGTGTTCAAGCAATGTAACAAAAACGCCAATGTAGTGGACCACCAAAAAGTAGCTTGAAAACTTGAACACCTAAAAAGCGACACTGTTTGGAAAACAGTTTAACTACCATCATGCTACTAAAAATGTAGTGTCCACATACAGTCATACACTGGCTGTATCTGTCCATCTCAGCATGCCTGGCGCTGCCAGGGCATGACTATTTTCAGTTCAGTGACTGACTGGCCCATGCCCAGAGCTCAGTCAATATCCCTGAGTTGAGATCCTGGCAAGCTATTGTTCAGGACTCCGCCTCCCACCTGTCCCTGGCTACGGCACAGGCCCTTCTCTCTCTTTTAGCTCAGAGCCTCCTGGCCTGCCGGCGTGGAAAATCACCCTTTGATGGGCCGGCAGAGCTGGCAAAGGAAGCAGCCATACTGCAGATATAGATATATATATATATATATATATAGAGAGAGAGAGAGAGAGAGAGAGAGAGAGAGAGAGAGAGAGAGAGAGAGAGAGAGAAAGAGAGAGAGAGAGAGAGAGAGAGAGAGAGAGAGAGAGAGAGAGAGAGAGAGAGAGAGAGAGAGAGAGAGAGAGAGAGAGAGAGAGAGAGAGTCTAAGTCCAGGCTGCATTGTCTCCTGCTTATGGAATGTTGTAATCCTGGTAAACAGCTATTGTCATCCCCCATTAAATTTTACTGTTAATAAGTTATTTTAGGGTGTTTAAATTGTTCTTGCACTGTAATAAAGCATTACTATTTTAGTAATATAATCTGTAGCTAGTTTGCATCCAGTATAATATAAATTCAAGTCTATATGTTCTTTATTTTGAGTTTATTTTGAAGACATGGTAATATAAAACGAGTCTGAACATCCATTTAAAAAAACAGTTCTGGTCCTGGATGTTGCTCGATGAATACAGCATTCTAGTTTATAATATAAAATATAAAATTCCTATATATGTTGCTTTGGCAACTATAGCTAAAATAAAAATGTAACATTTATTTTTCATTTTATTTAAGCAAATAAAGAAACAAAGAACATGTTTTTATGGTTTAGGTTTTAGTTAGTGATAATGACCCTGAGATATATTAATATATTTCAAACATAATGTTGTCTTCATCATATACAGTATAGCGACCCTTATGTTTTAGGAAGAAAAACAGAAAGATAATATAATAATATTTTTCATTTGCTTGAAATAACCTGTAAATAAAAAAACAAAAAAACATGTTCTAAATAAATGTTTTTATGCGCTAATCTTTACCTTAAGAAATAAGGAACACTACACACACCATTTAAAAACACAGTAAACTAGACCACCCATCAGAGCTACGCGTGTGGGGTTGCCCACGACAAGCCTATTTACTGCTCTTGGAAATGACTTATTACTAAAAGGATTATCATGACACACATACAAACACAAACATGGTAATCCTCATTAAAACTTGGAAAGCCCCACCAATGCAATCCAACTGATGCCCCTGTAGGATGTGCTACGAGTACGGCAGCCAAAACACAACAGACCCCTCTCATCCACAGAAGTGCTGACTGTAACGGGACGGTAAGGAATAGAGGCAGTGGGAGACTGAAGGAGGGCAGGAGAGAGATAGAAAGAAAGCAGGTGCTGGAGGTCCAGAAAAGAGAAGTGCAGAGAAGAAGAAAGAGAGAAAAAGAAACAGAGGAGGAGACAGAGAAATGCAGCCAACGTGGTCGCGGCAGAAGGGCCCCCTGCTTTTGATCTGCCAATTCGAATGTAATAACAGATAAATAGACAGGGCTCTCTGGGATACAATGGCAAACAGCTTGGGCCTGCCAAGGGAAAGAGAGCTAATGCTCTCCCTCATACACAGCCCCTGCGGCAGACCTGGCTCTCTCAGCCCCACTGTCACACTGAATGATAAAGCAGACAGATTGCTCAGAACGGCAGACACTTTGATACCCAGCAGCTCCTGAGGCGCAGCCGGAGTGCCTCTTTAGCCATTCACAAGTTAATGTGCCAATTTGTTTTCCAGCATGCCTCAAGGAGAATTTATGGCGATGGACTGAGAGCAACGAGTAAATACTAATAAAATGCTCTTTTTGCGGCAATTTGTTTAATTGGCCACAGTGGGGATGGGCTCGTTGAGCTGGAGTGAGATGACCCTGAGAAGATGGCTCTGCAGATGTTTGCCACATCTCCCTTAACGGTGATCTAAGCGCCGCCGTCTCCCCCTCTAATCGGCCACCCGCGGAAGCACTTATCACCGCTATACGCGCAAAAGCCTAAGCTAAACGCATAAACATAAATGTAAATAAATAATAAAGAGAAAGTATGGAGGACAATTTTTGACCTTCATGAGGACATAACGGAGGGATGGTTCAACTTTTGTTCGGTGTCCTCCGATTAGCAACGGAGCAAGAGATTTGGTGTGCAAGCTTCTCTTAAAGCTAGCCAGATACCAATTAAAGGCCTCTTTGTTCTGCACATTATCTCTAGTTGCACTGTAAATTAGGCATGCAGATTGCAAAAATCAACTAATATTGGATAAATCTACTACACCTAGCTTGAGGGAGTCTGTCATTTACATAAAAGAATTAAGCATTAGTCCTCCATTCAGTCTTGTTCTCCAGATTTGAATAAGCTGCTAAAATCATAATTTTAATTTTACTCCTTCACACACACACACACACACACACACACACACACACACACACACACACACACACACACACACACACACACACACACACACACACACATATATAATTTATATTAATACTTTAATTTCTAGTATTTTTTATCATTATATAAACGTGTTGTAAAAAAAAAAGTTTTACATTGATACAAAAGTTTCTATTTCAGATAAAATATGTTCTATTGAACTTTCTATTCATCATCAAAGAATCCTGAAAAAAAATTATTGTGGTTTTCACAAAAATATTAAGCAGCCAAAATTGGTTTTCAACATTAATAAGAAATGTTCCTTGAGCACTAAATCAGCATATTAGAATGATTTCTGAATGATCATGTGACACTGGAGACTGAAGTAATGATGCTAAAAATCCAGCTTTACTCAATTTTAAAATACATTAGAAAACAGCTATTTTAAATTTAAACTTTTTCATCAAATTAATTCCTCTGTGAGCATAAGAGAATTAATAAAAAAATGTTTTAAAAAAAAACTTTACCGACTATTTGGTTTGTCTATATATGCACACAGAGTTGTAATCTAAATTATTCAACCCCCATTGCAAAATAGGTTTATTCACAAAATTTGCAGACTTTCAGCTGTTTGCAATGAACAAATCAAATTAAAGTAATTAAAATAGCTCAACACAGCAGATGTTTCAAGTGGTTTCCCCAAATTCAACCGAAAATGCAACTTTTATTGACTTCTCACAACTGCACAAATCTGCAAAACAGGTGTTGTCTCAAGCACACCTGATGCAACTAATCAAGGGCTTCATTAGTTGCACCAGGTATTCTTGAGCTAGAACACATGAAATATTTGAACTGGCTAGGTTTGTTGAGTGTCACGTTTGACTGCATGTTAGAAGTATGGCTAAGTCAAAAGAAAGGTCCAAAAATTTAAGAGAAGATATCATCACCCTTCACAAACAAGGAAAAGAATATAAAAAGATAGTGAAGGCACTAAATGTTCCTAGAGACACCATTGGAGGCATAGTTCGCAAGTTCAAAGTTAAAGGAACAGTGGTGACACTTCCTGGACGGGGCAGAAAAAGGAAGCTATCAACGGCTGCAACCAGATTTCTGAGAAGGCAGATTCAGAAAAACCCTCGAGTGACTGCAAAAGACCTGCAGCAAGACTTGGGGTCAACAGGCTCTGAGGTTTTAGCTTGAACATTGAGGCACATACTAAACGAATGCCCGAACTCCAAGACGTACACCACTACTGACACAAAAGCAAAAAAAAAAAGTTGGCTCCAATTTGCTAAAAATCATATAAATAAGCTTTTTGGGGGGATTCTGTTCTGTGGAGCGATGAAACAAAACTGGAACTTTTCGGCCCTATGGATCAGTGATATGTCTGGAGGAAGAAGAATGAAGCATATGCTGAAAAAACACTCAGCTTGGTGGTGACTCGGTGATGTTCTGGGGCTGATTTGCATCCTCTGGCAATGGAAACCTGCAGCGAGTGGAAGGCAAGATGGATTCATTTAAGTATAAGGAAATCCTAGGAGAAAACGTCATGTTGTCAGTGAGGAAGCTGAAGCCTAGGCGTCATTGGACCTTCCAATAGGACAGTGATCCCAAGCATACCACAAATTCCACCAAGGCTTGGTTGAAGAAGGAGTCCTGGAAGATTATATAGTGGCCATCACACCTGACTTGAACCCCATAGAAAATCTGTGGTGGGATTTGAAGAAGGCGGTTGCAGCACACAAACACAATAATATTACTGTACTGGAGACCATTGCTCATGAGGAATGGGCTAAGATTCCTCAGAAATGCTGCCAGAAGCTGGTGTCTGGTTAACATCTTGTTTGCAGCAGGCCATAACAGTAAAAGGGTGTTCTACTAAGTACTAAAGATGCTTGCCATGAGGTTCTACCAGAAAGACTCGGGAGAATAAATACTGTAACAATTAGACATTTATTAACATGACCCCCTGTGAGGTATAGGAAGGGACCATCCTGGTGGTGGTGGGGTGGATGGAGGGAAGAGGCCATCCTGGTGGTGTTGGGGAGAATGGAGGGAAAGACCCATCTTGGTGGTGGTGGGGAGGATGGAGGTGAATTGAAGCGTCAGCATCTGCGAACTCAGACGTGTGTAAGTACCAATCTTTTATACCACAAGTATAGGAATATGATTGGATAGATGAGAAGGTAATAAGTGACGTAACAATTGAGTCTTCCTGGCAGAACTTATGCTAGAGCTTCATGGGTTGAATAATTTTAAGACTGCAGAAATCATTAAAAGTTGCATTTTCAGTTGAATTTGGGGAAAGCACTTGAAACGTTTTTTTTTGTGTGTTGAGCTGTTTCAGTTACTTTCAGTTACTTAGAGCTGAAAGTCTCTAAGTTTTGCCAATAAACCTGATTTGCAGTGGTAGTTATATATATAGTATATATATATAGTTTACCCTAACCTAAATCAATCTACAAACAAACAATCAGAACCACTAAGTACAAAATGAAGCCGAAACACACAGAAACAGCACTGCCAAACTGTGGTCTAAAAAGTGCAGAGGCCTGTGGCGCTGTGGAGAGAGGTGTGTGGGCTCTGATGTCAGCGCGGGCCCTGAGCCTGAGTGTGAGAGGTGTTAATGGGCCCACGCAGGGCCACAGCTGAGCACTGTGCTCAGTCTCGGCTGGTGCGCTCAAGGTCGAGGATTATGCCACGTCCTGTGACCAAACAGATGCTTCTGACAAAACACATCACACCAATAGAGACTCCTCCCCTCCTGCTGTGGGGCCTCATTCAGAGCCAAGATGGAGGAGAGCAACCACTCTTTTCAACGTCTCCCACCTACATCCACACACACACACACACATATGCACCCCAATCAATACGGCACACTGATAAAGGCGGGAGAGTAGCCGCCTCTGGCAAGCAACATGAGCCGCAGGGCAGCCATGGGCTATTCTTCACACTCACAAACTGATGAAACACACTCTCGGCACCTGTGTAACACCACAAAATACTGAAGCTCTGAAGTGACTTTAAAGGTTAAAGTGACATATATAAGCAGGAACAGTTTTGTATTAAAGAGATAGTTCACTCAAAAAAAAAAAATTCTGTCATCATTACTCACCTTCATGTCATTCAAAAAAGTATATTTAAATATATTATTTTTCCTGAAAAAAATCAATTTCCTGTGCCGTCTTTAGGCCTGTTTAAAAATACTACACATTGATTGGCCCCTAAAAGGACAAATTCACCCAAAAACGAACATTCTGCCATCATTTACTCACCCTCATGTTATTCCAAACCTGTATGACTTCTGCACAAAAGGAGATATTTGAAAAATGCGATAATTAATTAACACTGCATTCAGGGTAAAGTATTTTACCAGATCATGCTTTATCAGTTCATCCACAATATTGAGATTGCTAGAACGATGCTTGACTGTTTAAGCTAGAAGAAAGCTCAAAGATTTTAATTACAGGTTTTAGTGGCGACCACTAAAACAAGACCATTCCTGTTTTATTTTTTGGGGCCGCAATGTTCCCGCAGGGATCTGTGGTGATGCAGGCCACAGCGGAGCATGGACAGACCCAGGGGAGGTGTGCCGTGATGGGGTAGGGTGAGAGCAGATGTATAGATGTGGTATACCCAAATGACAAGCCCGTTGGACCCATGGCAAGCCGCAATTAATGACCCATGCACACATTACAGAATGAAAAATGCCCACTGTCCAAGCGGTGCGGCTCTGCTTGGCAGCTGGAATTCTTCATTACTCCAGATCTGCCATGTGCAGGAAGGGCTGGCAGACATACTGCAACAAACACAAAAAAAAAAAAGAAAAAAAAAAGAAAGAAAAAAGGCTAAACCTACCATAAGCCTGGCCTTTTAACTGAGCCTTTCAAAGTCAACGTTGGTTTATTGTCATTTCTTGAGCGGTACTTTCATTTCAGTACAGTTTACAACATATTCAATTACTCAAGAATCAAACTACTATGGATTAATGCACTTTTCCAACACTGCCCAATTTTATAGTATAGCCCTTAAATGCATGAATGTTTCGCCAATCATTATTACATATTCGGGTCTTTAGCGACCCGGAGCTATATCTAACACGGATGGATGAATCTCTACCTGTCACGATAATATAACACTGTCCTGAAAATAGAGTAAACATTTTAGAAGAATAAAATAAAGCATATTTTGTTAGCTTTTGGAGCTTGAAAGGGTTAATTTTGAGCAAATGTTTTATACCATCATCACTATCCTCGTCAGAAATAATTTCCCAGTACATTCAGCATCTGGCTCATATCAATGATCTCATACATAGCCTATTCCCAAAACTATAATTTTCAAAACCTTCAAGCTGACAGCTTCTTCACCAGATCCACCATCAAGTGACAGTGACACTAATATTTGATTGCGTTCAGTACTTGCTCTGCAGTAAATCGCTGAGCCATTTCAAGTTTTGCTGATGATACTTCCTATTATTTTGTTTTCTGCCTGCTGTAATTATGAGTGAAATGTCATTTCATCATTGTGTATCAGACATTGCCACCTTGTGGAATAAAGGTGAATTGCACTTATTCAGTCATCAAAGATTCAATTATTTTTGTGCAGAAAAAAATTACTTAGACTGTTACACAACTCGGGTCGTTACCGATCTATACAATTTTTACACAAATAAATGGAAACAGGCACTCTTTTATTATTTTTATTATTTGTTTCTTGTCATTATTGTTTATAATGAATTGATTTTGAGGAATACTAAGAAGGTTGATGTCTAACTTTAAAAAATGAATGAAAAGGAGTGTAGTGAATGACATCCTGGGTCACTAAAGACCTGAGGTATGTGTTTAAGGGATAAACAAGTTTTAAAAAGGTGTCACTTCTCAAGAACATTTATACAATATACTGTTCATTATGGATTTTTAGATAAGTTTAAAGTAGATTAAAACATGAATTCTTACCACAGATAGTTTTTTGATTATCATTTATTTTTTTAGGATCTATAAGTAAAACTTTTATTATCTGATGGATTTTCTTGAATGAATTAATTCTAAAATTGTATTTTGCCTGATAAGAGGTGTATATACAAGTGAAAGGCTAAAATAGTATTTTAGCTTAGCCTAAAGCAATTTGTTTACATGATAAACTACATTACTTGATGTATTGCTGTTACACAGAACTTATTTTAAAAACCCAGTGTATAAAACAACATCTTGTACTAATCGTATGGGGATTCTTTTCACATAATAAGAGCAATTATATCACTTGCATATACTTATATACGTAAAGCTAAAGCATCACATCATTATTCTTTGTAAAAAATACCAGATTCTGCATTAAGAACCAACTGTGTATTTGGCTCTATACAGTGATACTGTAGTTATGAGCATCGACAGGGAGTCATTTGAGTAATGTGCACAAAATACACTTAGATGAGTGTTTCATGGTGGGCTGCCATCACCCAGGCCAGGTCTGTGGAGATGGACTGGCCCCCGACTACAGAGCTCTCACTAGTGCCAATACAAACCCATCTGACCTAGAGAGTAAATGACCCAATCGATCGCATTACCGTGAGACCAAATCGGTGACAAATTTATCTTCTAAATGCTCACATTTAATCATACACAGCGCCTAGTTCACAATGCCAGATCATTGTGCATCCTATAGAGCATATGTCACACTGTTACGTGACACAAAATAATGTAATGTAAAATAGTTGTGCATGTGCATTATCAACCTCTTTAAAATAAATAAATAAATAAATAAATAAGCGCACAATCTGGAGATCTAAATTGAATACAGTGTGTAACTGCATGAAAAATCACATTAAGAGAGCTGCCTTATCTTATCAGTGCCATCTCCTATATCAGGAGATATCGCGTTATAAACAGGCACATGCTGAGCCACCACTGTTCAGGAATGTTCCTCATGAAATTCAAGGCTCTTCAGGAAGACGCCAATCACATTCCCAGCATCAACAATAAACTTTTAAAGGCCCAGCTGCTCCTGGTGTTAATTGGCATTTATGAAGCTAACAGATCCTTTTTTATTTAGTGACCAATTATCTGATTAGAGGATACGTTAATTACCAAATTGTGAAACGTTTGATGAAAAATTGCGCAATTTGTTTAAAAATTACTGTTCGGGTCACTTTCAATGTGATTTAACAGGAAAAGATAATTACAAGTAAATTATCTTTCTAAGGACATGTCTTATTAAAAGTTAACTAGTGTTCGATGACAATTATTAAGACCTTAATTAAATATAGATGATTGTTTGGCAACTGAATCTATCTTAGGCTATCACATTAGCTTTGTATTCTGAGCAGTGACAATGGGGTTATGATACAAGTTTATTATAAATGCCATGGGACTTTAACTGTTTAATAATCTTGTAATATAATAAAGGGCACTACATGGAAAAATGTACCATGTCATTTTACAAGACATTTAGCTCCAATAATTTACAAAGTTTCCTTCTCCTGCATTGACAATTTACTATATGGTTTGTTAACATTAGTTAATGCGATAAACAACAAACAATGCTTTTAATAAACAACAACATTTATTGACTTTGGCATATACCAATTTATATCGTATACGCCAAAGTAATACTAATGTTAATTTTTGCGTATACTAACACATTTTTTACATTTCAAGTGGCATAAATGAACAGTAAGTGCAAAAAAATGTTTTTTAATTGATACTTTTTTAACTTGTTTTTTCAGTAAAAAATTCTACAATCATAAAAATAACAAATTTATTTGAGAAACAGCACTGAATAAGATATTCATATTTTTTATTTATTTTTTTGCATTTTTACTGAATTTAATTTAAATGAAAATAAATAATTTTAATAATTTTAATTGGAAACTTAGACAAAAATATTACCAGGGTTTGTTGCGGTTTATGTATTATGAGCAAACAGGAACTAACAACGTCAGTTTTATTTAAATTAAAATGTATTCAAAAAACAAAACAAAAAAAACACACAATCCATTTCATATCTTGAACAATCTTAATGCAATATGCATCTATAGAAGTTTCAAATCACTAATTAACATTCTTGCCATTCAAACTGTTTTCTGAAACTTTTGCGTGTGTGTGTGTGTTTGTGTGTTTTCATGTCAGTGGGTTCACACAGAGGGACACAGGTGGCTCAATCTCCACTGGGCTGAGGAGACAATTTGTCAAGACCCCTTGCCATGATTAACCTCCCTCCACATCAGAGCGAAGAAAAGTGGAAGAAGAGGAGGAAAGCAAGATGGAAGTGACAGAGAAGGAAGATGAGAAAAAGGAGAGAGAGGAAGAGCGACAAGCAAGGAGAGGTAGATTTAGGGAGGGCTGAGGGGAGCGGGAGGACACGCTGTTGATGCCCCAGTGACTCTGAGCGGGTCGTCTCACACTCACATTTATCCCTCAGAGTTCCTCATCCGGATCCTTTCCCAGGACACATCCCACAGCTCACCGCCCGGGAGAAGTGTATGAGCACGGCTGAGGCGGCCTCCCCTCTATGAAGTTCCCAGGAATGGCCCTCTTTATCAGTTGAAAACACATTCATCAAAGACCTCGTCGAGCGTCTGAACGAGTGGTTATCCGAGCGTTGCCCACCAAAGTCCTTTCACTCATTTGTTTGTTTATTTTCCTGAGATAGGGGTCCTCCATTGATCTGGATGGACCCTCCCTACCTCAAAGAGCAAATAACCAGCAATAAAACAAGCTTCAAAATGTATATAAGTCAAGAATTGGGGGGGGTGAAGGTTCTTGGGTTGTTCAAATTCACAGAGGCTTAAAAAAAGGGATAAACCATGTGGCACTGGCAGTGTTTGGAGAGTTTAACAAATATCTTTGCCCCTCCGCCCTTGTCTTCCCTCCTCCCTCTTCCCAGGATGTACATGGAGAGTGAGCAGCGTGGATTAGAGTGTCAGTGCACTAGAGCAGAGATGTGGAGGGGGGGGGGGGGGGGGCGGGAGGTGGAAATAGAAAGGACACTGGCCCGGGCCCCGTCAGTCCATTAAGCAGGGTGTCTAACATCCCATTTCCCTTGCACTTCCTCCCTCCTAATCCCTTTATGCGAAACTCACTCAAGAGTAAGCATGTGTGAAATTGAGGACTTTCTAATACACATTGCGTGGCCCAGCTTGGCCCCTGCGGCTAGAAGGGCATTGCTGGGGTGGCTTTATAAAACTGTGGCAAGCAGAATTATATCATAATCAACAGTGACTTCTTCAGCTATGACTTTCAATGGCACTGACATCCACACCGGGGCATATCGGCCACTGTGCATTAAGACACGGAGAGCTGAGCATAAGGGGGACGGGTCACGCTTACTGGAGCGCTTCCTCAAACCTTTAAAACTCGCTATCTCGTGAATGATGTGTACAGACCAAACTGATCAAATGAAGTCATTGTTCTTTAATCAGCATTACTCAGAGACATCAGCCATGCATGCTCAAACCTTAGCTGGACAAGTCGGCCAACTCACCGGGGTTGAAAGAATGCCTCTTAAAAATTGCCTGTTTGAACAAAAAAATGTTGATGTTTGAATGTTATTATGCCTTATGAATAGACCGATAAGATAGATGATAGATAGATAGATAGATAGATAGATAGATAGATAGATAGATAGATAGATAGATAGATAGATAGATAGATAGATAGATAGATAGATAGATAGATAGATAGATAGATAGATAGATAGATAGATAGATAGATAGATAGATAGATAGATAGATAGATAGATCTTCCAGTGGGGTGTGGCCAATTCAAATTACAACTACGGTTTGATTTTGCCGAACCCACCTGCTCACAACGACCACAGAACTACTCAGCACTCCACTATGATATTCTGAACAATCATGGCACAAGCCTCATTTATAATATCTGTCTTTACTTGACCAGTTCCACTCCCTCATAATGGTTCTTCGCACAGCCACTCGACAGCAGCGGAGTCCTCCATTGATATTTGTTCTTCAATTTGTGTCATGAGTGCATATTATTACTGGATCTCTGCTTTTCACATCTCCAAGTGTTCATAATGCATGTGCCTCTCCACATGAGGACCATTGCGAGCGCACTCCGTTGTTTGTGGAATACAACATGACTCCCCCCACTGTGTGGTAATATGGCTATTTGCTCAGTCAATTTGCTGTTCCCAGCATCCAAGCACATGCAAATACATCGGCTGATGTGTGCCGGGCAACAACAGTTTGTGTTACAACAGCTTGCAAACTATTCCAAACAGTGCCGTTTTTGAGGGGCTACAATAAAAAGCAGATTCTAAAGAGAGCTTGTCTGGAGTGTGACCTAATGACTCTGCAAAGGCATGAGGTATAAATGAGGATCTATGCCACCTGGAGGTGTTTTGAAATTGCCTGTCATTGCCCATGCTATTACATGTAACATGCAGAGCATCATGATCACAAACGCTCAATCAATACCTAAGACTTTACTCACCCAGGTTCACATTCCCATAATCTAAATTATACAACGACTTTTACAAGACCCGTGGCCCATCTTAGTTTTCACTGTTTCTTTCTTTCCCTCTTTCTCTATGTCTAGGTGTCGCTCCTGGGCCACAGCGGAAATGTGGGCAGGTAGTGGAGCGAAGCAGAAAGACATGAAGGAAATGAAGGCCAGTGGCCTGGAGTCAACCTTCCTGTCAGGACAGCACGGCGTGAGGAACACAGCACTCATCTCCTGTGCCAATTACAGTTGTCCCAGAAAATGCCACAGGACAACAGTATAAACAACAACTACACCGAGTGGATAAATAACAGCTACATGTTTATACATAAAAATAATACTCTACACAAACTGCTAACAAGTAAACAAGTATATGCATTTATAGTATAATATAAGCTACACTTTTCAAATAATAATGCATTCGGTTTATCTAATGTATTTAGTTAAAAATAGAATTCAAAACCTCTCACTTTTCCATGTTGAGTGAAAGGGTATATTGGAGATGGTATAGTATGGCTAAGCATGATGGGTATGTGCATATATACAACCACTCAGGGTTTAAAAGTTTGGAATAAGTCTCCTATGGTCCCCAAAGCTGCATTTATTTGATAAAAAATACAGTAACAGTAATATTGTGAAATATTATTACAATTTTAAATAACTGTCCTCTTAAAGGACAAGTTCGGTATTTTACACTTAAAGCCCTGTTTACAGATCGTATCTGATGAAATAGAACGGTTAAGATTAAAATTTGGACACATGCTGCTGTCCCGAGAATTTTAGGTTTATTTCGCTTCACCCCCTCACCCCCACAATGGTTGTCTATATGCACTGGAAGATTCCGTCCTAAAAACACATTAAACTTTAGTTTACAAAGACGTGAAACTCACCGAGTGGTCAGGGGGTGTTCACTGATATGTTACATCAAAAATCGCTGAAAAAGATGCATTCCAACAGGTTTTATCGTAGTTTTTGTCCAACTCCATTGACTTGTATAGGACGCGCTGTGAGACCGCAGCACCTTTACGGTATTACTCCGCCGCTTCTTCTTCTGCTTCTTCTGTGTATTCAATGAAATGCCCGTGGTTTGCTTGCAATTGGCAAAGGTGCATTATCGCCACCAACTGGGCTGGAGTGTCTATTATTCAAGCTCTCAACGGAAGAATCACGGGTGTGACGCGTTTGGCAAAATAGGTCCACAAAAGCGAAATAAACCTCAAATTCTCGGGACAGGAGCATGTGTCCAAATTTTAATCTTAACCGTTCTATTTCATCAGATACGATCTGTAAACAGGGCTTTAAGTGTAAAATACCGAACTTGTCCTTTAAGACCATATGACACTAATGACTGGAATAATGGCTGCTGAAAATTCAGCTTTGCCATCACAGGAATAAATTGGATTTAAAATAAATAAGAGGACAGTTAAAACTAATAATATGTCACAATATTACAGTTTTTTGATCAAATAAATGCAGCCTTGGTGAGAATAAGAGACTCCTTTAAAAGACATTACAAAAATGGCAATGATTCCAAACTTGTGACCAGTAGTGTAGATAAATGTACAAAATGCAAAGAAAATTTGTTTTAAAAACCTCAAAATACTTTAAGTATTTCAGTGAAATGTATACAAATATAATAAACTCAGCAAAAAAAAAAAAAAAAATTAGTATCAATTGTCAGGAGACTGTATTTTAAAGAATTTTGTAAAATCCAAGAAAGCTTTACAGATCTATATTGGAAAGGGTTTAAACAATGTTTTTCATGCTTGTTCAATGAACCAAACCAGTTTAGTCCACATTTTCTAAAAGAGACATGATCGTTATGTGTCACAGGTGGTTGCAGGAAGGCAGACGGAGATGAGGATATATTTCCAAAAACAAAGGTTTAATGTAATAAAACACAGGGCAGCAGAACAGGTAGCAACACACTAAATCTAACGGGGATCGGACATAGACTGACTGAACAAATGGAACTTAAATACAAACAGATGACACTGATTAACGGCACACAGGTGATACTGATGATGAACTAAACAGGTGATACAGCTGAACTAAATGACAGTAGCCATAGAAATGAAGGAGTGGTGGGAAAAGAACAAAGGAAAACAGGAACCAATCAAAACACAAACTTAAAGTCCAAACAAGCACTGACACATGATAGTACTCCCGGTAGGCACGTCCTCGTGTTGTAGATAGACCAACTGTGGAGGGAGGGGGCTCAGGAGGAGGACGAAGAGCAGGTGAAGGGCAGACAGAAGGCAGGAGGGACCAGGGCAGAGCAGATGGTGCAGGCGGGGGCGGAGCAGGCTGTGCAGGAGGCCAGGGCGGAGCAGGCTGTGCAGGTAGCCAGGGCGTAGCAGGCTGAGGGAGACATTGTGGAGGCAGGGCAGGCAACTCCAGGGGGCCGACTGACAGAGGCAGAGCAGGTGGAAGAGGATACCCGGATGAAGCTGGAGAGCCGACGAGCCAAGGCGATGCTGAGGATCCCGAGGGACACGGCTCTGGCGACCGAGGCAGGGATCCAGAAGGCCGCAGTGGAGCCGGAGCGACAGAGGACCAAGGTGTAGCTGGAGGGAGTGAGGAGCCCAATGGAGCCATAGGGATAAAGGGACGAGGCGAAGCCAGAGGAGTGTAGTCCCGAGGCAAGGACAGGCCGACGAACGACCAAGGCGAAGCTGGAGGGACGAGGGAGCCCGGCGAAGCTGGTGGACTGATGGACCACGGTGGAGATGAGGGAGGTGGGAGCCAAGGTAGAGCTAATGGACTGACCGGCCGAGGTGAAGTCCTGGTCGCAGTGGCCGGAGGTGGAGACCGGGGATCCACCAACCATGATGGAGCTGGAGACTGGTAGACCCACGGAAACCTTCCATCCCTGATGGTGGAATAAGGGTGAGCTGAGGGGCTGACAGGAAGCAGCAGAGGCGTGGATGAAGAGATTATGATGGGAGGAGTTGGGAGAGCGAGGCTGGGTGGGAGTTCAGGAACTGTTTCTGGAACAGATTCAGGCTTGGGAACAAGCTCAGGCTTAGGAACGGGAACAGATACAGGCTCAGGAACAGAGCGCCGACGGCCATCGTGGCTGAGGGCTCAGGCGGTGAGGCGGCGGCCATCTTTGCCCCTCAAAACGTTGCACAACGTTTTTTAAACAGAAACGGTGATGCGTTGAACACACTGTTCTGATGACGCAAGAGTTGCAACTATGGCAGCTGAGAAGGCCATTCTTTGTGTTCTTTGTGAAGAATTTTCTGAGCCTGATGAAGTCGGTATAAATATGTGTTTAATACTACAAAATATGCCTGATGTAATGTTACAGTTACTGCACTTGCCGCCCAGAACAAAAGAGAACATCGCAATCGAGTGAAGGGATTGCTGAAACTGAAACGGAAGCACACATCTTACCTAATTCAGACTAAAACACATCTATTTAGCCTCACATACTGACTTTATTTGTAGTTCATACTGTTTTAATACCCTGTGTATTTTCTTTCTCATTTTTAGGAAAAGCACTTAATTACCATTGTTTATTTCTACCAAATGTCATACACTTGCAATGAAGCTAAAAATATAAACAACTACATCATTATGTTGATATCCAATATTTTTACAATAAAACTTACGACAAACATGTCTTCTAATATCCTCAGTTGTTGCGTATACCGAGCTGCATCAAACACATTTGTAAATGACTTTCCTTGAACCCATTGTGCGAGTTCACTTTAATACCGCGTGCTTTATATACATGTTGCTGCTGATTGGACTGCAGTTCTGACACACCCACCAAACAAGAGAAAACGTATCTCAAACCCCGTTGCACACCGGTGCACGCCGTTTCCAGGAAACATGACGTTCAACCCGGAAACCGTAGCAAAACGTTGCGCACCGTTTTGAACTTGAACGTGCCCCAGTTGTGGTAAACGGAAGCACAAGCATGATTGTGAGACCAATGAGTGGTGAGAACCAATGAGGTCCATTCTCGTGTGTTACGCACGCAGCACGCTTGAGCTTCAGCAAGAACCAACGAGGTTTGTTCTAGCGCATCAAGCAGGTTTGGTTCACCTTTTATTTATGTTTGCTGATCAATGTTCATACGTGAATAAAAGCCTAAATTCAATCTGTTCATCATATAAAGCGATCGTGTCTCTACAGAAAAGTTGGACTAAACCACTCAATTCATATGGATTGGTTTCACGATCTCTTTATGAACTTTTTGAAAGCGTCAGATTGGTAGTTGCATAGACTGTCGATGGATGGACAGAAATCTCTTAGATTTCTTTAAAAAATATCTTCATTTGTGTTTCGAAGACAAACACAAGTATTACTGGTTTGGAATGACATGAAGGTGAGTAAATGATGACACAATTTTCATTTTGGGATGAACTTTCCTTTTAAAACAGTTTACAGGCGGTAGCAACAGGCAGACAATTAAGGTCCAAGTTCCAATAACTTAGGGCACTAAAGATACCTTTGTACTGACTATGAAAAATACCAGAAGAAAGATGCCAAGAGTCCCTGATCACCTGTGTGAACATGCCATAGTCTTGCTACAGGGAGGCATGAGTACTGCAGATGTGGCCAGAGCAATAAACTGCAGTGTCCATAACGTAAGACACAAGACTACAGGTAGACAGCTGATCGTCCTTGTGCCAAACCACGTGTAAGCATATGTCTCTTTAAGTTTAATCTTTTTATATTCACACAAATATTTCCATGTTAAGACATTTGCTGGAAAAACTCTTAACAAGTTCTAATAATTATTAAAAATATATATTATTATAATATAATTATAAGTTATATTTAATTAAAAAAATATATTTATATTATTTTGGTTATTAAAAAATATCAACACAGATTCAAATAAAATAATAATAGAAGCAAATTTGGTTAAAAATTAAACATTTACAAGTATGATGCATGTTTTCTGCAACTCTGATTCCAGTGTAAATTTACTCATAGCACACAAAAAAGTCAGAGTAAACATTTCTCCACTGCACAAAAAAGTACATTAACTCTAGTGAAGACAAGGGTGAGAAAATATCATGTAAAAGTAATTAAAGATATTCATTTCCAACAGTAACAATGCAATAATTAGTTTTAAATGAGCAGCACAATATCGTAACAAATTACTTTTAAAAGTAACAATCCCCAACAAGATACCAGAAACCTAATAGCTGATGTGATAACTTAGGTGATCATTTAACTCTGATTTTCCAAGACCATCAGTCAGAAAGCCCCTTGGTAATGGGTGTCACTGTCTGCAAATCATCTTTTTTCTCTTCAGAGACCTGAGAGAGTTTGATCATCTCCAGGCCAGGCCGTCCCCCAGGACTCAACATTCAGAGTCAGAGACAGCGATAGCATCAGTGCCCCCTGTCCTTTTCCCTGCACACTGCACGTTCACACTGATACAGGTCCCAGGAGATAGGGGGGATAACAGTGTCGGACCCATGTCGGGGCTGGGGCTATAGTCCCCTTTGGCCCTGACCCGAGCTGCCTCGAGGAGGGGCGGGGAGGTTCTCAGCCGTGGGCTCTGTCTGTCTGTCTGCTACCACTCAACCATGGCTGGCTAAGATAAGCTTTCCTCCCCCCTGTGTGCCCCAAGTCCGACTCCTATATCTCAGCCTCTCAGACACATCCATGATGGAGGCTTTACCCCGTCTCCCGCTTCTTCTCCACGCTGCCCCCTGCTGCACAGGTGCCGGGCCCTGCTCTATGACAGTTGCTAAGCAACATGCTTTGAGGACACCCACCTGCCTTCAGGCTTCAGTGGTCTAAATTTTGTCTTAATTGCAAATTGAGTGGGAGACGGGCAAACGCCCCCTGAATGTGAAATAGATGCTGGCGAACGTCGGCGGGCTAATCAAGAGACAGTGATGGGAGGCAGCCACCGTGATCGGGGTAACACACACTGTGATGTCATAACCATTACCGAGTCATATCATTTACTCCATCATTCTTGACTAATACAGTACTGAAAGAAAGAAAAAAATCAAGGCTATTAAGGCAAAATATGATGGGAGGAAAGAGAATAAATCCTCTTTGTCAGAGGCATGATATTTCCCTTTCTCCGGCCAAAAACTCTCAGACCAAATGCACGAGCCCATTTGCTGGATTCAATTACCAGCTCCTGTACCAAATCCGCAAGAGACTATGTTCCAAAGGATGCTCATTTCAGCTCCTCTCTTGCCAAATCCCAAAAGAAATCTCTTTCATTTGGACAATGCACTTTTTCCTATTTAAAAAAAAGAAAGAAAATCAATATCTGGTTTCAATATGAGGGGACAGGAATCAATATTGCCAACCTTTGGGTTTTTTCTCCGCATGCTTTCCCTCTTCTGGCCCGTAAACAGAAACAATGGAATATGGTTATGACAGGGTCAGGGATGGCTCAGCTGATAGAGCCTATGATTAGGTTCTTGTGTTACAATCACCCCAGCGCTTTACTCTACTGATGCCTTTAACCTTTTCATGCCATGTGCAGCTCAAACAAACTCAATAGCAGTCCTTTTCCCCCCGACCCCGACCCCCCTTGCCTCAGTGTCTATGTCCAATGTGGTGGAAGCGGGATCATCAGACGGTGAATGAGGCTTGGATTTGTCACTTTCTTCTCTCTGTAATCCTTTATGAGTACAGGGCACAATGGGGCCGCTCATTGTCCTCCGGTTCTCAAGCTTCATTGGAAAGGGTTGTTTACCAGAGACATGAAATTGGAAAAGTCACTGTACAGATAAAAAAAAAAAAAAAGAGTCACTTAGGTTGTGCAAATTCCCATTTCCTTCATTTCTCTGGCGAATCTGATGACTAGCTAATGCTAAGTCTTAAAACGCAATTTAGAGATAATGTAATGAAATTTTTTTTAGATTAGCCAATTTAAACAAACCCAAAATAAAGTAAATCCAGAAGTGGGCTTGTCTTTTCCCCATCTGTGCTACGGCAAAATGATCTTGACAATGCCATGGACTTTTTCAGATCACATTATACCTATACTTGAGGCACAGTGGGCACACCTGAAGACGTTTTGGACCCCACGGTGTCAATGTCTTCAAGAAAGGAATTACTAACAAATTGCTGTGGGCCTGCACATAATTTAGTGGCTGGTGGCAATTTTATGACTTGGTAATGTTCCTAATTACATGCCCGTGAAAGGCTTAATTAATTGAGGGAGGTAGGAAGAGAGAAGAACCCGGATCGAGAGTAATGAAGAAAAAAAGAAACTGGTGAGAGAGGAAAAGTGGCTGGTGTGTTTGTTATCGTGGTTCCACTGCATTGGGTTTTACTGCCTAAGGAGAATTTAGTGGCTCTTTATTTGCTCAAAGAAAATGCAAGTCTCCTGAAAATACGACCATCACGATCAACCCCTTGCTGATACCTAATATTCGTTCTCCCACCCTCTCTGACTTTTTCCAAAGTGGCTGTAATCATATTATTGTAAATGTTGGCGCAGTTAATTGCATCGGGAGGAAAATAGGTTCCGCTTGGTGGGTTATGGAGAATTTTATAAAGTTTGTTTTCCCATAGGAAGATTGAGTCAGTAATAGTGTTTTTGGGGGGTAGCGGGTGGGGGAGGCAAAGAGGGCGTGGAGACATTCAAATACAAATGTATGATTCCACCTTCAAACTAGACAAAAGAGCTGCATACTGAAGCTCTCTTATCACAAAGCAACTTTCTAGCACACACATACACAACGCTACTAAATGTGTATAAATTGCGAATGAGGTTTGGACTTACAAACAGTGGCCAAGATGTATCAAGTTTGACGAAGAAGATCCCATTTTCCTCTCTGAGATATTCAGATGCTATAAATGAGAAGTCAAGTCACATTTATTTATATAGTGCTTTTTACAATACAGATTGTTTCAAAGTAGCTTTACAGAGATAACAGGAAAATAATGCAACAAAGTTTGTTTCCAGAAGAAAATAGCACAGTCCAGCTTAAGTAAATTCAGTGATGTTTCATTTTTGTTGTAAATTTTTTTTATTAATTTAGTTAATTTATATAGCCGCTCTGGAGAAAACCGCGATGTCATCGTCCAGCTCAGTTCAGTTCTCATATAATGAGAGAGAAGAACACAATGAGGCTGCACTATAAACACACAGCTCCTTCGCTTCTCACTGGAGTTTCATCGCTCATTTTCCGGGCCATTGCTGTGTGCTTCATTTAGAGACGTTGTTCCCAAACGCCCACTAGTAACGGCTGAAATAGAGGCCTGAGCAATTTACGCTAATGTGTGCACAGGTATTTTTGTTTGACGCACCAAATGTTTCCATTAGCTGAAAAACCTACATTATGGGCCACTATTTAGCAGTCCCTAAAGAAAACAGCTTCATTAAGGGATTAAAATGGTTTCACATGTAGAAATGGCAAAAGTTAAAAGTGCACTCAGTATTTTGTTTATGTGTTTATGTCAGATTTGTACATTGTCACCTAGTGGTGTGGATGTATATCATTATGCAAAACCAATATTTTTCCGTTACAATGAGCTGAGTTATGGCAACCCGCATTTTATATGCCACTTATGTAAATGAGCATACGTGATTTTAAAAACATTTTTAAAAAATACATACAAATATACAAAAAAAATACTTAACCCTTATGTTCTAAATTCCTATACTCTCCTTCTCACAATCCCCCCAAAAAAGCACAAGACGGGAATGGAAGAGGGGGCAACATTCATCCTGTCTGTCAAAGCGCTATCACACTCACTTCTAATGGCGTCTAGTGCAGTCTGGTTCCAGCCCGTTATCTTATAAATTCAACACATGTTCCACATAATTCACACTAAGTGTGACAATCAAGGAAACAGGCAAGTGCGGGCTCCTTACGGCGAGATCAATGGGTCTCATTCTGCATGGTACTCATTTTTAATTCATTCTTATTTATGGCAGGTGGTTAAAGACAAAGAGAGAAAGAAGGAAAATAGGGACAGCGGGATGAGATTATTGTTCGAAGTTCTTCTTCATGGTTTGGTTTAAAGCAGATGATTTGGTCTATTTCTGTGAATATTTCTGAGGTTTGTGAAGTATAATTAAACCTGCAATACAAATAGAGAAATGGAATACACTCTGATATGGAAATAAAAGTCTTCTTCAATCAAAACGAAGCTGAAACTTTAAATGTGTTTTTTTTGTGTGTGATATAATAGTGAGCTTCATTATCTGTATATTATAGTGACCTATATTAGATAGACTGCATAGATTACTATAATATAAGTGGGTTCTAAAAGTCTGAGTCCACATTTTTCTAAGTTAATAATTTTTTTCCATAATTTTTTTAATGAATTTAACTGAACTGATATTTTGTACAAACAAGTGCACAGGGTAACATTTAGGGTGTGCTCACACTTGTAGTTTGGAAAGGAAGTATGTACAATAAAAAAAGAAATCTGTAAAAATTAAACAAAAATGCAACATCCTTCTTCTTGATATCTCTCTGGTCAGAGAGGATGGTGTTGCATGTCCTACATTTGGTAGAGCGAGAGGTGTGTGTTTCACAGCAGGAGTGTCAGTTAGGGATCACTGTACCCCCACCCTGTGGAGAGAGGCACCTTCCTCTCCTGTAACAAAATGCTGACAGAAGACCTGACTCTCCATATGCCTTCAACCCCTTTAACCTCATCACCCCCTCTCTCTTCCAAACCTTACAGCATTTTCATACACAATGTTTGTTTAAAAATAAATAAATAAATAATAATAATAATAATACAATGTATTTATTATTATTATTAATATGAATAATAATAATTTAGTGTTATGTGCTGCCACAGTTTGGAAGATTAAATCAATGTTGACATAAATCTACATGCAATCATTTGTAATTCAAATGATTTGAATAACACAACATTTTTGCCTATGCATAAATGCATAAATACTAGTACAAACCATGAATATGAACATCTCTATCCTTCCCGAATGGAAGTGATATTAATATGCTTTAGCTGCATGTCTAAGTAAATATTCAGTGTTTATCACGCTGTGCGTGGCTTGGGTGAGAGGGTAAGGAAATGAATTGGAAAATGTTGGTGATTAAAGGTATGGAGGTTAAATGAGTGTGCTATGTGCTTCACACACTATTACCACTGCAGTTCAGATTGGAGTAGCATTTCTTTCTTTTTTTCCCCACTTCCCCTTTGGAACGTATCCGATTGTGCATTTGTTAATCCAGAATTCAGAGAGCATGATAATGCTTGAAAGTCTTGGTAAATAGTATATATGATGGCACACCAATAGAATGTGGAATATGATGGTTTAAAATGATAAGGAAAAAATTACTTTCTGTGCATGTCATCAAGTTTTTTGGCTATTAGGAAAGATCACAGCTGACATTTTAGCTTGTATAATAAAACTTTATTTTTGAATTGGGTTAAGATGCAATTGTGACCAGCATTGTTTTTTGTTGTTGTTGTTTAAAAAAAAAAAAAAAAATTCAGTTGTTACAAAACAGATTTCATCATATGTTTGCTTATGCCTATTTTGAAAGCAGGAAACATTAGAGAGGACGATTTATCAATAACCAAAAAAACTGGGCCATCTATTGTGACCCGGCCACTTCTACTGACACACACATTTCAATGGTCGGAACAAGTGGCAGCAATTTTCCGTTTTCAATTTGCTGACCACTTGACCATGTGCTCCTGGTACGAGCTCGTCTCCAGCGAGCAGACATACACCTGCAACCCCTACTCTGATGAGGAGGCCACGATCATCCGCACGCCCTCGTCTGTGTGCACCTCACACACGCCTCATTCACACACTCAGCTGCGGCTTTCAAATTAAGGGACGAATTCAAAGCTGTAAAGGAAAGACGGTCGCAAACACGGGGTGAAATAATAATGCACTCATCTAGGACAGGTTGGGCTTATTCCTTTTACAATAGCTTGTGTGTACGTGTGTTTGTGTGTGTACTGCCTCTCCACATGAGTGTGACTGCATCGCAGCCACCGCTGCCAGAGGCAGCTGTTCCACACCATAGTTTTACATCATTGTTCTCCTCCTCCCATTCTCTCCTTCACTTTCTGTTTCAGCGACTTGGCTGCGGTTTTTGGACCACTCATCCTTTTCTTTGTCTTCCTCTCTTATTTCCCCCCATTCATCCTACATTTCCTCCTCTCCATTGCCACAACAAGGCGAGCCTCCCCAGAGCGTTCCACAGGGCCCTCTCTAGCCGATAAAGTCTTTTCATGTCAAAACCCTCAGGCTTCGAGGTAAATCCTACAACTTGGCAGACCAATGTGCCAAGTGAGTGTGCCAGGGTCTGCCCACATTGCAACACACCCTTAGTGAATTTGTGTTGCTTCGCCTCAGTGTCATCCCAATTGTTATCCCCATTTCAAAATCTTCATCTTGCACCTCTCCTGTTTTCCACAATGGGCCATTATCTGCTCTTGTTCTAATGCCTGCCTCCGTGACTGTTTAGGAACTTGTGTTCTACAGTCTGAGATATGGGCTCCAATTTACAAAATACAGCTGGGTGCCATTTTAAAAACTTTTTTTTAAAAACGTTAAAAAAATAAATAAATAGAAGAAGAAGAAATAAAGAAAAGGATGCATTTATGCAAATATGAATAGTGTAGCTTCACAGTGACCAGCAGATGCAGTGACAGAGTTTTATTAACTACCAGAAATAAAAAAAATTTAAAAAATAAAAACATTGCACACACTTGACTAATTTCCTCCCAGGATGTTTAAAAACCTAAAACAAATAAACAAACAAACAAATGGTATTATTTATATTATTATTAAAACCTAAATAAAGAAATTTCAATAAGTAAATGCATTTAAGTAATAATAATTATAAAATATTAATATTATTATTGTTTTTGTTATCAATAATATCATAATAATATAAATAATAACAAAATAGATTAATAGTAATGTTGTTAAAACTTAAGTGAATAAACTTAATTTGATATAAAATAAAAATAATTTGATGTCAAAATCTAAAATTAACGAATAAATGAATGAAGAATCGAAGAATTAAATAAATACATACATAATAATACATAAATAAATACTACTAATTCTAATTCTAAATACTAATTCTAAATTCTAAAATAATTACAACTATATTACTATTATACAAGGTGTGCGTGAGTAATAAATTGGTGTGTCCACATTTTTGACTGGTATTGTAAGTGGGATCTTTGCTTTGACTTCATGCTAAGTGAGCATTGTACTCCTTATGACTGTAAGTGTTTAATATTCAAAGTGGAATCATGTAAAAATCTTGATTAACACATAATCGAAACCACACATTCTCATAGAACTGTACTCCTGGGTCACTATGTTGTTTGAGGCTTTGTGAGTCAGTCCAGTGGGGAAGGGTGTGGGATGGAGCTATACCCTCACCTTCAGCAGAGGTGACCCTCCACAAGTGCCCTCTCCTGGCTTTTATCTGCAGGGAAGGTATATATAAAAAGCCCGGGAACAAAGAGCGATAGTCAAGACATCACATGCTGTGTGGGCTCTTCTCACTCTGGCCCCCGTCCTTTATGGAATGATTTGCATATTGCATAGGTACTGCTGTTTTTATTGAGGTCATTTTTTTTTATCAGTTCTCCATTGCTCAGACTGCACACAATGAATCCAGCTTACTTCAGGACATAACTGACCTTTTTTTTTTTCTCATTCTCTATCAAGTTGCCCCAGCGCTCCTCCTCTAAGCTGCCTTGATCCCTTCAGCTCCCTTTTTTTTTTTTTTTTGTCCTCTTATTTCTTGAAACCTCAAAGTCTCCATTAAACACTGAAAACATCAACCTGAAAGATTTATTCTGTTAACTGACAGAGAACATGCAGATAACTTTCTGTCTATAAAATAAAGCAAAATCCTTCTTTTTCAGTTTCCTTCTAGTTTATATCAATGGGTCAAGGTCTTGCTGGTTAGCATAGCCATGATAGCACCTAATGTTGTGACTACACGTTATGGGGCAAAAAAACATGTTTTCTCTATATTGACAGCCATTCAAAAGTGACAATGTATTATGACAAAAACTTTTTAGATGTGATGTTGTATTGATTACCTTTTCTTTACGAAAATCAAAAACCTGGGTTACAGAGATGCACTTACGATGGAATTGAGCGGGGCCAATCTGTAAACGGTAAAATACTTACTGTTTCAATATAGCAACAATAATCATGTAAATATGATTTTAGTGTGAAAAAGTAACTTTTTCTGTATATATCTTTTCTGTTACCTTGACTAAGCAAATCCATAAACCCTAAAATTACTTTTATAAAGTTATCCGCTTCACATTTCTGCTAATCATTACTGCCACTGTAAGTGCCTCACTTTTCTATTTATTTATTTTTTGTTTTGTTTTGTTTGAAAGAAATGGGAAGGATTATTTTGAATTATTTTATGTGTGATTAAACATCATGCCACAAATGCTGCTGACTGAGTTTAGCTTGTTAGTTTATACATTTAATCAGAGTTGTTTTTTTGCATTTTGGAACAAGGGGTTTAGAATATGCTAACGGCAATGCTAACCCATTCTAGAAACACATATTCTAGATCTTCTTTCAAGAAATCCTCATTCATGCGAGTATGCACACGTGTATTTGCAGAGACAACATGCAACCCAGACATGCACCTGCAGCTGTCTCTGGTCTCCTGCACCACTGATCTGAGTCCTGATCTAGGACAGCTGTTCAGGGGGATTTAGCCTTTTAAAACAAACTATTCCCCAATCTGCTCCACAAGAGCCCAGGGCTGGGGTCCAACCCTAAGCCCCGGCACTACCTTGCATCTCCCGGAGGGAACGTTCCCCTGAGACAGCCTAACAGAGAAGGGACGAAACGTGTCCCTGTCAATATAAATCAGCATCCGGTTGGCTGAAGTGCACCGATAGGCAGAGTCTGACCATGTGATCCTGGCTCATAATGATGTGTTCACTTTATTTACGGGTTAATGGCAGCAAAAAGACGTGAGGTTTTGTTCTTTTTTAGTCTTTGTAAAGGAACCACATATTTCCCTCTGCTATTCCCAATCACAGTCGACAGGGTCATCGCTGAAGATTACCTCAGAATACCCGATTCCAACCAAGCTGCCACAGACGCATCTATCACGCTGAGACACCAGCATGCTAAATGTGTCTACGTATTTGCATCCCCCTTTTAAATAGGAAACCGAAATCCATCTCTCTTGTGTTTGACAGTCCACATTAAAAAAAGCTGCATGCGAGGAGAGTGCGGTGGAGAGGGGAAACTTGTTTCTCGCACTGTTGTGACAGCCAATGCAAATAGCCTCGGTTTCCCTCGAGAGAGAGAGAACCAGGGGAACAAGAGAGATCGAAGGAAACAGAAGGCGAAAAAAGAGAAGAGAAACATAACTAGTTGACGGGAAATCATATGAGAAAGCGATCGCTACCTTTGCTCCTCTAAAGCAGAAAAAAACTCTGCTCTACCTGCATGATGTTATATCAATAATTGCTGGGGAAAATTAAACAAGTAAAACAATGAGCTTGCCTGAGGCCTCCATCTCTTCAAATCAGTCTGTGCATTTTAAAAGAAGGTCACTTTTTTCCCCCCTTTGGATTGGTGACATGCGCATGAAACGAGCAGCTGACCTGGGTTTGAATTTAGAGTGTTCATTAATAGGATATTACGCCATATGCTTCTCTGCACTGTCTTATTTTAATGCTTGGCACTGGCTTGAGAATTTGTAATTAGCGGGGGTATAATGAGGGTATCGGAGAGGCTAATACAGGGTTGTAAGGAAGGAATAGATTTGTTCACTGTACTATAAAGCTTTAAAACAAAGCTGCACCTAAACAGAGTCACATTTGGGACACTGGTACACGTCAGAGATAACACTGCACATGAACGGACCCAGCCGAGCCAAATAACAGTTTTCGCTAACCCAGCATCTACTGGCAAACCACCATCCTGAGCCCGCCGTCACTAATTCCCCCTCAAACGTAGGACAAACCCAGTGGTACGCCACAAAACCATGACTGGAGCCTGACCCTCCTTCTGTACTTCATAGCACAGCGCTCTAAACTAGCAAACAAACACATTTCTCAAGACACAGCGGTAAATTCAACACAGACGTATTATCCTCTAAGACGGCGTCAGTCAGGAGCGCCGCAGAAAGCAGACAATGAAAA
Organism: Leuciscus leuciscus; assembly: GCF_965113295.1. NCBI lineage: Eukaryota > Metazoa > Chordata > Actinopteri > Cypriniformes > Leuciscidae > Leuciscus > Leuciscus leuciscus. Next base: position 22,778,665 of record NC_138733.1, read on the forward strand.
TGGAATTATGGAGAAGGCAACGACTATAATGGACTGCAACCGTTCGGAACACCCCGTGCAGGACTGTGAATCATCTCGACCCAATCATACGCTGGCACCACACTGTAATTCACTGACTGGAATGGTGACACAGCGATAGACACGTGAATATGTTTGAGAGCAGCTTTCCTGAGAGGAAAGCCAATGCACGTCCCTGTATCCCATTATCATTATGCATCTTTCCCCTTCTTTTAAAAAAAGTGCGATTAGTTAGAAAAGTTCTCAAGCAGAGAGGCAAGCGAGCGAAATAAATTCCGCTCGCGCCCCACACATGACATTGCACATAAATATTCAATAAATTAGCCGCAGCCGTTTTATAGATTGATCAGTCATCTCTGGCATTCACTGACAGGCAATGGTGGGGTTGAAATATTAATGCTGACAAATTAGGGATTTCTGAGTAAATGATGTCACATCGCACGGCTTCACTCAGATTTACTCCTTGGCACGGGGCAAATTCAGCGGCACAAGTAATGCACTAAAAACCAGACCCCCACTCCCCACCCCACTCCTGCCTTAAAATTACATTCATTATTTTATCGTTAAGCAGGAGTCATTCTTTCCCTGTGCCTAGCAAGGAGAGGGGGGGGGGGGGGGGGGGGGTTATGAGTGGGGACAAGGAGAAAATTATCCTCACAAAGGCAAAATCTGCTGTTGTCCAACTTTGAAATGCAAATTTAACAATTTAGAATTGTATATTCATGGGAATGTAGTAGCAAACAGAATGCAAAATTGCAATGTGAATTTAAATGTAAGAGGATGGATGGATGGATGGATGGATGGATGGATGGATGGATACTATTCTTCTATTCTAAAATATAGTGCATGGATGTTTGTGTGTGTGTTGTGTGTTTGGGGTGGGGGACTCGTGTGATGCGATGCAGAAAATGGTTACATGTGTGCCATGGTTCCTGATAGCATCCCAGGGGAAATACACCTGTGTCCGTCAAAAGAGAGGGTCAGGGAGGTCCGGGGTCAAGGAGAAGATTCTGCTATGCCTTCACCATGAGAAATGCATGACAGTGAGATGATAAACTGATTCAAAACCAGCCAAAACATACATGAATACAAGAAAGAATGAAATGTACTTAATTCTTTGCAAAAACATCACGCATCTCCTTGGACAAAAGTCATCAATACAAACTCAATCAGGCCTTTTGAAAACTGCCAAATGTTCATTTAAAGCCGCCACGAGAAATCTGTATTACATAATGGTGATGAGGCAAGCTAGAGGGCCTTTTAAAGATGCAGAGAGCCTGAAATTGACCTGGAGTGTCTGAACAAGTAAAGAATGCCTCTGCTCAGCAATACAGCCCAGTTGATCTGACCATAGTCAGCCTGTAACAGATGAGCTCCCTGCCAGAAATCAATAATATCGGTGAGGAATCGCCCCGTCGCGGGACAGCGAAAGATGAGGCTGCTCTTCTCCGTCAATACCTGATTGCGAATCCCTCGGTTCCTTCCAGATTCTAGGCCTAGATCAGCATTCAGCTCTCTTGTGTACCTCCAACAATAATCATCAGTTGCTTTTTGAACCGTTATGAGAGTCTGATGGTGTGTGAGGTGGGATATTTGGAGTTTGGAGCTGATATGATCTATTTGAATTGCTCATTTTGGAGGATTGAAGGGGTGCAATCGGGTTTTGCGGTACGGTGCGTCTTGAGTGCCGTCGGTTCAACAGCAGAGGTGTATCCGTGTCTCCGCCCTTGCTGCCTGCTAAAAACTTGTCGGAAAATACGAATGTCATTCGGCCCTGACTGTCAGTGGCGTTGATGAGTGGAAATAGACCACTCAACTCCACTCTTAATGCAATCACTTCCCCACGACCCTGCTGCCATCTTTGATGCCAGGCGTTTTGTAAATTCGTAGCAAATTACTCCGTCAGAACCCGGCGGCGCCTGTCTGTCAACTCTGAAGGCGAGGGTGATGTCGCCAAGACAGGTGACTGACAAGCAGGCACCAGGGAAAAACAAGACGAAGAGGAAGCACAGAAAGAGAAGGGTTAGAGAAAAAAGAGTGGGATGTGGGGTGGGGTGGGGGGTAGAGGCGAGCTTTTTTACCCAGCGTCCCCTGGGCGTTGCAGTATCAGTCAATCTGAGGGCTAATTCGTGTCAGAGCTTGTATCGTATCTCCTTGAGAGACGAGCAGAAGGTTGCTAAAAATTGAAGTGGAAATGAAGTTGGATGCACAAGAGGATAGGCACAACAATAGTGTGAAGAAATAGGCTTGTATTCTTGATGCACTTTCCATCTTTGAGAGGACACCCCTGACCTTGTCTCTGTCCTTGCCACTCACAACTTTGCCTTATACGCCTTCCTGTCACACCAGATCCACACGGCCGTACGGCTCTGACCCATCTCTCTACTCAGCAAGTTTTACTAGAGTCTTTCTGTTTCTAACTTTCTCTCTCTCTCTCTCTCTCTCTCTCACTTTGAGTACTTGGAGGCAACTTCACTAAACAATATGCTCTATGCACGAACGCTGCTGACGGATTTCCGGTAGAATCTCAGCCAGCGTCTTTACTTCCGCATAGCGCGTTCAATAGCGAAGCGTAGCAGTAAAACTTTCATAAAATTAATTTTCTCAGAAACGGAGACAACGATTTTAGAAACCGATTCGCTAGTCGGATTTCGCATGATGAAAGAACACTCATCCTCAAAGTTGTCGATGTAGCTCGAAATACATCATTTAAAGCCCTTCTCTTTCTTACTCTTAGGTGTGACAGCTAACTGCCTCACAATATTGTTAACATCATTCACGTTAACCGCTGGAAGTTCTTGTAAACAGCGAGTGTAATTTACCATTATCTCCACTGAATACTTTAGTATTAGTATGTGGCGAGCACGACGAGGTCGAGGGCCGTGGGAGGACGGCGCGAGGCCGGTGGCGCGATTGATAATGAGCGACACGTGTGCGACGCACCGGTCTCGCATCTCTCACGGAGGAGCGGAAGCATAAAGGAGGAGCGACGACAGTGAAGAGCGAGAGAGGACAGGCCTGAATTTTATTTGATGTGTTTCTGTTTTGTGTTGCCAGCAGTCGTCCGTGAGGGGCTGCTGGCTTTTACTTTCATTTTTGTATTTATTTATTTATTAAAATGTTGAATGTTCGCCGGTTCCCGCCTCCTTCTTCCCATAACATCTGTCTGAACCCCGTTACATTGGTGCCGAAACCCGGGAAGAAGGAGTGACACGCTGTCGGAGAGCCCTCGCTGCTGGGGGGGATCGCGGTGCTGAGGAGGTCGGGCAGCACGAGGGAGCGACGGCCGCCGATTGCTGCCCGAGGCGATGGTGCTGGAGCGATGGAAGATCTGGTGGGACGGAGAGCTCGACACCGTGCTGCTGGATCGAGGAGGGGTGGCTGCCGTCCAAGAGGGAGCGGAGGAGTCGCTCCCGTTCGCCGTGGGCCGGAGCCTGTTGCCGTCGGCCATGATGGGGGCGGAGCAGGGAACGGGAAACTCGCTGCCGGCTGCCCTCGACAGGAGGAGTCACCGCCGGCCGCCAGGAGGCGGAAGAGCGTCGAGCCGTTCCCCAACGAATGTCCAGTACCATCGCATGGCACCGCGAGTGACTCTCAGCCGGTTGAGGACCGAGCGGCAGTGTGTCCGGGAACCGGATCATTTTTTTTTTTTTTTTTTTTTTTTTTTTTTTCTCCCCTCTCTCGTCTCTGTCGCTCCTTGTGCTTCCGTTTCCTTTCTCTCGTACCTCGTCTATCCATACCCCCAGCCCAGGTACAGCAGCCGCCGTTATCGGTCCCCCCCGGGGAGGGGGGGGGGGGAGTAGGCGCAGTCGCGTGGGTGCCCCCCGGCCTGCGAGGGGTGATGGGGGTATGTGGCGAGCACGACGAGGTCGAGGGCCGTGGGAGGACGGCGCGAGGCCGGTGGCGCGATTGATAATGAGCGACACGTGTGCGACGCACCGGTCTCGCATCTCTCACGGAGGAGCGGAAGCATAAAGGAGGAGCGACGACAGTGAAGAGCGAGAGAGGACAGGCCTGAATTTTATTTGATGTGTTTCTGTTTTGTGTTGCCAGCAGTCGTCCGTGAGGGGCTGCTGGCTTTTACTTTCATTTTTGTATTTGTTTATTTATTTATTAAAATGTTGAATGTTCGCCGGTTCCCGCCTCCTTCTTCCCATAACATCTGTCTGAACCCCGTTACATAGTAGTACCAAAAACAGCTTCCGATGCAGCACCGGATGTAACTGGGCGGGCTGAGACAAAACGCGGAAGCGATCACGCATAGAGCCTATTGCGCAATTTTTGCATGTGGTATTTTAACATAAATGCCTGTTCCTTATTCACTAACCACCAGTAATAAAATTTAACAAGGCACTAAATGTGCTGGGGGGAAAAATACTTTGTGAACTTAAATTAAGTCACCATTCATTTCTATGCAAATTAGGATCCAACTTATACACAAAATGTAGCAAAATATATATAATATATTTTTAAATAAAAAAAAACTGAATGGCAAAACCCCTAAAACGACTGTAAAAAAAAAATTCGTTTTTAACAGCTTTACAGCTCAATACACAAGTTTTAACAGGTGAATTAATGTAAATGTTTTTTTAAATAAATAAATAAATTGATGCCATTCACTTCTAATGTAAATGCATCACCTGTGTGTGCGAACTAGTAATCCCTACATTATAGGTTAAAAAAAGAAAAAAGAAAAAAAAAAAGCAGTTTTTTGTCCTCATGAGGAAAACAGCTTATAAATCATACCAAGTGATGTTTTTTGAAAATGTTGGTGTAAGGGGATATGAAGTTGGTACAGTACAAAAATCAATATGTCTAAGGAAAGTCACCATAAAACATGAAAACACAATGTATGTGTGTGTGTATAATCAAATTACATCACTCAATTGAAAGGAATATTCCTTGAACGGAGTGATGATGTACAGTAAACTGCTAGATTGCAATATTGCACTGCATACTCTTACATGGTGCGCGAGTCTAACTGATGAGTAAATTGAATGACTTAGTAGCAAATCCACAACATGAGTGGAATTAGACCTGCCTTTCCCTGCTAATGACATCAATTAAGCAACAGATTTGTCCTCATTTTGAGGCTGGCTTTCCTCTGTTTTGTTTCCATCCCTGTCTTTGTGGCATTCTTTGTGAACTGCAAAGCAGCAGCAGATATTTCCTGAGCTCCTCCTCTGCCTTTTCCTGCATGCGCTGAGAGTTAATGAGATGCTAGTGTATGTGTTATCACGAAGGCACCAGCAGCTGCCAACAGGTACGTTTTCGGGCTTTACACAAAACAGGCAGGTGGCGGTTCAACGGTTGCTTGCAGGAAGCTTAATATCTCTCTCTCTATCCCGAGCGGCATTAACATGGAATGCTACCACCAAATCGTAGAGGGAGCGGCAGAAAATTAAACACTTGAATTCGGATTTTGCCATGCAGCCAACACAAAGACCTTCAATAGAGGAGGGAGTATATGTTTTGAAGAATATTCCAGAGGCTTTTTAAGCAAAATGCTGGTCTTCTCTGTGTTAATGACATTTTCAAGAGAAAAACGGAGGAACCAGCAAGATGCCTGATGTTTGTACATCACGTTTCAGAAAAAAAAAAAAAAAAGACAACACAAGAATTGGAGAGGGCGGACAATTGATCAAGGACGGTTTAGTTAGAATGGGCAGCCATGACCTCTGTTTGGTCCACTATGGATAACGCCAATTATTCTGTCAATTCAGATCCTCAAATAGACTTTTTAAAATAAACCCTTGCCCCAGACACTGGTCACAATTAACACTGTCTGGCTTCCCTTCTAAATACAGCAACAAGCTTGTCTCTAGCACTTAAAATGGTGCTGGCTGCTGGTCATTGAGACTGAAGTAATTAGCACCCATCTGTCTATCTATTCTAATTGTTGCTGTTTGATCTTCTTATTACACTGCTTACCAGAGTACCACATACAACTGTATATTTTCATCACTTTTTAAATAAAAAAAATACATATTTTTGGCAACAATAATGAACTACATAAGCAATAAATATAAAATAAAAAAGTATTTTATATACATATAGAATATTATATAAAATAATTATAAAAATTACTTATATATAAAACATGAAAATAAGAAGCAGGACTCACATCTACAATCCGCTCAATATAATTAATTAGAGTCACCTTGAATACAGTCTATAATTAATTTACAGGTGATGGCAAGCATAAGTGGACATGTAAGTGTGTGAAATTTTCATGCACACTTGTTTTGCTATTAATAATGATGGATTAAGAGACTTAACTTTCCCTCTGACTCCCACAACTGTAAAAACAGGCCTGGGAAATCGCATGTTACCCCATCCTCCCCCTCTCTTCCCTACCCCACACTTTCTGAGCTGGAGACGGAGACCCAGCCCCCTCAAATCATGAATAAGGAGTTGTGGCAAGGCATATTTTAGACCTCCACGGTGCTTTTAGTGTCAAGAGACCAAACAAGACCAGAATACATTAGGGAGATGAGAATCAGGGTATTGTTGAACATTCAAATACATTTTACATTGGGCGTCTGCAAAATGTCTCGCAAATGTTTGTATTTTACAAAAAGCACCGGTTCTCCAACACAACATTTAAATATTTTTACATATCCATGCCAATGTGGCATGATAATGTCAGTAATCACATAGAGTGACATTGTGGGAAACACTTCCACCTTCACCTTCCAAAATTAAGGGTAATTGAATTTTATTTCTTGTAATTGCATTTTTATTTCTTGTCATTGAGACTTCATATCTAAAAATTGCAATCTCATAATAGATAAAAAAAAAAAAAAAACTATAGTAAAATAATATAATACTAAAAATAATAACTTGACTATTTCTTGATAGATGATTCATGATATCTTTAAATATGATTTTTTTTAAATATTATATATGTATAAATAAATGTAACAGCGACTATAAAGTAATTCAAGACTTTCTTGTTACTTATCTTGAAATTGCAACTTTATTTTGTAAATCTTAAAGGTGAACTAAGTAACTTTTTTTACCTTAACTGAACAGCTTCGGAGTCATTGGAATGGTTATATTACTTATTTCGGGTTGAATGGTGGTCGTTTCGCACCCCCCTGGTGCCCGTGAGCGGAAAATACGCACTTGCAACTTTGAGCCGGCGGGCCGCCGGCCGCTGCGTCAGGTAGTCTCGCGTGATATCAGGTCTCGCGATGTAAACAATTGCTTTACGGCCAAAAGAAATCTGCTAAAATGCTGTCATTATTGCACTCCCTCACGCTGTCCGAACTCGAATGAAGAAGACGTTTTAAAGAATGTCCCATCTGCTTTGATGTCGTTGATCTATAGCCTCTGGTGTCTGAGAATCACCAACGAGTTTTTACAACAGTGTTGTCAAAAATCTATTCCGAAGCTGTGGGGGGAGCTCTAGAGAGAAACCTGCGAGCAGAAAGTGAGAATACAGAGAAGAAATCCCGAAGCTACTGAGTGCTGCTTTAAACTGTTAAATTACTCATTTTATTTTTTATTTTTTTCGAGGCTGAAACATGCTTCCATGCTAAGTAGAATTTGAGTGTGTGTGTGGGGTGGGGGGTGGGGGGTGGGGGGGGGGGGGGGGTGGTCAGTGAAAATGAAGCATTATTTGGGTATTTCCTACACTTAAATTCTTGTAATCTCTCTGTTGTCATAGTGAAAATTAGTGAGAAGATGCTTTTCAGAGTTAATTATTTTACACGGCACATTCAGCATGTCGGACAACACCTGTATCCTCTTCTGTCGCATGGGAATCTGCAGCTGTCTTCTCTTCAAACGCAGGGACAATCCAAGGACAACCTGCTTGTCCTCTGATCTCTGACCTTGAACACTGTGCTAATACCCTCAGCTGCCAATGTCATGGCCGCATGGCAGAGGGGCCTTTGTTTCCGTGGGCTTCACCCTTTGCTAAGGCAGATAAATGATTTCTGTTTGTCCTCTGCAGCAAAGGAAGAAGTTATCGATACAATCCACAAATGATGTCAGGGATTTGTCAGTGAAGCTTATGAATGACAAAAACACCCCCCACCCCCCTCCAAAAAAACACCTTCTCTTCTGGCCAAGAAGATTGAGAGCCCAAACACATTATTGATTTTTTTTTTTTTTCTCCATACCTTCTTCTAAATAGAGGCTCAGCCTACAAAAGCAGGAACAAGGGCTTTTGTGTGCTAAAATGTGGCTAAAAGCTTTCTTTAAAAAAAGGAAGATAAGGATTATATAGGTCCACATATAACATCAAACTGTGTAACCACCAGATGGATGCAAGGTGGAGGATGCTGGGTTGGCACACTTCAGGCTTGGCCCAGTTGTTTGGGGAAAAGATTAGGGGGAACAGCTGATAGACATAAGTAAACTTTGTTTTGTTAACCAAAAGGGTGCTGGATGAGATCGAAGCTCTCAGTGAGAATCACGTGTTCATGTTTGGTACAATGGCACACAGATGCTCCTTGACTGCCAGACGAAGAGGTAATGCAGGACAACATGGCAGCGAGTAATGAATCACCACAAAATAGAGAACAAGCAAGTGGTGTGGTGTGATGTGGTGTGGTGTGAGGGGTGAGGTACAGAACTGATGAGAAAGGAATACACTACACTTGCGGATGTCTTCTAAATTTCGGATGTTGATGTTGTAAAAAAAATAATACAATTATACATATACAATAATATATTGTCCCCTTTTGACATTTTTTCATCATAGTTAGTTTATTTTTATTAGTAGTTTGAGTCTACTTTAACTACAAAAAAAAGTAAAATAAAAAAATAAAAAAAGTAAAATAAAATAAAATAAATTAAAATAATGGCCTTCTTCCCCTTTGACATTTTTTTCATGGTTAGCTTATTTTTATTAGTAGTTCAGTCTATAAAATAAAAATAAATAAAATAAAATAAAATAAAATAAAATAAAATAAAATAAAATAAAATAAAATAAAATAAAATAAAATAAAATAAAATAAAATAAAATAAAATAAAATAAAATAAAATAAAATAAAATAAAATAAAATAAAATAAAACAAAACACAACACTTCCTTTGTGGATGCATTGCATGTTTTGAAGGTTTTATAAAAGGGCTTCCTGCTAGGGCCGGTGTCTGTCCCTGCAACACAGAGGAAAACACAAGAACTGCCATCTCAAGGAGAGAAAAGAAGAAGAAGCTCTTTGGCAAACATCGTGCTGATTAAAACGAACAGGGAGAGCTGCCGGCGGCAGAGAAGGAAAGGGCAAACAGGCCGTCCCCACAGGAAGTACACAGACAGCAGCTCCTCTCACATTATCTGACTCACACATTGAGACTGAGTCTGCTGAGTCAGAGACAAAAACAACACTGCAACCTCTCAATATCAAACCAAGAACGCAAAAAAAATCAACAACTTCATAAAGGAATTATGTAATTTATGTTCAACGGCAAAACATGACCTTTTGGTAAAAACTGACTTAAAATGTGCAGGGCTACAAAAAAAATAAAAAATTCAATTCAATAACAGTAAAATAAATGTAAAAATGCTATTCTAGGTTAATGTCACTTTAATCAAACAGGGATTGTTTCAAGCAAATAATGAGAATCATATTTATTTAGTAATACAACTAACCAACTCACCAACTCAACTGCTTACACAAAAAAACTTGAATAAAACTTGTTCTTTCGTTGCCTGCATACTGGGGCAGGGCATGCAGACAATGCAGTGGACGACTATGGGAGTGATCCTGCCCTTTGCCCTTAAAAAAAACAAGGTTAATCCATATCTCACACATTTCTCTTTGGAGAGTCTCAACACAACACCATAGTGTCAATCACGGTCCTGTGAAAAGTTGCGCCATAGGATTCAGTGAATGTCCATGCAAGATATTCTTGTAAGAAAACTGTTTAAATGTTTGTTTCAATGAGGAAAGCCTTGAGAGTGCAAAAATGATATTATTTGTTGAACTATCTTTAATTTAGCTAACCACATACTTGAGGTCCGTCCTCAGAGGTTCAGGAGAACAGAGAGGACACAACTCCCCCACCCGGCTGATGGCTGTCATTTGTCTGGACACAGAATGGTTTTAATGTCTTGGCTTAAAACAGCAGAGGATCCTGCCAAGATTAAGTATCAGATCTCAAGGCATTTGCAGAGCATGTGAAATCACTCTCGATGGCCTCATTCTCCCCTAATTGAATTAGGAGCTTTCCCAGCAAAAAGCTATAGGCCCGATGTGATTTTTTTTCTTCTTCCTGGAGTAGTAAAGCTACGTGCCCAAGGTGTCAGGGCCAAATCCTCCGCCTAAACCCATCGTCTCTGCACGCAAGTACCCTGATAAACATCTGAAGTGAGGGGGGTCAGCCAGGATCCCATGACATCACTGATAATAACAGAGCAGCTCTCAGCCTATCAGAAAGCAAGGAATGGTGTCTGCTCCATCATTTGCATGATGTCATGTCTATGGCTTTCTGGACAGACAGCACCAAGTGGCCAGGCTATGGTGTTGGAACATGGATAATTGTTTGTCCTCAAGGTCTTATTCTTCTATACAATAGTAGGATGAAGCCTATTAAGTAAACAATTGATCAAAATAAGAAATGTGTATCTAAAAATGTAATGCTACATGATGCAATATATTTTAAATATTCAATATTTAATCATTTTTTAACTAAACAGATTTTTTTTATATAAAGGTTACTTAAGACAGTTAAAAAAATTATATACTAATATAAAAAATAAATAAACATATTTAGATTAATAACATTAAGGGTAGGGAAGCTGAATGTAAAAAATGATCATGAATATTACAATTGTTATTACAAAAAAAATAAACATATTAGTAAAACAAAATTTTTTATAGAAAATGAATGCCGAGAAAATTTATCATTGTGAGAAATGAATCAATATATTATTGATGTATTTATTATTATATTTACACAACCGTTTAAAAGTTTAGGGTCAGTAAGACATTTTTATTAATTTTTTTAAAGAAATGAATACTTGTATTCAGCAAGGACACATAAAAAGGGACAGTAAAGACAATTATAATGCTTTTACAAATGTTGTTCATTTTAACTTTCTATTCAATCCTGATAAACATGTATCACGGTTTCCACAAAAACATTAAACAGCACAACTGTTTTCAACATTAATCATAAGAAATCTTTCTTGAGCAGCAAATCAGCCAATTAGAATGATTTCTGAAGAATCGTGTGACACTGAAGACTGGAATAATGATGCTGAAAATTCAGCTTTGCCACTGACACAAAACAATTACATTTGAACATTTATTAAAAGAGAAAATATTTGAAAACAAATAACAGAATTGTTTCTTTCAAAAACAAATAGAAATACTTATCATATGTAAGTATCGTAACCTAAATATTTAAACATGTAGCCTATGTTAATTTGGTTAGTAGTGACTAAGCAATTAAGTGTGATAGATCCATAACAACATTTCTCACAATCGTTTCTGCTGTGGTTTCATGGGCTTTGGTTTATGTATCAGCGTAAATCCAGCCATAGCTCTAGGAATGAGAGCTGTGACACCTACCCTGCCTTAATCCTGACCTTGAGAGAGAAAAAAAAAGTTGCAGAACTTCTCCTTCCCTCGGGATAGAGAGAGAGTTCTCTAAGGTGGCTGACACAACTGCACAGCTGCTTTCTCTATCAACCGCCTGCCCATATTTACATGGGGCTTATAAACAGGTCTCAGTGTTTGGCTGCTGCTTCTTGGAAATACAATCTGTCTACCACTTATCTGAGAGGATTACTGCGCCCGGGCCAGCTACCGCAGATTAAAGACAAAGGAGAAATTAAAGAGGGAGCTATCAACAAACAGAGCGACAACATGACAGGGAATTTATCCAATTTCAGTGATAGCCCAGTGACCCTCTGAGGTGCAAAAGATACTGAGCTGAGAGGTAGACCAATGAGAGACAAACACAGGTTAGGTTAGGAAACATCATCGGCATAAAGGTACAAATTAACTGCATGGAATTAGAATTAGTGTTTGAGAATTGCTTTCAAACAATGCAGCTGAAAAAAACAAACATGTAGGATAAAAGGAGAGAATAATTAATTGGCTGCTATGACACAAGGATATAAAATGCCCATTAAACAGTTTTTGTAAAGATTATCCCCCGGATTCACAGACAAGACTTAAGACTAGTCCCAGACTAACATACAGTACATGTTTAAACTGTTTTAACGGAAAGCAACTTGCACTGACATATCTTAAAATATGTCAGTGCCATTGTTTTGTCTCAAGATGCACATTTAATAAAAGCTAAACATAAATGCCCTAATTAAACTAAGGCCTAATCCTAGCTTAATCTAAATCCTGTTTGTGAAACCAGGCTTATAAGTTAAATTATCATAAAGGTTGTTTCTATCTAGAATAATATGCGTTTCTATGTATTATTTTCTTTTCCATGTATTACATCTAGGGAAAATCTACTATGGGCACATTTTTAAGCACTTTACAATACACGTTTTATGGAAGATTGAAAAATATACTGTATTTTCCCGATGATTTTGATATTATTCAGCTGGTTTTATTTTCATTGTTTCATTGTGTTCTTCCAAGTAAACTTATGTTGGGGGGGGGGGGAGTTTATATTCTTCCCTATAAACTTTACAATAATTTAATGAAGACGCTCAGCATTTAGTAGTAAATCTTATAATTATTTTATTTATGGTGTCAACTAAGAATCATGCAGGAAACCACCCAGAAGGAGATTAAAGCCTTGAGTAAGTGATACAAATGTCTGGCAGCTTGAATGTAAGTAAGCTACAAAGCCATGATGACTGGAAAAGTGAAAAATCAGCCTGGCTCCAAAAATGCCCTTAACGCTCGCAGGCAGACAGCAACGAATCTTAACTTTACTTTGTCAAATCCTCCCCGAGCTCATTACTGCCCTGTCCCCATTGTGTTAATTGAAGCCACAGAAACGATGCTCCTCACTTGCTCTATAAAAGCGGAAGTCTTGTCATTTTCTCTGCACGGCTCTCCCTCCAGCAACACAGGTAATTGAATTGTGGCAGGGATCTCTGTAAAATGGCTTGTTTTAATAACTTCACTAGATTATGTTTAATAAGTGTGCCTTAAATGGTCTTTAGTGTGGTCAGGGAGGATGAGGAAGGGCAAATGTGATAATAAAAATAAGAAATAGACATTTTTGCCTTATTTTGGGGCAGATGTAATCGCAGGCATGTTGGCCGTCTGTCTCAGAGCGCAGTTCAACTATGGGACAAAGCTAGAGCGTTAATTCTACACAGCAACTTAGCAGGGCAACTATTGTCTCACAACACATATCAGAGCTTATTCACACCTGTTCATCCATCTATGCGATATTCACTGATATTTGTTTTAGAATAGCAGGCCCTCTGCGTTGCAGAGGAGAGGGGAAACTATGTTGTGTTAGCTTTAGCTAGTATGAGTGTGTTTACCTTCAGCTGTCCTCAGAGTCAAAGGTGAGATTCTGGGTGTTTCTTTCAAGTCAGCACCATAGAGAGTTCACAGCTGTCAGGTGTCATAATACCTTATCTGCCCTGGCTCACAAAACAGACAAATCACACAAACTGTCACACACACAAGCGTCATGCCCACGTGCCACCTCAGACTTTTGAGGCAAGTGAATTTTTAACGGAACTCCCCCCAAAAAAAGGTATTTACCAGTACCGTACTATATATATATATATATATATATATGGTGAATTGCCCTAATGTGGGACACTGCATAATGTGGGACACCTAAGGTCTAGTGTTTGTAGGTCCCCCATAAATACATGAATGACAGTGAAACTATGGGTTAGACAAAGCTGTGGTGTCATATGATCAAAATCACATGACCTATCAAATGTCCAATCATATTTGAGGGTGGAGCAATCATCAAACAGGAGGCACCTTGTGTGAAGACCATCCGAAGGCCAGTGACATAGAGTTTTAACAAATTTGATATTAAGGAGTTTAATACATTTTAAACAAAGCAATCCTGCTACTTTTTAGTCTAATATGCTTATGAAATGTTTGTCCATCAAAAAATAGTGTAACTTTGTGTGTATAAACTATATATTTAATATTTTTATCAAATTTCCAAGTGTCCCACATTAGGAAATGTGGTTTCCAAATCCGGGACAGTATGATCAGCCTAATGTGGGACAGTACTTAAATGAGTCAAAAATGTGTGAAATGTATTTCAGATCACAATGGCAAATATGAGAAAGACAGGGACAGATTGTCAGATACAGAAAGAGAGGCAGAAACAGGGAAAGGATAAGAGAAAGAAACGTATTCAGTGGAGGCAGGACCGGATGAAAGGACCCATAGAGGAGTATAGGAGTTACACATCGCAATATGTCACAAAAGTCTAAAGTGCAAAAAATGTCCCACATTAGGGCAATTCACCCTACCGGTAGTACTGCTCTAGGCTTGTCCCATATATATATATATATATATATATATATATATATATATATATATTAATCAGTGTTATTCATTATATTTACTAATATTTAAGTTAATCTTATCTTAAAGAAACCAAAGTTTCAACAATGTCATATGTTATAAAATGACACACATAATAACTTATTAATACTATTTAATGTACGGTGAGCCCGTAAACACACAGCAGAAAAAAGTGAAAGAGCACAAGACAATATTAAAGGAAGAGAGAATAAAGACAAGTTGATCAGTAAGCAGCAAGGATGTTGCAGTGACACTGAGGTACAGGCTGCCATCATGCAGACAACTATTTGCATAATATTGTGTGTTGTCATCAGAGTGACGGCCGGCTCAGGCAGTTTTCTGAGGGCCACTTGTTTCCCCTCACGTCCAGCTCGCCTGTGTTCATCACAGCGCTGGACAGGTGGCATCCCCCAGCCCTGTGATTACTGTGTCAACGTCTTTACATGTCACCCCGCGCATGCCATACATATCTTATTATACATATAAATGTAAATGTGTCCGTCTGCTTACACGCACCTGGGTCGACAGCACTGACAGCTGGGATTGATTCGGGACCGTCCCCCCAACAAGACATCCGACAAATGAATGTAATGGCCACCTCTGACACCAGGACTGACTTTTTGAACTGGGCGGAAGACAAGGAGAAAGTAAACTTTTGATATTTATGTGGTTTGATGTTTCCTCCCAGAGAATTATTGACTCTGTCATTGCTATTTACTTGATTTGTTTTTCTTCAGACATTAAAATGCCTTATTCAGCCACAGTCTTTGACGATCTGAATAACAGCAACGTCCAGAAAAAAAACAAAAAACATCTCAAGCCTATACTTCAAGCTCCTCCAAAAGACTGATTTAAAAATGAAGTGACAACCATTCTGTGATCATGCTCTACATCGACAAATCAGTAATTGATGTTTTGTTTGTAAGGGACAGCAAAGCACCCTAAAGTCTGCACTAAAGACTGTATATATCTCTCCTAATCCCTCACAATAGCATTCACCAAGCCCTTTTTGAAGTTTGGGCCTGCCAGGGCGCCCTATAGTTTTGCTACTCTCTCTGTGGTTGGGCGTGTGTCACACCTGCCATGTTGTGATTGGCCTGGAAGCCAGTGAGGAAGTGATGCTGGCGCCTGCTCTGCTAAGCTCCCGGTGATGACGACCTTCAACCAGCACCTTCAGTGTGATCTCAAACAGCTTCTTCTAAACCTCTGACACCTCCACCTACTGAACAAACCACCAATCGAGAGCTCCACCAGGTGACGTCACCTTTCACTCCTAGGCCGTGAATAGGGCAACAAGGAATCGATGTCCATTCTCGAGAACAGAGTTCAGATGGCAACTGTCCACTTCCATATTTTCCATTCCTTTTAAGGTCAAATGATGTTATCTGCTAGTCAGACTGCCATGTAAAGCAACCAATCAAAGATCTGGATTTCACGTAGTGTTTGGATGTAAAACATTGTAGGTCAATTCAAAGAAATTGCACGTAAGTGTCACTCAGCAGATCAAGGTTTGTAAGCCAATGTTTAGAATTGAATGCACATTAACACTGAGTGCACTTTAATTTGTTATTCATGTCCAATATTTGAAATGCAAGCAAACAGGCAATTTGATTTTTAATGTATGAGAATGGAAGTCAAATGAACTGAAATCCATTTAACTGTAAAACAGTATTTCACAAATAAAGCAAAGTTTGTCAAGACTTTGTTATAGACAGACCGATCTACACTGATGAAGACTTTCAATGAAGAGATTATGTCCATCCTAAAGTAATAATACAAAGGTGGACTATACAGTTCTGCTCATGGATATCTAGTTGTGCTTCAATCTAAACTCTGAACAACTCTAACCTTTTAATTATGCACACTTTGACAAATCCAGTGACTAGGTCCATTGTATCAATCATTATATCAAGTTCAAAGGAAAAGAAAGAGAGAGACAGAGATTAGTGCCAAAACAAAGAAACAATGGCTGATTATCCTGACCTAAACTTCTACAAGTCAGTGTGTGTGCCAGCGATAACTTAGATGACTTGCCAGCGATGATGGGGTTGACTTAGTTTGGCCCGATCTGCCACCAGCAGAGACACTCGTGTTAGTTTATACGTAATTGCTTTTGAATTGCAGGCTCTTATGAAGTGACACAACAACAGCCATGAAAAGTGTCCCTGAGCTGAATGGCTGAGGGAGCAATGTGAGGCTCACTGGACCCTGACCTGATCCATGCCATGAGCAATGCAGCCGAGGGCCAGAAACATCAGCCCTGATGACGACTTCTGACGTCTCGCAAAACATAGATTGACAACCTCTAATTAGGCCTTTCATACGCTAGAGCTACTGTGAAACTGCAGTTCGCTAATCTAAAGCTGCGCATGCTTCCTACAAAATTATAGAACATTATATACATTTTAAAATATATTGTTCGCTGAAAGACAGTTCACCTACAAATTCAAATGTTGTCATTTCCTCAACCTCATTTTGTGTGTGTGTGTGTGTAAATAGAAGAAGATAATTTGATGGATTTTGATGCATGGAAAGTCAGTGTTTAAATTTTAGGTTCTTGCCCTGACAGTCTTGTACGTCATGTCACTGTTTAATGTTTCCTTGTTTGTCTTGTGCCTGCGCACATGGCTCTGTCTTTGTTTGTGTTGGCCATGTGCTCCTCTTGTCCCATCTCCTCATTTCCAGTTACCATTCCCCCTTTTTTAGTCCACGTCTAGTCCTCATTTCACCAATTGTGCTCACCTGATCCTCATGTGTTCTGGTCCCTTTATATTGTGCCTTTATGTCTTTGCTGGTTTGTGTTGTGTCCTATGGTGTGTTCCTGTGTCTGCAGTTTATCTCTGCTCTTGTTCCAGTAAAGTGTTTGATTAGTTTTAGTGTATCCTTGTTGCTTATAGTCTTGTTCAAGTTAGTTTCCCCCGGTGTCTTGTTTTTTTATATTTTAATTTCATTTTTACTTAAGGCTTTTTTTCTCCAGTATCTAGTTGCCTGCAAGTTTGTTCTTTTGTTTATTTTTATTTGTTTGTAAGTTCCAGTTGTTGTTTTTTTCCTTTTTATTTATCTAGCCATAGTTATTTACATCAGGTTTTACTGTGCCTCTTAGTATCTTCTCTCTCGTCTTGCTCGGTTATCTTGTTGTGTCTTGTTCATTGCGAGTCTTGTTTGTCTCTGAGATTTCCTGACCACTGACATTCACTGCCTGACAGCTAGACTGGTGCTACAGCTAAGAGATCATCAAGCCTCTGGTTCCTTGTGTTCCTGCCCGGTCTTCCTCATTCCACCCGGTGCTGCCTATTCTTCTGCAGTCCTCAAGCCCGCTGTCACCCAGGACTGGTTTCAGTGGTCATCGTCAGCCCTGTTCGAACTGTTTCACACCTCACTCTCCTTGTTGTGCCCTGTCTACAGTCTTAATTTAAAAAAAAAAACCTTCACCGCTATTCTGCGCCTGGGTCCTCTTTCAGATCCTTGACAGTTTGACAAATTATTGGTGAAAAAATAATAGCAAAACTTTCATTTTGGGGTGAACTATCACTTTATTTATATAATTGTAAGTCACAAAAACAATGAGGATCTCAATGAGGCTGACAGAACTAAAATGAACTAATCAATTTAAACTAAAATACTAACTAGAAAACCTCACATTTCTATCTATGTGTTAAAAACATGGTCAACAACATCATAAACTAAATAAAGATGATGTAAAATTCCTTGGAGTGAAGTTATTTTTAAGCAGGGACACACAATTCAGTGACTCAACCGGTTCACTTTACAGCAGAGAGTGCTTGATTATTGTCTCTGTTCGCTCTGCTGTATGTGCAATATGATAAAATGCAGATATGTATGTTAGTAGTGTCACCACTTTTACAAAGGCCAGATCATACTTTGACATACCTGTCATTGAGCGGATGAGGGAGCGGAAGGGATGGCTGAAGTGGATACTAACAGCTCAGGGCTCACCTTCTTTCTCCCACTCTGTCTTTCTTTTTTTGCTGCTCCTTTACTCTGAGTGAAGTCGTACAAGCACTTAATCCCTGGGCCATCTGTAAATGGCTAGTTTCATGTCAGGAATATGGTTTTGGGTAAACGGCATTTGAAACTGCATTTGGAGAACTGAATTGAGCGACCAACAAAAACATGACAGAAATCTTCCAACAGCCGCCCTCATTGACTCTTGGACTGGCCATGCCTCTTCAGTTTAACATCACTGCTGAGTATAAAAGGATTCACCTTCAAGAGGAAAGTCAATAAAACAAATCACAATGAAATAGCCACTACACTTAAACGTGGGTTTTTAATCATGGTTCAGATTTATGTTATGCAGTGTAAGTGACTTCTCAAGAGATCTATATTTAAACATTACACAGTACCTGTTAAAAGTTTGGAAACTTTTGCAAATTACAAATAAGTCTCTTATGCTCACCAAGGCTGCATTTATTTAATAAAAAATACAGTAAAAGCAGTAAAATTGCTAAATATTACAAGAAATTAAAGGAACTATTTTCTATGTGAATACATTTTGAAATGTAATTGATTCCTGTGATGGCAACGCTGAATTGTCAGCATCATTACTTCAATCTTCAGAGTCACATGATCCTACAGAAATCATTCTAATATGCTGATTTCCTGCTCGGGAAACATTTTATATTATTATCAGTGTTGAAAACAGTTGTGCTGCTTAATATTTTTGTAGAAATTATGATACTTTTTTTCTTTTATGAACAGAAAGTTCAATGAACAGCATTTATTTGCATTTATTAAATATAAATAATCTGTAACATTATGTCTTCACTGCCACTTTTGATCAATTTAATGCATTCTTGATAAATAAATGTATTAATTTCTTTCTTTTTTAATCTTGTTTGAATGGTATCATTGTTGCCACAAAAATGTTAAGCAGCAAAAACTGTTTTCAGCATTTATAATAATAATAATAATAATAATAAATGTTTCCTGAGCAGCAAATCAGCATGTTAGAATGATATATGAAAAATCATGTGACACTGAAGACTGGAGTAATGATGCTGAAAATTCAGCTCTGCCATCACATAAATAAATGACATTAAATTAATTAAAATAGAAAACAATTATTTTAAAATCAAATAATATTACACAATATCACTGATTTTACTGTATTTTTGATTAAATAAATGAAGCCTTGGTGAGCATAAGAGGCTAATTTAAAAAAAAGTTATGTTTTCAAACTTTTGACGGGTACTGAATTTTTTTTGTGCTTTTTTAAATTAAATACATATAAGAACATGATATAGTAGCATACCGTTCAAAAGTATGGGATAAGTAAGATATATATTTTTTAAAGAAATAGTTTTTGAATTAATATTTAAGTCAGCAAGGACACATTAAACTTAAAGTGACTTTTAAAAAGACTTTTATATTGTTTCAAAAGATTTCTATTTCAAATTAAAAACTTTCTATTAAAGTCACCATCAAAATGGACAATTCTTTTTTTTCTTTTTCTTTTTTTTTTTTTTGCAGACTGACTGGAGTAATTTGATGCCGAAAATTCAGCTTTGCCATCACTGAAATAAATTACAAATTGTAATAATATTTCACAATATTAATAATAATTATTAATCAAACAAATTAAGCATTTATGGCAAACATAAGAGACCCCAACATTTTGAACACAATATACACATAATAAATTAACTAAAAATAAAATAAAATAATATTTTTAATGTCATATATTATATAAATTTTATTTATTTTTTTAAATAGAAAAAAACAAGAATGGGAATGTGTGATCTGGCACCATACACCAACAAAAAGAGCTTGTGCATCTTGACAGCAGATGGGAGCTGTCAGTTGCTTCACTCCCAGGAACATTCACTAGGGATGTTTAATCGGACCAGAACCATGCATCAGAGAAAAATGTAAATTCATAGCCCTAACCATCTTTGATATTCAAGAGGATTACACCTTGTGTTCAAATAGAGGCAGCAAAGAATGGGCAAGAGAAAGGAGACACAAAATGGAATTAGAGTCTGCTTAAAGGCCGCTTCATTTATTGTTAACTTCTTCCAGTTCATTAAGCCTAATCCTTATTAGGGTGTAAGTAACGCAGGTCTGAATGGGCTGGCCCTGGCCAAGGGGACATGTGCATCTATTGTGGCTTCGCGGGGTTAATCCGGCCCCTGAAGCAGGGGACCATGCTGGGGTCCAGTGCCTCACCAAAAGCCTACGATCCCTCAGGGTCCTGGGCAGGTTGGGGCCCCCAGAGTCCCACTTGCCGAAGCACATGGTGAAAAGCGTGAAGCAACATCCTTTGTTAATCAATCTGCCAGGCCGGACACACGCAGGGTCATGTGTGCCACTGTTAATACAGATGTAAATGCCAATAAGGCCTCGTAATCAGGACACAAGAGGGGAAGATTGACTTTTTGTTGGGAGACATACGGGACCGTTGCCCCTGAAGAGCAAGTCCCTCAAGAGTTCACTGGAACAGCTTGTCTATATCAAACACAGATACAAGTCTAGTTCTCTGACTTTCCTTCACAAGGCTCTGAAAAACTGCAAAAGCCCAAGAGGATGGACACATCTGAATAAAATGAATGCGAGAGAGCATTGACGTTTAGCCAGAGAGGTCAGAAGGTGAAATAAACACAGACGCGTCTTATTGGGTCACACAATATGTGTCAATAACAGCTGCAAAATAAAACTGTGATAATGAGAAATTACAGTACACAGTGCGATCTATAGTTTAGACTGTTGTTTGTAGGGAGAAAAAAGCTTAAGCACTGCAAAACATTACAGTTTATATGTACTAATATATTAATTGATCTTTTTTACATCTTTTAAAAGCTAAATCACGTCATCCCAAACAGGAGACAGGTTTGAGCAATGAGGTTCTATAAATTGAAAGGTATCAATAAGGCAACAAGAACAATGGCCTTAGATTAGCAGCCATTAGTCTACTGCATTACTGCCTCGCGCATATTAAGACCATCGTTTAGCACCATTTAACAAGACAGAAATCCCAAGTTCTAAATTGGAAATTCATTCCCCCAGGTAATTTTAATATGAGAAACTTGAAATGCATTTGATCTGCCCTAATTTCAATTAATTAGACAGGACGACTGTTTGGGGAGACCCAGAGGGTCGTTAATGTGGGCTGAGGGGCCAAAAGGAACACATTGGAAAAGTATGAAAGAGCCATCAATAAACTGTTAGAGACTAATTATTCCACAAATCGGTTTCCCAAAGTCTTGACTCTTTAACACTAGCCTGTACCCTAATTACTGGTCACAGCATCCATTACTACTGCCCAGCCCACGGTGCTTATGCCACACAGAGTATTAATGACTGTTCTGCGTGCCGTTATTAGAACCCGCAAGTGTGAGTGTGACTGTGTGTGTGTGTGTGCCCTGAATGTGGCCTACATGTCCTACTAATACCTCAGAGATACTGTGGAGTCAAATCTGACACTAAGTAAACAGGAACACTTTTTTTATATTTAAATAAACATTTGGCAAGTCAAAGGGCTAGTTCACCCCCAAAAATTATAATAATAATAATAATTCATCATCATTTCCCCTTCATGTCGTCCCAAAACAACAATGAACCCCAATGGGGAACAGACATTTTTTCCAGTATCTTTTTGTGCAGAAGAAAAAGGCAGTCATTCAAGACTTGAGTGACAAGAAAGGGCTTTTGTCAGGGTTTTCTCATTTTTATTTAAAGAACAGACACATTTGAATAAAAAATAGAATATTTATTTAATTATAAAATACATAAACATAAAACTTACCAATTTAGTATGAAATACATCTTAAAAAGAAGAAATGCCCCTAATTTACTGTATGTAACGGACCTACAAAAATGTAGTAATTTAACAGTATTTAAGTAAATATTCCACCATAAAAAAGACGTAAAACATGCAGACTCAAATGAGTGAATCTGCTCATTTACATGAACTGTCAGATCAAAATGATTCATTAAAATTAATAATAAGAAAGGACCATTTGGGAAAGCACATTTGATGCGCTAAAGCTATGCATTATTACAATGCGTTTGGTTGTGCTATACAACTATTTGTTGAAAAAAGTAGCTCATCAAAAGCTTCTGAAAACAGCTGATCTACTTCCTAACAATAGTGAGGTGGAAGATCAAGCCCACATGCACTGAACATGAGCTTACATCATAAAGAGCAACCAGGAATATTACGTTTCTCCGTTTCGTGCAGACAGGAGAAACTTATTCGACAAGCAAAAGCACAGCGCAGTAAAGTCCCACTCAGTCATTTTCACACCAGTAGCAGGTAAGGAGGAAAAAGGTAGTAGGAGTGAGTCAAAAAAGAGAGGGGAGAGGAGAAAAGAGAAATTATGAGAGGATATGAGATGAGAGATGACCAAGGCTCTGATTACCTCCGGCTGGGTGTCTCTCCAGCGCCCTGCTGAATGTGCTTAATTGGCAGGGTTGTGTGAATAGACAGCTGCCCTGGCCACTGAGCTCTGAGTGGCTGGCGGAGCCCTGCGCCCTATTCTTCTCCACTGAATGGCACTCTCCTCTTGCCTCTCCGGGACCAGGCCTGAGCCACCACATAAAAACCTATCTAATCACTGCAGATTATCTGCCTCTAATGGTAACCCATGAGTAGGCTTCTTTGCCTCGATGAGCCAAGAGGGAGGGAGAGAAATACAGATCAACAAATAAAGCTGATGGCTTAGCGCAGTAGGGGGTCTGGCAGTGGCGACTCTTGAAAGCCAGTTTGGAAATGAATCCATGTATCCGACTCCCAGAGATCAGGGCAAAGTGTAAAAGAGCTACAGGCACACGGGGAACAATTAAACGGCAGCTAGACGGAAAAAAAAAAATGACGTTTTTGAAACAGATTATGCATAATGTTTATGCACTGACAGACGAGAGTAGATTTTTGGTGTCATAGTTAATTACAAGAGAAAAATTACAGCACTGCATGATAGGGAAACATCAATCATCGATTTCACACAAAAAAAACAACATTTGCAGAGACAACTTTAATCTATCGCACACTTCACAGACGTGCACACACATCCATAAACAAGCAGAGCGGCGGCTGGGATCTCAGTATTGTCATTCATCCTCTCTAATGCCTGGCCCAGGGTCTCGTCTCAGGGCAGGGGAGAAGGCAGCACTCTTTACCTCCCGGGGTTTCCATTATTTCTCCACCATTCTCTAAAATGGAGGTCATATCAGGTGCCATTTTCACAACCTGCTTCTCCAGATGCACCATTTTCTCCCAAAATGACACACATTATGCTTTAACGGAGAAGCAAATCTGAAAACGCAGCTCGCACTCTCCACTGGGACTCGAAAGGCAAAAAATACAAACAATAAAATACAAAAACCATCACGATATACACAAATTGTTTCCCTTCCGCACGATATAACCCATAAAGTGAGGGAATTTTCCAAAGTGGCGGCACCCTGTCGACAAAGGCCTCACCTACACAAAAGAGGATTCCAGTCTATCACCTTTATCGCTTTAAGATTTACGTCTTAGAGGCAAATAAACTTCTAAGGACAGAAACAGATTTTTGTTATTGGGGTTAATTAGACATGATTCATCTTTATTGATTGGTTTTTCTGTGCACATTTTATTTACACCAGGCCACATAAATGACATATATGTGTCTTTGAAAAATGGATATAAATCTGATCTACTATTCTCAGAATTTGGGCTGCACTGATACTAAAATTCTGTCTGATACCATAGCTGTTGTCATGGCCAATAAATGATAAATTACTTGTATTAAAATTTCTACAATATTTTGTCGGAATAAATTACACACACACACAAAAAAAACCTAAAAATTAAAAATAATAATTTTACATGCTATATGTGACCCTGGACCACAAAATCAGTCTTATGTGTAATTTTTATTTTTTTATTATTGAGATTTATACATCATCTGAAAGCTGAATACATAATCTTTCCATTGATATTAGGTTTGTTCAGGATATGACAATATTTAGCCTAGATACAACTATTTGAAAATCTGGAAACTGAGGGTGCAGAAAAATCGAAATATTGAGAAAATCGCCTTTAAAGTTGTCCATTTCTATAGGCGATTGTGCTGCATCTACAAAAATAAAATTTTTATATATTTAAGGTGGGAAATTTACAAAATATCTTCATGGATCATGATCTTTACTTAATATCATGATGATTTTTGGCATAAAAGAAAAATCTATATCTTTGACCCATACAATGTTTTGTTGGCTATTGCCACAAATATACTCGTGCGACTTAAGACTGGGTTTGTGATCCAGGGTCACATATATGATTTTAGGCATCACATCATTGTAATGGTATGGAAAACTTACATTTACAAGATTACATTTAACAGTGTTATTAGTGTTTTAAAGATGAACTTTAGCGTTAGATAACGGCAAAGGGAATCCAAACATATGGGAACTTCAAAACGCAATTAAACATTCAATATTTAATAAAGAGTTACATCATGCATGCATTGCAAACTGCATCCTGATCAGGCTGCTATCCTGTTTCTATTATATGTTTTAGAAGGCATTTACATTTTTTTAAATGGTCTGTTAGCTATTTGATCAGTAAAACAGATGAAGTGACCTTTGTAAATAAGCGCCTTTTCAGCTTTATATTTCCAAAACATTCAGAGCGCAACAAGTCTAATTTCATGTGCACAGCCAGCCATGCATCGCAAGCGTTCAACTAAACATTCTTAAAAAGTTAATATTATCTTAAATATGATAAGCACAACCAAATTACAAAAAGCTTGTTTAAAAAATAAAATGCTAAGATAGAGCACAAGGCTGATGGTGGTTTTCTCACCCGCAGCCACATTCACGCTAGCCATGCTGCGAGTCTCGCTACAGCGCTACGTTCCAACATCATGACCATAAAAACAAATGTCCTGATGAGACAGAATGATCGAAACCCATCAAGCGCGTCATAGTTCTTCATATTCCTGGACTTTCCTTTATTGCCAAGTTAACAGCAACCTGCCAGCAGTGAGTCCCTCCTGCTCAAACACAGCAGCAGATGCCAGTCTCAGCTGCTCAGTAGCTGGTCAGGGAACTGTGGTTTGTTGGAATACCTGTCTTTGAAAGCAAAACAAAACCAACATCTGTTTATTGCCATGTGCAGAGCGCAGCTATGGTAGCAATAGAGTAAAAAAAACAACAATGCAAAGCAGTTGTGTCGTGACGCTCCCTCTTCCAGCCATCTGGATAATTGATCGTTTGATATCATAAAAAGAAGGCGAATGTCTCGTAATAGCCTGCTTCTTAAAAAGTCGTTCATCGGTTTACTCCTTCCCTGGCTCGCTTTTTATTCACGTGCATTCCTAGGACCTGTCATGATGATTATGAAAGACACATTACGAGGGGGATTATGCATCATTTGCGGTGGGAGATGATCAATGGCTTGCTTTAATCTGCTATCATGGCTTCATTTACCAGAGAAGCACTAAGAGCTACCTCAGAGGAGCCAGCAGGTGACTACACCGCAGCCATACCCTTGGTATGTCCGTGACAAACACGCTCACACGCGTGTCGATCAGAAGATGTAGAGTCATGCAACCGGGTCACCTGCGACGTATGAGCTCTGAATCATTTACTGTCACCTCAACGACATTTCCAGTCATACAACGGCCGTCATTGTCTACAGGAAAGGTCTGATTGCTCCACGCTATCTCTCTGATAGCTTTCTCACCTTCTCCCCCTGCATTATGTAGATAACCTGTGACGATATATATTGCGTAGGGGTCACTCAGAGGTTGCAATCACACACTGTGACAGAGATAACCAATCCCGGCACGTCAGCAGTAGGGGGGGTTGGGTGTAGAAGGCCCCCCTGTAAGGTGTCCTCAGCGTGCCTGTTAGACAATCGTGTCAACCAGGGGGTGGTATAGTCGTGCTTGAGAAGGGACCGGGGAGAGGCCTTTGATCACTGGCAAAGGAGATTAAGGAGGAAGGGGAAATACAAGCCAAATTTGCCTTGAAACACACAAACACAGATAATAAGCATAAATTAAATTAGACTTATTGACAGTAGAAAAATATTTGGTGGATACGCATACACACACACACACACAAACACACACATATATTTATATAATATGTGTGTATATATATATATATATATATATATATATATATATGTGTGTGTGTGTGTGTGTGTGTGTGTGTGTGTGTGTGTGTGTGTGTGTGTGTGTGTGTGTGTGTGTGTGTGTGTGTGTGTGTGTGTGTGTGTGTGTGTGTGTGTGTGTGTGTGTGTGTGTGTGTGTGTGTGTACACATATATGCATCTATATAATATATATATATATATATATATATATATTACATAAACAGACTTCTATGTTAAATGTAATTAATCACGATCAATCGATCTGACAGCACTATATATATATATATATATATATATAAAGTTAATCAAAGTTGTCCTAAGACAAGAATGGGTTGTTCAAAATTCATGTATAACTTTGATGTTCTATGATATAACTATCACCTCCGACCATAGAAACTCAAGGACAACAGAAGAGACTGTGATTCCAGATACTGTTTTTACCATGAGAAGTAAATTAGAGTAGCTTATATGCAACTACAACCAATTATGTGTAACTGAATACTCAATTATGAGTATTTTACTACAATAACAAAGTGAGTTTCCCACACTGTAAAAAATTTCTAACCCTCCCAAATCAAAAATTTCAAGTGACCGATAACATCTAAATTTTTCAATTGGCCCAAGTGAAATTCTTGTTGCAATAGTCTGTTAACATTGGCTCAATGAGAAATAATACGTCAGACTAATTGAAAAATGTGGATGTTATCGGTCACTTGAAATTTTTTACTTGGGGATGTAATTTTTTTTTACAGTGCAACACTGACTGAAAACTGCTCTAGCTGAGCTCTAACATATGCAAAAAAGCATGATTGAGTGGATAGAATGAAGAGCTCTTTTGAGACAAGCCCAAGAGACACCTGGACACCGGGAACACGAGGTAGCGAGAGCCACAGGGAGTGAAATCTGATCCAGCGGTTTCAATAAACACCCCAGATTCACAGGGAGCATCAGGAGACCCAATTACTTGCAGGAGCTCTAAATGACTGCGTGTGCGGCTGGAACATGGTGAGAGGAAGTAAGATGTGTGAGATTAAGGAAAGACTAAGAGAACTGTGTCAGCAACTTCGTCGCGCTCTCATTTCTGCCCAGGCTTCGGAGAAAGAAACAGGAGCAGCGTGGCGGATAACAGCAGGTGGTGTTTAATAAGGGACTGACAGTGACTGTATACTGAAGAAATGTACCTGTTAATCTGCCTGAAGTCTGAGGGGAATTGCTGGGAAGAAGTAGGTTTTCTGTCTGAATGAAAGATCGTTCCAGATTCCACTTGAATCTTCTGTCCTAGCTTTACAAACTCAGGTTTGAACCCAAGACACCCAAGCCTGTCTCCAGCATTCAAATGAGTCTGTGTGTTCTCTGGTGAATGGAGGATGTCTTAATCATCAGAGGCAGACTGGACAAGAAGGGCAGGCGATCCCTGCATGCTGTGTACTTTGCTGCCCCTTGTGGCCAAAGATGGCACATCAGTCTTGTTGACAACCTGTTCAGGGCTGCTGTCAAGGTTTTTCCAGGGGAACATTTAGACTTTCTCTCCGTTTCAACCAGAGCAGGGGCCTCTTATTACTTTCCCGATAATTACATTCATTTGCAAAACAGCGAGACAATGGCATGGAAAGGACACAGTGCTGCTGGCGAGGAGGAGGGGGTGAAAATTGACAGCGGTAAAGAGCACGCTCAAGTGCAGTAGGGGAGGAAGTGAGGAGAAAGGGGAAAGTTTAGAGAAAGAACGAGTTTTGAGTCTCTAACTTTGATATGCTTGAATATTTGTCTAACACATATCAACGTTCTTGTACGTAAAAAGGCTTTTATTGCTTCTTTTATGCTGGCCAATATAGTCACCTTCGACTAGCGATGCGGATAAACATCATTCAAAAACAAAAGTTTTCTTGAATTTTCACAAGTTTTAATTTATTCAGTGAGTGAACATTTCTGATAACATAGGGGACTGATATGACATAGAAAACCTAAATAATTTTACATGAAAGTAAATGAATATTACTATATATAGTATTAAGTAATATTGATTTATTATAGTATACACACTACATCTGAATTAAATAATACCTTTATCCATAATTCATAATATGGCTGGAAGGGATTTAAAAGGGCACTGAATGACTCTCACTCTTCAACAAAGAAAAGAAAAAAAGAATGTACCATCTTTGGGTACATACCAACTGCAAAATAAGGGGTCTATAGGCTACTAAGCTCTGACATATGATGAACTCTTTGAAACACTGGTTCACCCATTTGAATACATCCATCCAACCTGAGGTGAAGCTATAATGAGGAGGGAATATGAAGGCCTAATCCAGAATTGGAGAGGAGAGAGCGTGTGGTGGATTTACAGTGCTGGAGAGCACACAGATCGCCTTGTAATTAGGAAGAGAATTTGTCATGCTCTTCGGCAAGGCACACGGATGAGAGCTGCTGAATAGCAATCTTGCCAATGTTTACCCAGAGAGGGGCGGCCGGTGCTGCCGCACGGCGCTGTAGCCACACCGAGATTAATATTTGATGCAGAGCGAGGGAATGTGTGCTTGGTTCGTGTTTATTTAGGATATTGTGAAAATATGGGGAAATTTGCAATTTTATTGGCTTTTCTGCACATCACTCTGGGTGGAGGGAAGGAGGAGGGGCTACAGAGTGGGGTGTTGACCTTTGACCTCTGTACAGATCCTCATTGGGGCATAAGACATAAAGGTGCACAGATATTCGGCTAAGCTCAGCTACAATCACATTGCCACCTCCCAAAGTGCTCTAACAGCAGGACTGACCAAGAATTTAAGCACTAGAGTTTCTCTGACACAGACTAACAGGCTTATGTTCACAGTGCATGTGTGCAGTCAGCGGCTGTAAGTAAATGGCTACTAATTTCAGTACATTATATAACTATAACATTGTATTTATAAAAATAAATCAAATTTAGAATTTTGGATTTGTATTTTTTTTTGTTGATGTTTTTGTATTCACAAAAGTATTTACAATTAGAATTTACAGAATTGGCAGAAAATTATGGTTACACTTTATTTTAAGGTGTTATTGTTACAGTGGAATTATATATTTAAGTACTGAGTAATAATAAGCAACTACATGTACTTACTATAGGGTTAGGGTAGGATTAGGGTTTGGTTGAGGGTTAGTTGCATGTAATTATGCATCATTTACTGTTATTAATATGGTAAGTACATGTAACATATGTAACAAGGACACTGTAAAATAAAGTGTTACCAAAATTATTTTTAATATCTACATTTTTATGTACATATATTTGCATTATTTTACAAAAGTTTAAGATATAATACAATAACTTAAAAATAAACATTAAATATATCTAATTGTGTAAATAATACAAATATTTGACATCTTTAAAGATATGTAAAGAATAAGTAAATATTCAAATATATAATATAATAAAAATATGTATATAAAAAGTAATAATATAAAAGTCAAGTCAAGTCAAGTCAAGTTTATTTGTATAGTGCTTTTCACAATACAGATTGTATCAAAGCAGCTTCACAGTATTAAATTAAAATAATACAACAAAGTTTGTTTCAAGAGGAATTTATTGATTGATAAAATTAAATTAAATATCCCCAAAATATCCCCAACTGAGCAAGCCAAAGGCAACAGTGGCAAGGAACCGAAAAACTTCATCAAGTGACCTAATGGTGTCCTAAAACTCCATCAGGTGACCTTTAATTAAAATTTAATAAACATAACATTTTTGTGAATATTACATATATGTAAAGTCTTTAAAATTAAGTTAAATTAAATCAGCCAAGAAACACGATATTCCTACTGTGAAACAGCACTCTGGAACACATACAAGTGCATGTGAAAGCTTTTTTACATCTTAGTCAGTCATCAGCCAGCACGGCTCATTATTCTGTTTATACGGTCATTACACAAGCCCTGTTTGGCACCAAAAAGAAGAAGGAATTATCCAAAAAGCTTGTGTGTGGTTTTGCTAAGTAGCCCAAAATCTGACAGTGGTAATTCTGGTGACATCATGGCTTGAAAGATAATGCGAATCAGATAGCTAAGGTCATCACGAGAAATATGAAGATGGGACTTATTTCTAGTATGGAGTCAGTCAGTTCTAATCTTATTTATCAGCAGGGTTACAGCAAAGTCAACTGCTGCAGATTTATGTTGCACACTCAAGAGTGAAACCCAATAACCATACGACGCCCCTTATTTCAGTCAAGCATTTAAAAAAAGTCATTTTAAAAAGACAAATCTTTGCATCAAAAAAGGATTCATCCAAGTGTCCTGGCCTGACTTCAGTGCTGAATGCGGGCTAGCATCGCTAACAGTCATCTCCCCAGGCTGAATGTGATTAATACTTAGTCGTACACAACTAGATCCTGGATTAATGTACACATCTTCCAGCAGAGGCATCTCATAGGGAGCCACATAGAGAGAGACAGAGCGTGCCGGCACTACAGAAATCATCTTCTGAACCGTGGGTACGTGTGGGTCAACGACATTTTCAACCAGCTCGCTACAGTAAGAACATCCCTCGCTTCAAATAAATAGACGCTGCAGACATGGAGACATAAATGCTAAGAAACCAAACTTCAATCCAAATCACACTGAGATAAAAAAAAAAAAATGCATCTTGCACAGCTGTTATTAGTATTCCAGAAACACGGGGGAGGACCGACAGCAGTCATGTATTTTTTTTTTTTTTTTTTTTTGCAAATATGCATATAATTTATTGTGGGGAACACAATTTACATGGGTAGTCAATGCCTGTTTTATAGCCTCACAAATAGATGTATGAACTGAAGCATATAATGGCTGAAACCAGCAGGTGCAAATACATTCTAAATCTTCCAAATGTGCAGCAGGAAAAATGTAACCAAGGTATATAAAACAGATTAATTCTTGCATGTTATGTATTGGTTTTTGATTTACAAATCTAATCCGAAGGAAATTCGCAGGCAAACATGACCAGGGTTTGTAAAATGCCATGGAGCCTGAGGGGTGGTGGGTGGACGGCTGTCTCTGGTGCAGACGTCTCTCGTGTGGCAATCGTGTGTAGATTTGAGATGGTAATTTAGAGGCGATATTAGACAGAGAGGGAACAAGGATAGTTAAACGGACAATGAAAACCTCTGAAATGACGCCTTTTATCCTGGAGCGTGATGGAACTGGTCTTCGTCAAGTGTTTTCTGAAACCACGTTCCCGCGTTGTGCACTCGAGGCAAATGCGCGCTTCGACTTTGCACGCATTTACAGCCTGGAGAGGGGGATGACAGCCGCCTGTCTTTCAGCACTTTATCTTCAAACCACAATAGAGGTGACACAAAGGGTTATGGCCGCCTGACAATGACCTCGGCCCAATTCCCTCCTGATAAATTTGAGATAAAAGAGCCCTAAACCTTTTCCGTTAACTACTGTGGCAAAGACAGTTATCCCCAAGTGCACAGAGATTTCCAGTGAGACTCAATTAATCCCAGAGCGATGTTGATATGTGTGGCAACCAGAGTTTTGAACCAGGATATTGTTAACGCATTAGCCGTTAAAGGTTTACAACGCACATATAAAAACACACCAAAATGAGATTGTGACATAAATCAGCTCATTCATCGTTCAGGTCCATGAATAGAGGGAGAACCTGTCTGTGGAAGAAGCAGCAATGCGTTAATGGACAGCTTAATGGTCAATAACCGGCGATAGGGTATAACCTCCGTAAGAGCTAGTATGCTAATTGTACATTTGGGAACAGCTTTTAAAATGAATCACCGACAACAAAAAAGGAGGTCGAGCAGTGCTGGTATGGGGAGAATTGAGGTCATCGCATGTGTACATGTCCCATAAAGCAAGGCTTCTCACAATGGCTCAAAGGTGTCAATATGGGTCACGGCCAGAATGCTAAGTTCCCCTGGGAAAAAAAAACAAAAAAAAACAGGAGAAATATGTCCACGTGAGTTGGAGAGAGAATCCAGTCACGCTGGACATCCACGCTCTTCTGACCAGAGGAAAACTGTCCCCCCACCCCTCTACTTGGTTTCCCCCAAGGTTATCTCCATTTCTGTCACCTGGTAGAGTTTGGGTTCCTTTCCTTGCCACTGTTGCTTTTGGTGTGCTTAGTTGAGGATTAAAAGACACTTAAAGGTGGGGTAAGTGATGTTTGAAAGTTGGATCGGACAGACACAACCAGACACAACAACAAAAAAGTGTAGCCAATCAGCATTAGGGGGCTTATGATGGTGAAGGAGAGAGAACATGCAAGAGGGAGATTTAAAGAAAGACTGTAGAAAGAGAGATGGCTGAGAGACATTACAAAAGAGAAAAGTTCATGAGTATATCACTGGAAAATTGAGGGTTATGATCAGGAATGAGTTTTAGGACCCACGTTAATATTAGCAAAGCTTTCCAGCACTGGAGAGAGCTAAACTCCACACGTGAGTAACACTGGTTTTGAGTGTCATTGTTTGTCAATGTATTATTTTTCGGTATATTTTTTTGTTCGTTCATCATCTTCACTTTATTTATTGTGAAGCATTATTTTGTTGCGCTTCTGCTACGATAAATAGACATCCACTCTTGCATTGCGTGTGTAACGGAGGCCAGCAAGTGAGAGTTGTGCAAGCTGATGACTGCTAGAGAATGCAGTGTTCACTGTTTAGCTTCCTTGTTAGTGCACCCGCCTCACATGCCAGCGATCGGGGTTCGAGACCGACTTGGAGCAGGGCGGTTAGGATAGGAGGGTGAGCTTTGGAGACGGAGCAATGAGGAGAGGGGTGTGTTTGTTTGGGTTGATTTCAAATATCAACAATGTTCAGCTATGACTTTGAGAAATAACATACTGCACCTTTAATATTCTGTAATATTATCAATTTGACTGCACTGACACTATCGGATGAGAACAAAACTTGAACTGAATGGAGCTGGATGATGACACCTTTGTCTTCTGTAGAGCTGCTTCATAGCAAAATCAAATTTGTTTCATAACTGATGAATTTTGCAACATCGACACTTATTGAACATTATTGAACTGAACTGAATCAACACTGAACTATATATCTGAATTGACCTTGTTTCATAATTGATGAACTTCACTCAGTTATTGAACTGAACTGAATCAACACTGAACTGACTTGAGCTGAATAATCACTAATGTTTTTTTAGAGTGGATTTACAGCAGAACTACAATTTATCATATTTGATGAAGTTTGCATCATTGATTCTCTTATTTTCCTGTTTATTACTCCAGAGCTGCTTTGAAACAATTTGCATTGTATAAAGCGCTATAGAAATAAATGCGACTTGACTAATGATTATTTAAGAAGTTAGCACTATGTCTTTGACAAGTGTCAACACCAGATTGTGATTAGCATTAGGGAGACCACACACACACACACACACACACACATCAAGCATGCTGAGGTGTAACATTTCCTGCACATGGGAGGAAGAGGCTACGTGCTGAGGTGGCCAAAATACATCTGGGGTGTCGGATACTGGGCCGAGGTCAGCCAAACCAGTCGTGCTTTCTCTCCTCTACCTCACTTTTTTCTGCCTCTCACTGCCTGACTGAACAAACGCTCTTTGGGCAGACACACAGGCGATCAATATCCCAGCTCACACGCACCCACACACACACACACATACGGTATTAGCAGAGCGAATCAGTGCCGCTCCTAACCTTAAAACAATCACACGCCACCGGTCTTATTAATCTTTAACAAGGCAGTCTCTGGCACTGCCACAACGAATGACGCAAAACAAGCGAAGAGAAAAAAATACATCAAAGTACGTGCGTTAAATAATACATTCGGTTGTGATATGAAAGTGAAAATAG
Source organism: Leuciscus leuciscus (assembly GCF_965113295.1). Taxonomy (NCBI): domain Eukaryota; kingdom Metazoa; phylum Chordata; class Actinopteri; order Cypriniformes; family Leuciscidae; genus Leuciscus; species Leuciscus leuciscus. The sequence goes on from NC_138733.1 coordinate 22,813,044, forward strand.
AACCAAAGTTATTCGTTTGCTAAGTGGCTTGTGTGGTTTCCCTCGAGTGAGTTTGAGGAATCCATTTGCTGGCAGTTTCATATCGTCATACTTATTCTAGCTCTTCTTGGTGCTTTCCAGCTTTTTAATTAAATTTCCTTTAAATTACAAGCCTTCCAATTGTATCTCAAATAGACATCAGCGTTTTCTTAAAACATTGTAAAACAGCATACTTACTGTCTCCAAACATAAAAAGTTAACTTGGAGGTTTCTGTATGCACTTGATCAAACAAAAGAAACTTCTTTTTTTTTTAAAGTGGACATTAAAAAATGTAAAACTTAGACCAAAAAAATTGCAAAAATAAAAAATTATTACATATGTTAGCAACTAACTAACTAAAACAAATAAATGAATTAATATAATGTACTCTAGAATGCACAATTCTTAAGCTTCACTTGAAGCACAAAGGCCTAGTTTTAAGTGTTGAAGGAACAGACTTGGACTGAAGATTCCATAATAGGAGCAAAACATGATTTGTGCCCCTGACTATGGCATGGAGTGTGAGAGCAAATAGATAAATCACAGGTGAATTCTCTGTCTGGTCTTTAGTAGGTCATTGTTTTTGTCCTCAATCCATTAGGGAATAATAGGAGGTGCATTATTAGAAGGTGGGGGGTAAGAGGACCAGTGAAAAGCCCTGAGGGAGGGAAAACCACGTAATCTGGCACAGACGACCATCTACAAAATGAAAACAAATGGGGTGTCATCCCCAGGAGGAAATATATCCCTTTCTATTTTTAGTAATCCGTTCCTTCAGACACACACAAATACACACACATACATTCATAAAACAAAAGTCCCTTTCTGCTATAAGCATACGTTTATGGGTCATTCTCAGGTAATGGTGACATTAGTGTAAGAAAATTTTGATAAAGTGCATCATTACTGCAACTCAGTCACAGTAAGTCTGGGATTCATATACTTATAGATAAGCGTGTACAGTATATTCTGCTTGTATCACCGCGTCTCCAGTTTCTGACCTACAATCAATAGGAACAATTTTTAAATTATTAGACTAAAGCTCAAGACTTACATACAACTTTATATAAACAAAATTATAGGCAGAATTTTATTTAAAATTAAGAGACTTGCTTAAGAATATAGTTATAATATAAAATATACAAGAATATAGCATAGAATACTAGACTATAATATAGAATATATGCAAGAATATAGTTGCAGTCAAAAGATAATATAGCTGTTTATTTGATGCACTTTACAAAAGCTGAAACTCTGTATTAACCAATCAGCATCCAGAACCGCAAAACGGCTGATAACCCAGAAAGTAGATTATCTTTACATTATGTAAAATAATAGTTGAATCTGTTAAAGTAAATTTAGGACAGACAGATTGATAGATATAAAATCTAAACAGAAAAAAGAATGACAGCTAAAGAAAGAAAGAAAGAAAAATATTGGATGGACAGATAGAAACAGAATGGTAGACATGGATGGTATGTATGGATGTATGTATGGATGTATGTATGTATGGATGGATGTATGTATGTATGTATGTATGTATGTATGTATGTATGTATGGATGGATGGATGGATGGATGGATGGATGGATGGATGGATGGATGTATGGATGGATGGATGGATGGATGGATGGATGGATGGATGGATGGATGGATGGATGGATGGATGGATGGATGGATGGATGGATGGATGGATGGATGGATGGATGGATGGATGGATGGATGGATGGATGGATGGATGGATGGATGGATGGATGGATGGATGGATGGATGGATGGATGGATGGATGGATGGATGGATGTATGGATGTATGGATGTATGTATGTATGTATGTATGTATGTATGGATGGATGGATGGATGGATGGATGGATGTATGTATGGATGGATGGATGGATGGATGGATGGATGGATGGATGGATGGATGGATGGATGGATGGATGGATGGATGGATGGATGGATGGATGGATGTGTTAAACATCTCACGATGCTTCTTCATAATCAACAAAGAGGGGGAGGGGACACATCACTTTTTATTTATTTCCATACGAGAGCAAAAAAGCTCATCATGCAGGCCAACAATTAATGAATATAGCTTAAATGTCATGATATTGGGGGTTGAAGGGAACTTGACAGGGAAGCAGAGCTAAAGCACATCATAGCTGAAATAGGACTGTCTTTCTCTCTGTAGAGCCCAGACACCCCAGGGTTCAAACTTAATTCACTATGTAAGGTACTCAATCCTCGCTCTTAACAACCTCTCTGCCAGCCTGTCCCATCTGGAGGCCACGGTGGGAGGCTCCACCCAGACGGACAACCTCCCCCCTTATTCTGCCCCTTCTCCTCAGCAGCCCAAATATTAAATTAAAAATTAGGGCCTTTTGTCGCCTTGTTAGGGGTCTGCTGAAGGATGGTAATTGAGCCTTTACCTGCTGGGTTGATCTGGGCGCATGCTGAACGGAGGGGCAGGCTTTTTGGAGACCACCCCTTCCAACCCTGACTCACTCAGAGCAATTGGTTAAAGAAGGGGTTTTCAAACTTTTGAAGCCAATACTTTATTCTTTAAAGTATATTTGTCGCAAGTAAAGAAATTAATACTTTTAAATATATATATATATATTTAAATCACAAAACTAAAAATTTGTTCAAATCTAGAGTTGTCAATATACCAATGGCAATTAATCTCATGACATTCAACCAGTCTTTAGAAAGCAAAATAAAAATGTATCAAAGCAAAGTCTTAAATTCAACAGAGACATTTTCCACTGACTACCTAGCGGCGCTTCACACTTTAAATGGTAGCCCAAAAATCTCCACCAATTAAGACCATATTATAGCAATTTCACATTTAAAGTGACATATGTTAGCTAATGACCCATTATAGATGTGCTGTTATAACAAGACGGCCTAATTGTTATAACAAAACTGCTGCGCACTGCTGATACAGAACAAGATCTAAGTTGAAGATACTCTCAAATTCCAAAAACCCATCACAAATACCTGGAACACATCAATAGATGCATGTTTGGATATGTAAATAAACACCCTGGAATGCATAAATTATCATTCCTAATGTATGTGCGAACATGGCAGGCGAGCGAGGGGGACTGGCCCTTTAAAAGCGGTCGCCTGTATTCAAAGCAGGCTGATTTTACTCGGCTCCCAGATAAGAGGTTTGAAAAACAGGAGCCCAATTCCCATTATCTGCTTCCCTTATTGTCTGCATTAACCTTCCCCATGGTAACTTGTTCTTCGTAATGCTACACTTGTCTAGCCGCAACACATCAGCACGGCAAGCCAATTGTGTCATGCAAATGAATCCGGGCCCTATTGTACACCCTGTGAGAGAGCAACGGTTTATCAGGAACATGTCTGCCTGAGCAGCGCAGGATTGTCTCCTCTTACTGGCAGGCTGGGGGGCTTCTGCTTTATTTACAGCTCAATGGTCATCCTTAGAGCTCAAGACAAGCGCACATGCACACGCACACACACACACACACACACACAGGCTCAAAGATAATGCATACTTCTGCTGTCCAATTTGGTCATTTTCTTTTTTAATTGTTACTGTGCTGTGGCTTCTGTGGGAAGGGGGGACATATTCACGGTTTTGTTTTTCTCCTTTCATGGTTCTTTTTTTTTAACTCTGGTGTAACTGTTGAAAAGCTTTTCAAAAAAAAAGACAGCTCCCTGCATTTCAGAAATGTCTCTAATCCGCCAGCACTGTCGACAGAGATTGTGTGCATGTGTGTGTGTGTGTGTGTGTGTTGTACAGAAAAGCTCCACCAAACTTAACCTTCTCCCCTCCACTGCCAATGCCTCAGGTGCAACGCTTCTCTCAAAAATAAAATAGTATTTATAAATAATATTTAAAAATATATATATATAAATACTACGTGCACAAATATGAACTTTTTCATTGGGGTTGGGAAGAAGTAGTGAAATTCAGACAGGCACTTTTCCCCTTCTGAGCCCAATGAATTCTGAAGAAAAAGTCAAAAAGTGGATTTTTAATGCAAATTTATACTTTACTTAAAATGCATGTGCCTTTGTAATCTTTAATCAAAACAACTTCCCTTCCTTCTTTTCAGTGACATCCCTTCTCTGATGATGTGTTTACTGGGATGATGAGGGCGGGACAACCTGTCACTCCAACGCTATCTCACAACCAATTCGTACAAGTGAGTAAGAGGTGGCTAATTCGTAAGAATTCACTCGTACGATTTGTCTAAACCCCAGTGATGGGTACAGTAGGTTAAGGGGCGGGGTCAGGGGTAGGTAATTCGTATGAATTCAAACGAATTGGGCAACTCGTAAAATATGTACGATTTAGTAAAAATCTTACGAATTAGTCACCTCGTAAAATACGTACGAATTGCCGTGAGATCGGGTTGGTCACTCACATGCACAGCAATAGTAATATATAACATAACATAATACATGTTTTTTCTATGGTCACTGCAAATAATATTTCAAAGTGGTCACTAAATGAGTCAGAACCGTCACCGGTGCCATCGCTGCCCCCTTTTTCTCACAAAAAAATAAATAAATAAATAAATGTATTGTGCTGTAGAAGATCTATGTGATGCTATGACGAATATTGCTCTTGTGTCCTTTATACCTCTCACAGACGTCCTGAGGGATATGCAGATATTAAACAGCCAACACAAGCAAACAAGAACATGCATAATAAGGCTCATAAACTTCTATTCTCATGCCGGATGAAGGCTGCGTGTAGAAAACGGCCTTAGCGGCATCTCCTCCGAAAGCCACGCAAACATAAGCTTTTGTTTGTTTGTGTTTGCATCTCTGTGTGCATCCACGTCTCATATTCCATGCGTTACATCCATGCGTCTCGGTCCCTCCTGCTCACCCTACTACAACAACCATCCTCTCCCCTCATTCATTTCAGTTCTCCTCCCATTTTTATTCGTCTTTTTTTTATTTAATTTATGCTCAGCATACTAAGCACTCAATACTGGCAATGTCTGCAGTGGCTGAGATAGCTGTTAATGAGAAGAGGTCCCCCTTTATCTTCTTTATTCTGCCACTATTATCTGCATGCAGTCTATAAGCGCGCAGTTACCTTACTGGCCGATAACACCCAAGAGGCAAACGCCGCTGATGAGCTTTCTATACAGTGGAGCCCGCACAATACCTCTATCGGAGGAGCAGACCTCAGGAAAAAAGGGAAGGGGAGAGGGTAGAGCAAAGAGAGAGACAGAAAAAACCCTAAACCCATGTGACAGACAAGCAGGGCCGGCTCGTGCTGAATATCCAGTGAATTTACAACCCGGGCCCCCTTGAAACACGGCTTCTCGCACGCCTGATTCTCTCCCAGCTGCTGCAGTTTCTTATCTCCCCTCTTCCTCTTCTGCCTCAGAGATAACAGTAATTCTTCTCTATGCTGTATTTTCAACCCTCCGGACCCCCAATCCCAGCCCCCCATGCTCCCGACGCCCCCCCCCCCCCCCCAATGGCGCCACAATCAACTTACACCAATCTCACTCCTCAACCAAACCCCGTCAAACACAGACGCACGTACGAGCAGGCACTCGCACACCAGCAGAGAAACCTCAGTGCGGGATGCAGCAAACGTCTTTCTGCTCAGTCTAGATAAAGGGTTAAAGACTACAGTCGGCCTGCCGCTTTGTGAGATGAGGGGAACGTAAAAAAGAAAGAAGGGATGGAAAAAAAGGGGGACGAAGAAATCAAGTATTCAAGTAGAGATTTTTTTATCAGTTGTACGCCATATAAAACAGTCATTTTTGCCTCTTTCACTTACTTTTTTCATGAATGTGGCTGCAGCCTGGAGTGTTGAAGCTAGATAAAAGAATTAGCGGTTGCACAGAGGGGCCGGGGCGCTAAGTACAGCCACGAATTAGAATGTCTATCTCTGTCGCTCTTGGCTCATCCTCTCTAGCCAGCCTGGCTCCGAGCTCGTAAACAATTTAATCTTTTCACTACAGTTTGGGGGGAAAAAGGAGAATGCGGAGAAGAAGGGAAAAAAAAAAACAAGACGTGGACATTACTTCTCTGCTCTCTGTTTCTCTCTCTTACCTCTTCCTCTCAGTGGCTTCTGCTTTAAACAAGAAAACTGACGCAAACATTTGTAAGGCGCTTGAAGATTGAATCTTATTTCTTTTTTTCGTCCCCGTCGTCGTCTCCTCTCCGGCTCTCCCTCCCTCCCTCTCGTTCTCATCCAGTGTCCTGAAATTTAAGATGTAGTGCTGCTTCAGCTCTGGGGCCCATTTTAGAGATGTAATGTAATTCATAGCCTATCATATACCAGGAGCCACTCACAGACAGGCTGTTCTGCGGCTCCCTCAGTGCAAGTTTCGCTGCAATGAGAGCACAGGCTCCTATATATCTCAAACCATAATAACCATCTATGAAACGCCAAACTTCTGTAGTCCATTCAGGTCACCTGATGGTGTCATTTTCTCACTTTAAAGCTGTAATGTACGAGGTACATATGTGGTAGTTGACGTGGGCCCCAAAAGGTGAGGAATTTTTGGCGACACCATAACAACAACCACTTCCACTTCCTCTTCCTAGAAAGACAAGCTACTACCCTGGAAACAAATTCTTAATAAAAAAATAATGAAATTAAAATATATATATATATATATATTTTACATTTGAATAAATAAATATGCACTTTCTTTCTCACTTTATCTAAGAAAGATATTAATAAATGTGGTCCAGATGATAAGTTTAACAAAAAACGCCATTTGCTGTCATTGTATGGTGAAATTTAAATACCTCAAAAGCTCAAAAGTTATGAGCAAATAAACTTTCCAAGTATACCCGCTGCAGTATATATATATATTAATATTTAATGAAATCATAGAAATCAGTGTCCTGTTGAGTATGACAATGTCCGTGTCCATCCATATTTTCATCTTATATGAAAAAAAGATTATCAGAGTCAACCAATTAACTGTACCTTAGAAAAAACATATATAAATGAATGAAGACATATGTATAGAGGTATATGCTGATTTGAGCTGAATGAATGGTCACCTAAATGGAAGAAGATTAAATTGATCCAAAGCCCATTTAGTATGTCCCAAAGTCATTTATAGTCTAAAGGATCCATTACCTCATGTCATTTCCATAACCATGATAAAACCATCTTGATTAGGTGATGGAAAAAAAACAGCATCTTTAGATCCTTCCACACAACAGGCTACAGGACAAAAGACCAGGCAGGACCACTGAAAGCACTATATAGTCTTTCAGAGGTGAGTCAGGGGAGGTCAGACTCTCCCAGCAGGCTCTGGCCTAGACATGGTCATGGGGGCATGAGGGCAGGATAAAGTGGCAGATTGAGGGGAAGAACAGCTCTAAAGCTGGCAGAGCTTCCACACCATTGTCCAACTTATATCATCTCACTCCATTCCACAATCAAACCACCTCCTGCGCCCTAGGCAAATCAGTAATGTTTCCTTCCTTGTCTGTTTTCCTGCTTTATTTTTCCTTTTCATCTCTATTTGTGCACTCCTAAAGCTGTTATTGGAGAGAGCAGGAGTATTCAGGTCAGTGATGGAAACCGCAGAGAATGCGATTTTACCTCCCCCGCTGGCTGGACATGTAGTGGATGACAATCTGGGAGGGGCAGGAGGAGATGGTGTGGGAATGAGAGGAGCAGAAAGGAACATAATGACTTTTAATAGAGAGTAACATTGTGAAAACAAGCACATTTATCCTCAAGTTAGACAATGTAATTTCTAAACCACTATCCTCACCAAACAGAACTGTTTGAACAAATGTTTTTCAAACAGGTTTCCAGGCCTCTTCATCTTTCATTGGTCACACAAGCAGACAGCCCCGCCCCCAAACTCGCACCATTGGTTGAGCCAGTGTTGCCGTCTTAGATTGGTCAGATTTTCGTAAACAGTTATGATACCACCACAGAACAACATTGTTTACACTTTTTTGGAAAATCAACCAACAAATGGATCATTTACAGTTTCCTCAGCACATTAAATTATGAAAGGATTAAGTATTTTAACTAATAAATGTTTTTTTGTGTGTGTGTGTGTGTGTGTGTGTGTGTGTGTGTGTGTGTGTGTGTGTGTGTGTGTGTGTGTGTGTGTGTGTGTGTGTGTGTGTGTGTGTGTGTGTGTGTGTGTGTGTGTGTGTGTGTGTGTGTGTGTGTGTGTGTGTGTGTGTGTGTGTGTGTGTGTGTGTGTGAGATTTAGGTCCTTGTATTCACTTACTGGTATTCATAAAAGAAAGACGTTCCAAACCTGACTTACTTTCTTCTGTGGATAACAAAATATGATATTCTGTAAAATGTTTCACCTTTTTTTGTACCAACAATGAAAAGTCAATGGGGTCCAATGTTGTTTGTCTTTTGTGACCTTCTAAAAAGAAAGTCATACAGATTTAGAACAACACGAGGGATAGCAAATGATGACAGAATTTTAAACTGAGTGAGCTATGCCTTTAACAATCATTGACCGGTCATTTCAAGCTCACCCTCAAATGTCTTGAGTCAGGTAGATGTGAGTGTCTCAAAACAAAAGCCCCGAGAGGAGTCAAAGTGCGTTACAAAATGAGGCCATATCAGGGAGCCCTTCTCGTGTGCCGCCCTGGTGCTCTGGAGGTGAGAGGTTAACCATGGTAGCGGGCCGGCGGCTCATCACTGGGATAATGAAGCTGGCCGACCAGGCTAACTGACTGTCGGGACAGGTGGCGTTAAACCTGCTAAGATCCCATCTCCAAGGTCAGCCCTTTCCACCCAATCTCACTGGTTGCTGATGAAAGCACGATTTAAGGAAAAGAGAGGACGAGGGTGGCGGGTGTGGTGGGGGCACCTCGTCGCCACAGTGGATAAGACTCAATTTGAGAAGCCTGTAGAGGGAAATGACTGTTTTTGGCCCCCATCATGTTATACAGCGAGGGCAGTTTACTGTGCTGTTTGCTAGGGGGGTGCAATTTTACAGCCCTTTCTGCGGCGGGATTTACTGGATGTGCAGTTAATAGTTTATATAGTTGACTCGGAGCAGCAGGGATTAAAGATAGAGGGTTGTTGGGTGCAGTGGCACGGGGAAGACATTTATCCACAGCGAGCCCAGGCCTCTTACTGCACTGTCTGGCCCACTGACCTTGGGTTGGGCCGCTACTGGGACTCCACAGCCCAGTGGCTATCATAAAAGGCTCTGCGTCTGATTGTGTAAACGTTTTGATGGTTATATAGGCCTCTTCTGCTCTCATATGCTGTAGTCTCTGATTTCTAACCCATTTTGCTGTCCTGTTTTTAGTCACACTCAACAATCGAGACACTCTCAAGGCCTTCTGGCTTTTTAAAGGAATATTGTGTGTTCAAAACTAAGATTGACATAATGCAGCATGGCATAACGATGATTACCACAGGTTGCTTTGTTTCATTTAAAAAAAAAAAGTCAGGGTTAAAGTAAGGCTCTTACAATGGGGCCAATTTTTGGAGAAGCAGAAATGCAAAGCTTATCATTTTACAAAGCTTATCATGTTAAAATGATTATTGTTTAACCAGCAAAGTAGTTTAAATAAGTCATTTTAGGGTTTATGAGATGCCGTGGCAACAAATTAGTCAAATTTGATATAATTTACACAGAAAAGGTTAGCAAGGGATTTTTCCCCAATAAAATGCTTTTAACATGTATATTGTTTATGTCTTGTGGTTCTGTGTCTGAAACAGTGAGTATTTTGACTTTTACAAAAATGGCAGGACCTTTGAACATGTATTAATTAATTAGTTTGGACTTGTTTTAGATGAGGAACAAGAGAATTCTTTTTTTCTTTTTTTTCTTTTTTTGATGATCAACACATGTGGAGTCGATTCAGCTTACCTTGCACTGAACCCGAAATATTCCTTTAACATGAGCACTCCTGTCCTTTGATCCTGTCCCCGCTCTGCATGTGGTCTGTGACAGAGTAAAAAAAAAAAAACAAAGTGAGCGCTTGCTCACTAGTGATACCTCAGTGTCACTGACCCCTGGCAATGCTGTTTAACTTCACGGCTTGGCTGAAAATTAAACCGAGCCTCCCTTCCCATCTGAAGCTGGCCTGTTTGTGAGGTCTCTGTGTGCTTTTGTGTGCAAACAACCTTCTCACACCCAATCGTCATACCTTCAACATCGCCCCACCAGCTGGACCAAATGCAGGCCAGCTTTCCTGTCCTCACACACCTGCTCAGAAGCCCTCGCGTCCAGACGCACAACCGTCCCAACAGCCCAGAGCTTCACAGAGCCTCGCCACCATTGACAAGTTACAGGGACTTCTCGGTTGGACAATGAAATTCCCAGCAACATGACAAGAATGCGCCAACACAATGCTTGCTCATGGCAAGTAGTTGATGAGGTAAACAGACTACAGGAGGCACATTTGTGAGGGGAGCTGATTACAGCTCGCCAAGCTTCAAGACACACTTCACACCATTGTTCCATTCTGTTTATTGAGAAGAACCTCACAATATCAAAGGGAAATGAATATAAACAACATCTGTGCCACAGTAAATAGGAAAACATAAAACATATGTTCATCTTGGAGAGTAGTTGAGGTGTTTGTTTCTGGAGCTTGTGAGAGAAACGGACGAATTTGATCACTTGAATGGACAGTTCAAAGGAAGAAGCAGATTCTAGAGCCAGTTCTCAGGCATGCCAAACTGTAATGGAAATATTACAAGGTTAATATGTTTGGTCTTGGCAGAATAGATCTGATACGCTGCTGTTGATTATTGCTGCTGCTGCTGTAGAGCAAGTATAGAACTTGATACTGCCAATACATGCTGCTATAAGCAAGTAAGACATGCTGCTGCTGTACAATAGCATCAGAGGTGTCATGCCCCCTCAGATTTTTGAGCCAAATAAATTTGAATGCGTCTTCCAAGAGACAAAAGTTAATATTTTTACATTTGATAACTAACCCTGAAGTGTGCGTTCACACCAGTGTGATTAAAATGTTCAGTGTGTCACATTATCAACTGCTAAATTCAAATATATGTTTGCACTTTGGCTGGTGCTGAGCCAGAGACAACAGTCCAGTTCTTTCAACCATATATAATGTTTACATTTCTGACATTTAAATACAGATAAGTACTAGCAACATTTGTAAGTACTAGCAAAACATTTATAATTTGTATGCAGTGATGTCAATATTAATCCTTTCAAATATAAATATAAATAATTTTTATTTTATTCAAATATAATATTATTGATATCCGATAGTCTACATTGTGTAGGTATTTATAAAGTGTACTCTAATCTTAGAAAATTCTAGGTACAAAATTACCTTGTGCCCCAAATTATGGGAATTTCTCAGTTGTGAAGCTAAAATGTCACAGCCAAGGCGATTTGTGCAGAACCATTCTCTTGGGGGTGGTTAGGGGAATCCGTAAAAAATTTTACAAAATATAAATCTTTATGACTTTAACTGATCGTGATCGACCAAACTCAGCATTCGCTAGGTAATGGAGGACATTGGTTTGAAGGACTTCAAAGAACTCTAATTCACAAAACGCGCTGCCAAACGCCGAGATAAGGTGCAGTTTGCCTTGCGGTGCCAGTGCTTTTATGCTTTAAATGTATTTGTTTATAAGCTACAGAATATGTGGGAGACTCATGTGAATATGTGAATCAATGCATGACTTCTTGGAATACCAACAGTAAATGCGTTAATAATGTATGTTCTCGCTTCGATAATTCAAAAGTATAATTGGATATAATGATTATTACAGTGAAAACTTCAATTAAATTATATTATAAATAATAACAGTTATCTTTATTTTGGGTTAGTGAAAAAAATTTAAGCTTTTAACCTGAATATATTTGATTACATTAACAAAAGTTTTTTTAAGGGTTACATCAGGCAGAAATGCTCCTTGAGATAACTGCAAATACAGTATTCACATTTTACAGTGCAAGTCAACAAATACAGTGGAGTTTTGCATTCACATAAATGTCCAAAGTCATTAAATGCCGATGAAAAATTACCTGTGCTGAGGACCTTTTATATTTTATCTTTCTCTTTTACAGTTGGTGTATTATAACTGAAGTATGGCTAGTAGAGCATGCAGGGTGTGTGTGAAGGCTCATCTTTTTTTTTTCTTTTTTTTTTGAGGACCAGCAGAGCAAGGACAGCCCTAAACAAACAGACCTGTGGGACGTAGGAGAGGCAGAGCACAAAACACAAAACCACAGTGCTATCTCACAGGTAGCAACATCTAAATGGCCACATGAACCATTAAAAACGATTGACAGCTAAAGCTAAATGCAGACAAAAAAATTCAAGCAGTTAAATTTCTTCCAAACATATACTTACAACCAAAGTGTGTATGTGTGCGTGTGTGTGTGTGTGTGTGTGTGTGTGTGTGTGTGTGTGTGTGTGTGTGTGTGTGTGTGTGTGTGTGTGTGTGTGTGTGTGTGTGAGTGAGAGAGAGAGAGAGAGATAAAGATAAAGAGAGAGAGAGAGAGAGAGAGAGAGAGAGAGAGAGAGAGAGAGAGAGAGAGAGAGAGAGAGAGAGAGGTGAAATGTATGATTTTGAAGAGGCATAACAAGAGGGTGAGATTCAGAAGGTAAAACTACTCCACTCCAGTGAACAGCCCAGACTCTTGTGCAATTATAACTAATGTTCCAAAAGGAATGGGAGAGAAGAAAATTTGACCCACTTAAATACAGTCAACAAAAACTAGCTTCACTACCTTTGTGTTGTTTTGCTTTCTCCCATGCAGTCTGTCTTGCTTTTGTGAGAGAAAGAAAAGGTTAGAGAGAAATGATTGTTGTGCGATGTTTACGGTGGCCAAATAGCAGACAAAATGATGCTGTCAGGGACACATCCAGCTCGGATGAGGAGGACACAATTTAAAATTTTCACTGTTGAACACCTTTAATGACTCATAATGCAAAAGGTGTGGCTATTCCTATTAAACGTAAAGCAGAATCAATAAGAAGCATAATTGGAGTTGTTAGAGCAAATTATAACACCGCTATTATGTATCAGTGCGCTATCTCTCTGTAAACTGTTATTACAGACTTTTTTAATGTTGGGATTCAGTAGGGGGAGTGTTACATGTGATAGTTACCACTATCTGCTATAATCGTCACTGGCTTTATTGACTGCGATTTCATTCTCATCTTTTGTGTACTCTGTAATTTCCTGCACCTCAACCAATCTCAAAACATGGATTGCTCGTTTCAGTTGTTGTTTATGGATATAACGTAACAGGAGGCAGTTGTTAACCTCAACTCTGCACATTCAATGCTATGTTTCTGAGTATTGACTGATTTTGTACAAAACTGGTTGAAAGAGAGGATCCTTTCCCACTACATTTATATGTCTTCGACAGACAAATTGCTCTGTGAGCCTGACAGACCCTAATGTACTGCAGTGGTAACCCTTGTCAGCTGCTTAGACAGATAAATATGTGCCTTTGACTTCATATATGACAATGGCAGTGTCAAAGCTACAAACGGATAAACAAATAATAACTCACTAGGAAATGGTGGGGCGACAATCCCCTTTTACCATCTCTCAGAAAGATGAAATGATCCAGAAATTTGGCGGTGAGCAAAGACTGGTTTAAGACAAAAGACAAATATAGTGCTTAACCATGTAGAGGATGTTCTCTGTGGCCATTCAACCCCAACATCCTTATCAAGAAAATTCAGAACAGGAAAAGCCAAGAAACTGCTCCTCTAGGAACCATGTACCAAGGGTCCATACACTGCAAAGCATGACAGTTAGAAAAATGAGGAATAAAATAATAATAAAAAAAATGTATACAAATAAAATATTAAAATATAATAAACAGAATATACACACACACACACACACACACAAAAATAATAATAATATATAATATATATATACAAAACAAAGCAAACACCTCAACTGATATAACAGCCAATGAAACAAACAGTCTGACTGGATTTTTACATATTTTAAGTCTAGAAATAAGACACTGAAAAAATGGGGTTCTTCAGTAGTACAAAACTATTATATATATATATATATATATATATATATATATATATACACACACACGATAGATAGAACAATAGATAAAACGAAAGAACGATAGAACAATAGATAAAACGAAAGAACGACAGATAAAACAAAAGAATGATAGAACGATAGATAAAACAAAAGAATGATAGAACGATAGATAAAATGAAAGAACGAAAGAACGATAGATAGAACGACAGACAGACAGACAGACAGACAGATAGACAGATAGACAGATAGATAGATAGATAGATAGATAGATAGATAGATAGATAGATAGATAGATAGATAGATAGATAGATAGATAGATAGATAGATAGATATCTTATTATATTTGGTCCTCATCTGATTGATCATAATATTGATCATAAAATAAATAAATAAAATCTTTTGTAGTGCAAAAATATATTTGGTCCATTTGGTCATCTGATCACATGATCATATATTGATTGACAACATTTTTGTATATTTGGTTTGGTCCATATGAGACGTCATCTGATTGAAGGAATATAAGAACATACATTTTTTAAAATAAAGCTATCAGTTACTTGAAAACCCTGGTCATTCAAATAAAATAAAATAAAAATAAAATAACTACAAAATAACTGAACTTGTATTTAAGCACTCTTAGCAAAACACCAAGCCCGCATGAGCATGGACAATCAGCTGAGCGCGTCTTGGAAATCATGTGCTCGGCAGTCGACGGGCAGCTGTGGGGGCCTCTAGGGGAGACAGTGATTGGGGAAATATGTGATGACAGGAATATCAAATATTGTCAAACTAATTAACTTCTTAAGATCAGGTAAAATCTCAATTCTTCGCTGTGGAAAAGGGATAGCATGCAGAATGGGATTACCGCTTTGCACGCTGATGAGATGAAATTGAATGGTCCTGGGGCAGCATGACATGTTCCGTAAGGAGATGTATTTTCACATTAAGCAGATAACAGTGACTGTGTCCTAGATTACCTACAATATGCCTGCAACAGGGGGAGAGTAATGTACATCTGTAATGGAGGCTAATTGTGTTGTGTGGCACCCTGTCTCTGTTCATTTAAAAATGCTTTGATAAGAAAAGACAATGAGCCCAGGAGCCTTTCAGACAATAAAGGAAGAGTGAACTTCTAATTTTTGCTTGTTTTTGATGTTCAAACTTTACCCTACAAAGTGTAATCCTGCCTTGGGGTAATAGCACAGTTAGCATAACTGTCATCAGCACTTTATTGCATCTGATCAGTTTTAAAGGTAGGGTAGGCCTTTTTCTTTTTAAACACTTTTTTGTTATTCTGGTTGAAACTCTCTTCACATCCTGATAGCCATCAATAATAGAAGTAGTCTAAATATTTAAAAATGTACATACGTATATCTTAAGTGGAAGTCTCAGGACCAAAAAATGTTTGTCTAATCATTGCATTCAGTCCAGATGACGAGTGAAGCTAAGTTTGATCCATTTGCTTGATTAAAAAAGTAAAGCGTTAGTAAGGCAACATTTTGCAGATAAACGCAAATTTGTTGCTGATTATATATTTATAAGTAGGAGAGACCGGGGCTAGTTGTCACACAGGGATGTTATAGACAATAAATATATCGCACTTAAGGTTTAAGATAAATGCTATTTAAATTAATATTCTGTCTTCCAATTAAAATTCCAACTAAAATTCAAATATCATAATGTAAATATAGTATATTGTGAACACAAAAGTGAACACAATACAACCACAAAACAATGGTTTGACATTGTTGTGTATTATATTTGACAATTTTGCTGTTCCGTTAATTATTAAAAAAATATATATAATTGTTTTTTTCCACCCTGAGCAGCAACAGTGGAAATTTTAAATCATGTTTTTTTTTCCCCTAAGAATTTAAGTTTTGTGCCTTTACAGAATTTGACTGTCAAAAACCTATTCACTGGAATAAAAAAGTGACAACCCTGTTCTCCCTTTTAGCAGCACAGGTGTCATATTACTGGCATTAGATAATTAACTTTGTATTTTAGTGAAGCCAAAGCCATTTAGCTTATCTGACTGACTGACTGACTGACTGACTGACTGACTGACTGACTGACTGACTGACTGACTGACTGAATGAATGAATGAATGAATGTATGAATGAATGAATGCAATAGACAATATAATAGAAAGTCTCTGTGCTTGATGAAGAGCGACAGTCAGAACAGGTGCAGCAGGACTGAAGGAAAGGAGAGTGAGAGCGAGAGGGGGAAAGGGTCAGGGAGAAAGCATGCAGGGTAAAAGGAGGGCGTGTTAGAATGGAGAGAAAAAAAACGGGGGGGAAGGAGAGACGGAATGGGGTAGGAGGAGAGGGGGAGAAAAAAGATTGAGAAACAGAAATAGAGGTGCAGGGGAGAAAAAAAAGAAGGAGAGAGCGCGAGGGAGAGAGAGAGAGAGAGAGGTTAATAGCACGCAGAAGGCTCAGGGCTGATAGAAATGCAGACCGCGTCTGTGGCATGGCGCTCGGTGATGGGTTGGAGCTGAGATCTGGCGCATGCTATAAAGGAGCTCATTGAAAATAATTCAGAGTGACGGCTGTGCAGGCCCTGAAACAGGAAGCAGAGAGAGAGAGAGAGAGAGAGAGAGAATAGGAGTAAAGGATGGAGTAAGAGGAATAGTGAAAAGGCAGTCTGAGGAGAAGATAAGCTGTGGAAGTTGAGAAGCTGCAGGAGAGCTACATAGACAATGCGGAGAAGCACAGCTGGTAGTTTGTGATGTCAACCGCAAGGCGAAAGTACACAAATGCAAACATAAAAACAAAAGGGTCCGTAAAGAATCAAACTGTTGCCCTGCAGCTAAAAAGTCTTACACTGATTTATACACTGACAATGACGAAATCCCAGGAAACCTGTAGTGTTCCCAAGCATCTTTAAAGTAATAGTTCACCCCAAAAATTAAAAAGTATCATTATTTACTCACCCTCATTTCATTTTTTTCCCCAGAAGAACACAAAAGGAGAATTTAAGACTCTTTACTGTTTTCCATTATACAACAGAACCCTTTAATAAAGGACAAATTAAATAAATAAATAAAATATTTAAAAGATAACCTTAAAAAAAACTTTTAATTTAATAAACAAATTGATTTTGATTTTGATTTTTTAAGTAGCCCATACAATCTGTGCACCAAGTCTTTAAGGAACATGGGAAGATATTTAGTGAACAACAACCTACTACTTTTTTTTCGACAGACGTGGTCACTATGAACTGTCATTTTACATGAACGATGTGTTTCACAAAGAAAATAAAAAGCATAAGGTTCGGAACAATATTAAGGAGAGTAAAAAAAAAAAATACTGTTCACATTTTAAGTGCAAAGACTATATAAAAATGTCCACAAACTGCTAGTGCAAGTACAACTCTGATATTTTCTGAAACCGCAGGCTTGTGTTTGGTTCTGATTTAGCCTTTTCAGACAGAACAAAGCCGTGCGGCTTAGCAGAGGAGTCACAGTGTCAGAGCTCCGAGCCTTTGGAATACAGCACTGGCCTGAATGTGTCGCCAGCACAGAGATATGACAGAAGCCCATCACAGGGAGCAGCCCTCTGCCCTCTCCAGCACCACTGTATTAATGTGGACCTGCAGACCTCTATTAAACTGTGCAAAGCTCATTCCAGGCTTGAGGACATCGTTTACGCTAACGTCGACGCTTAAGCACACACTGGCCCCAGCGAGAGGCATCCGGGGGTTAATGGGGCTTGTCTGTGCTGGGGTGCCAGGGAAGGGGCAAGGGGAGGGAGGGCATAGGGTTTAAAACAGGACAGAGCTATAAAGCACTGTACAACCCAGCTGAGACCCCCACCCACAGCCTCTCAATACCACTACAAACATAAATACGCTACTACAGCCAAAATAACGTTAGCGCATTTTCCATCAGTCAAGGGGGTGAAATTCGCCCCTTACTGCAGGCTGATGTAAATAGGATGGACGTCTGTGTTTTGCTCAGAGATGTGCTGTATTTACGCCGGCTCTCAGATTTGCCTCAATCCGCGGAGCCCCGAGTTCACAGCGCAGCGATGAGATATTGAACCGTGAAGTCCGTCGCACTGTGATTTATAGGACGCTCTCTTTGAGACCACCAGATCCACGGGCCCCGTATTTCACTGACAGACAGAGGAAAAATGCATCAAAATATTTCCTGAGACCCACTTTTAATGCTCAAATTAAATGCATTCCCAACCGCAGCAAATCAAATCCACTGGACTTATTAAGAAAATAATAACAAATCGAAATAGTAAATGCTATTTTTTTTTAAAACAGCAATTTTCTCGCAAACGACACTCTCGCTCGCTATCTCGGACCACAATCAAATCAGAAGCAACTGCCTCTCTATAGCTGATCAATTTAGCGTACCTTCGAACCTAACAGTAAACATCGACGAAGTCATTTTCTGGCATATTAATGTTTACATCCAATCAGTAGAATGTAGGGCAGCCTAATTAACTCAAACAGACGGCGGAATGTGCAGAAAATGAGAAGTTCACCTAGAGACCGCAGACAATTGATCACTTCAGACCCTCTTCACTCAATTGTTTCTTGACAGCACTTCAGAGCAGCTGAATTAGCAGAGCTACATATGGTGATTAAAAAGCTGTTTCTCCCATCAAAAAGCACAGCGTCCTAATTGTCAGAAAATGGAAGAGGTCTGCACTAATGGTTATATTATATGCTGCATCACTGGGGTGGTTTAGTGGATTTTCAGAGCGTTCAGAAACAAAAACAAAACTGGTTATGATAGGGCAAACCTATGAAAAACCTTTTATTCTATAACATTTAAGTCTGTAAACAACGGGAGCCTTTTTTGGGGAAATGTGCCAATTTACTTTTGTCTGCAGTTTAGTTTTGTTTGATGCTTATTGACGTATTTGTTTGTTAGATTGTTGTTTGTTTTATTTTTTCATTTCGTTTGATTATGTATTTGTACATTATTAGCTGTTATGCTATGTTTAGTTTATGTATACTACAGTTTGTTTTTAAATCCTTGATTAGATATTTAACAACAATTGGTTTGTTTGACCAAGCATGTCTGACAACTAAATAAATAAAGTTAAGTAGAGGGACATTTTTGCAAGCTGACAATATGGGATAGTTCACACCAAAATAATAATTGACTTAGCCTCACATAATTTCAAACTATGACTTTCATCTGTGGAACAGAAAAAAAAAATTTGAGAAAAAAAAGAAGAAGTGTTTTTATTTTAATTAAATGGTGTCCAACACAACATTCTTCAAAATATATTGTATTCTGCAGAAGAAAGTCATAAAGGTTTGGAATGACATGCATAAGAGTAAATGGGGGTGGGGGTTGGGGGGGCATTCCCTTTGCTATGACTAATTAATTATTATTATTATTATTATTTTCAGTTTTACCTATTAGGTGTGCATTCGTCTTTCGTTGAAGTTTTGTGAAAGATGTCCAGACTTGGTTTTTCTAGAAAAAACAAAAACACACGATCCAAAGCTGATATCTCAGACCATACACAGCGCATTTCAATCTCTCTCTTTTTACTAAACTAGCCTTGCTCCTCACTCCCCTCCCAGCCTATGAAAAATCAGCAAATAAAAAGTTACATTAACCCCAAGCCGACCTTTCCCACGTAATACACTGCTGCATGATGGGCTGGTGGGGGAGCTTCATCGAAAAGCTGTCACTCTCCAGTATCCCAAGCACTGCCTGGGGAACATTTACCGGATAATTAATATATTAAATGCATGAAAAATAGTTACACAGGGGCCTCTAGTCAGCTCTTCCCCAGCACAAGGGGAAGAGGGATACAGCCTGTGAACCATCAATATACAAGCATCCCCCTTGAATGGCCCATCATAAAAACTGCTCATAATTTAATGGCTTCATTCACAGCCCTCGCTGTAAAGGAAGGCCATATTTCCTCGTAATTCACTGGATCTCTTCTGGCTTTTATGATTTGGCAGTTTTAAGCTGCCGCCCGCTGCAATTATAAGGTGGTCTTCACTTTTGTGTGAAGGACAAGCAGGGGTCAGCAACCGGCACCATGACTAAACAGGACACTCCAACTCAAGCTAAAAATACAGAGGCAATGGTGAGCCACTGGTTTCCCTTTCCACTATTTTCATGTACTTCTAGACAGCCGCTGGTGATTCTAATGCTCGTGATGGCCAAATGAGAGTATTCTGGTTTAGGACACGGACGTTCTAATGTTGCTCATTGCTGTCTCTGCTTACAATCAGATGTTATCAAAATCAATTGCAGAGCAGAAAATTAGAATGGAGAAAATGATCTCAACCCACTTGAGAAAGAGAGAGAGGGACATCTATGAGCAAGAGAGAATAGTAGTTTACTGGGATTTGTACCTGCTTAAAGTAGCTGCTGAAATTCACCACCCTGAAATTTGTTTAGCGCACGACTCCAACATGACACAATCACAACGCATCAGTGTTTTCATTGTCTGAGCTAAACATCCCATGTGAGATAAGAAATTCTTTAAAACACAGAATACAGACCAGTCTATAAACCATTTTTTACCAAAAAAAAAGGCAATTTGAGATGAATTTCCCATTCACCAATTTATTTAGGTGTTTTTGACATTTATTGATATATTTGTTTGTTAGATAGTTGTGTTTTGTGCTCAGTTTTATTATGTATTTGTTTGTTAGATTGTTTGTTTAGATTTTTTGTTGCTTTTTGTTGGATTGTGTTTGTATGCTAGATTGTTGTTTTGTTTTTTGTTTCGTTAGATTTCGTATTTGTTTGTTGTATTTTCATCTATGTTATGTTTAATTTACATATACTACATGTTTTTAAATCCTTAATTAGATATTTAACAACAACAGTTGGTTTGTTTGAGAAAACAGGATGCACTTTCTGAGGTATCTGATCTATAATACAGATTCTCTGCCTGCAAACAAATAAATAAATAAATAAAGTGGAGGGAAAATAAATAATAATATATAGACGAGGAGAGAAAAAAACAAAACAAGTTTACTGGCTTCATTTCTCCTGTAGTCTATAATTAAACTGCTCTCTGCTATTTTCATGGGACATTAAGTTGAGTCACGTGATCATTATTATCGTCATCCAGACACAGATGAACAAACACATGGAAATGCATGCTGGCAGACATGTGCTCATAGACATAATAAAAGACTAGGGTGTACAATACATACACTCTCATAATCTTTCTCTTGCTCTCTTTTTCCTCCTCTCTCTCTATTATCCCTTTCCCTCTCCCGTAGTCTCTCTCTCTTTCAAACACACAAACCTATAAGACAAACGACTGCGCGCTAAGATGAGAGATGGTATTACATTTTGCAGAGCACCTGCCATAACGCAGTGATTTAAAAAACACTGAGAGCAACAATATTGGAGCAAAAAATATATTTGTTATGAGAGAACATAAAAACATGGAGCTGCAGGACTGCATTGTGCCGCTCACTCAAAAAAAAAAAAAACAGCACATCCTCCCTCTGAGGATGCATGAAAGAATCCAAACCTTAACAATGCCCTCTCCCATACGTAATCTTGTCTGCGCCTATCCGTTACCAAGAAACATCCCCCCGAGACCCTGCCGTTATTAATAGTCTTATTCATTAAATATTACTCTTTGTGAAAAGGGTAGCATAATACTGGCCTGGAGACAGGAGCCCAGATCCGGGGGTAAGCCGAATTAATTTTCTGGAGCAAACGCCCCGATTTCGCAAATGACATTCTGTACCGTTAACATTTTAAACATGACACAAACGGCACTCACCACAATGTAACCTAAATGCACTGAGTGGCCCTGGTGTGTGGTGGAGGTGTAGCTCTGTGTGGAGTGCCCACCAAAACAAAAGTCAGTCCTGTGCCACCGCTATTCTCCATGAATATGATTTACCTGTTATAACATTCATTTCAAACAAATTCACTTCCAGCACACATAAATTAATATTATTATAGCACAACTGTTTTCAAAATTGAAGATGCTTAAGGAATTAGCGTATTGGAATGATTCCTGAAGGGTCATGTGACACTGAAGGCTGGAGTAATGGATGCTAAAAATTCGGTTTGCCATCACAGGAATAAATTACATTTTAAAGGCCCACTGAAGTGCCTTGAAACGCAGAGCATTATTCAATGCGTTGACGTAATTTCCACTGAAACAGGAAGACAAGGCGGGACGTATCAAACAGCTCCTCCCCTTTTTTTAAATAGCCAATAGTGTTTAGTTTATATCCCAGCTCAGCCAGAGCCCTTGTGCTCGGTAAAGCCGCAGTTTCTTCCTAATCTCCAACCGTTTCTCCTCCTAACCTCCCCATATCGCTTTAAAAGATAGCATTCTGTGTAGAATTCAAATGGGTCCGATATGTTTTCTGGTATGCGCTGCATATGATCCGCTCTGTGCTATCATGTCTCTGGACCGGAGCAGACTGTGTACTGGCGGGAAGCGTGACAATAACGTGAAACCAGACTTCATTCGCTCCAAAGGAAAGCATATTTGCACCGTCTGAATCGTTTCCTATCCCCTATATAGTGCACTATGTGTCATCCATCATGTAGAAAATAGTAAGTGTGTGAACAAGTGATCGATTTTAGCCGCAGCTTCAGCATCTATTTATAATGTAGGGGGCGGGACGCTTTAGATTCTAGAGAGCATTTGATTGGACAGAAAATCTGATGAGAAGCTGAAGTGCAGAGTGATGTCAACAAAATCATTGATCCATATTGGCGGAAGTGAGAGACTGTGAGTTTTGCATGCTTATCTTCTAAATGAATTTTGTCATTGTTTTGGAACACACTAGCTTATATATATATATAACAGTAACGCTAACATATTCATACTAAAAGCCCAAAAAAACTTCAATTTTGATTTCATGGGGACTTTAAGATATATTATAATAGAAAGAAAATTGTGTTTTGCACTCTTTGATTACTTAAAACATAACATCTTTATTTATTTATATTTGTAACTATTTTTTTTAAATATGTAATATTAATTTATTTCAAGAACATAAATTACATCATACCAATCAAAATGTAAAGATATATAGGCTTTTTTGCTTTGCATTATCAGCTCTCCAAAATATTTGGCTGCCTCTTTCATCACCTGCTGAGAGTGTAACAGTAGTGAAAATCAAATGGCAAACTCAACTTATATGTGCTTGGCTAGCAGCACATAATAACCCTATAATTAAAATGGGCTTTTAATCAGAACTAAAGGGGAGTATTTATTTGTTTCTGTTTATGCTTTAAATGGCATGGCTAATGTACTCAAGCCTAATGTCATTTCAGGCAGGGACGGATTCGCTCCATCACCATTCCAGCCTCATCATAGACATAGAGGAGGGGGGGGGGGGGGGGGGGGAACAAAAAAACAAAAAGAAAACGAACAGCCACGTTCGTGTCGTAGCCAAACTGGTGAGCTAATATTGTGCGTGTACAATGCAGAGTATAGGTGATCCTGGAGAGCCAGCAATAAGCAGACCTAATCCTGTTGACTAAGAATGGGCACAGGGAGCCATGCCAGGATGCAAAGAGCTCAGTCTGCCGAGTACACAAGGGAATTACTCACCATGCCAGGGTGGTCCTCATTGAGCATCTTCTGCTGCCAACAGGCACCAGCGTTAGGCTGGCACGCCCACATCGACAACCTCTCTTTCCTCCCCCCTGCTCGCCCAGTGCCCGCCAAGGCCAATTTCCCAGCTAGGACTTGGAATTGAGGGATTTTCTCAAATTACTACATTAGAATAGAGTTGCAACTTGACTGTGTGTCTTTTTGTTTGTTTTATCTCTCCTCCGGCCTAGCAAACCACCTTATCCTCTTATGACGAGGCAACGGAGAGCATTACCGGCCATTTTCGCCCTGCTATTTTGCCAGGAGTTCGTGCCAGCGTGCACCGCTCCCTTTTTCATTTGCTGTCAGGTGGCACCAAAGCACAATAATGAAAAGGCCGGAGAAGCTGTTGAACCTCAATCACAGAATTAGCACAACATTATGAGAAAGCTGTAGCTGATATGACATTTCCACTCTGAGAGACAGCTCTTCATTGTTCCTCAGAGTGTATGTGTCACTCTAATACCCTTAACTCTAGACTAGACTAGCAGCTCAGTGTCATACCCAGACCCTTTCAATACAGTGCAGTGCTGCACTGACTTAATGTCAAGCCTCCGTGAGCCCTGTAAAGATTTTCTTAAGTCATTACGAGAGTGTCACCAGTTAATGAGATGACGGAGATTACAGCGATCGAGAGAAGGAGCACAAAAGATATCATTATGAACCCCCTCCCCACTTTTACTCAAAGTTTCCATTTTTCTCCACTGCAGGCTCCTTTCAGACGATTGAATATTAGCTGTTTAATCAGCTCAGCCGCAGGTTAGGGGAACTAAGCGGTGGAACAGCCTCCCCTGCGCCCGCTCGGCCGCTGTTCTGCTATTAGGACGTGGGCAGGAGAAGGAGGTCCTCGGGGGGTCGTAAGCAGAAGCGCCCGTCCCCCGTAGCCCCATTAAATCATTACTTTCCTTCCCTGCCCGGCCTTTATGAGCTGTGTCCTAATGGCCTAACAGACAGGGCGAGATGGCCCGCCACCGCAACTGCCTAGCAGAGCAAGCAAGCACAGGTGCCTTTCCGCCTCGCACCGGGTTCGCAACACGGTTCAGGGGATTCCGCTGTGTGGGGGGATTTGTTTCTGTCTCACTGTTCCAGCCTTCACGCCTCGAGCCAAAATGTCATGGCACTGGTTCTAAGAGGCTCTGGCAAGCTAGCTAGGAAAGCTAGACGGACAAACCCTTTAGCGACTTTCAGTTTCTCAATGTACATGGGGGCATTTTATTAGATCTGCAATGCCAAAATTACATCATCTCACAAAATGTGTTAGCAAAACATTCAGCCTGGAAACAGGACCATATGCCAGTGCAACTACACTGATAGGCTATGATGCATGTCAGAGAACAGGGTCTTGAGGAACAGGACCGTGTCCATGTGCCAGACACAAAATAGCAGTCAGATAAAAAGACATATACTATGATTTGACTATAATGGTAATGAACTGGACTATAGGGGAGAGCGCACTCACTCAGGTGTCTTCATCAATACAGTTGGCTTTCCTCTTCAGTTGGCGAGTGCTGTAAGTTGAGTTATTTAGAGGAGTGACAACAACATTCTATTTCCAAATTCACCCTCTGGCCATTCACAAAGCGACAGATACATTTTCATTAAAATGTGTACAAAAGTATATTTTATTTTTGAATAATATGCATTTTTATTTGTTAAAAGCTTTTTAAATTAATATAAAAATGTGTATGAAATATTAATTTGTTTTCTTCCCCTCTCTTTCAAAGTTTGATTAGCGATGTGCTAACTCATACACGCATTACTTTTTTCTTTTCTTTTTTTTTTTTTGTGGCTTTTAGTTCATGTCTGGTAGCTTTGAGGTCATTTTTATGCTAGCATACTTTTATTTTTACTCATACTACACATGCTCATTTTCTCCAACCAATGCTCCAATATTACCTATTTCTGACTAGCAATAGCAAGAAGCCAAACATGTTCATGCTGTGATGTAAACAAAAGTCTATTGGCTATTTATATTTTAAAAAAGTGATGGATATGACCATTTTAATAGGAAAAATGTCAACACAGCAAAGAAAACATCTCATCATGCCTTCCTGTAGCTCAAACCGTAGAGCATGACGCTAGCAACGGCAAGGTCATGGATTCGATTCCCAGGGAAAGCAAGAACTGATACAATGACTATACAATTAATACCTTGAATGCAATTTACGTCGCTTTGGATAAAAGCATCTGCAAAATGCATAAATGTAAGCCATTTTATGATAGGGCAATATTTGAGATAAGGCTACAATAGTTTAAGCAAAATAGCTAACATCAAGCATGTTAAATAGCTGTCATCCACATACGGCTTTCACTAATCGTGAGTTTGGGGTAGTAGGAGCAGCGACTTCTTTCTGTACGACTGCAGAATGATTCACACGGACAAACAAACGTGACTGTCACTTCCAAAACTTTGCTAGTCTAATAATGTATGTGATATATAACAACATATATGATTCTTCATTAGTTTGTTTAGAATAGATTGATGGATGCAAATCTGCTTGCACAAGAATGAGTCCTATTTTTTTATTGTGTGTGTGTGTGTGTGTGTGTGTGTGTGTGTTGGGGAAAGCCCTGGGCCCAGCAGATGTGAGCAGATGTCAGAGTAAGTGAGCGGGGACTTGGGAGAGAGAGAGAGCAATGTGCCGGGCCAACGCTCTAATTTACGCATGAGTGGAGCTGCACCACCGATATTTACATTTAAATTGATGTTTCAGATACTTAATTAAAGACGAGGACTGGGCTCTTCTGGTCGACGGCGGCTTCTTCCTCATCCTCCTCCTCCTCAGCGAAGCCAACAGACCACTCACTGGAACCTAGAGCACTTCCCAAAACCCATATAAATATTTCACTGGAGTTACATTAATGACAATGGTCCCAGTCCTCTCGATGGTAATTTGCGAGAACATTACTGAAGACACAATGCCCCCTGGTGGATTATAATTCCAGCCTTACTTCAGCAACGGCCGCATGGTTAATGTCGCTCAAACACCGGCTCCACTTTAAATCAGCCATTGTTTTGCAGACCGCCCCGATGAAGACCTGGTGTTGCCCACGGGACGGAGCGAGGGAAGGGAGGGGTGGGTGCTGATATTAATGCACTGGGCATACAGTCTGATGATGAGGGGACTCCTGCGGGGCCCGAGCTATAATGCAGTGGCACTCCAACCCTGATGAACCGACGTCCCATCATGCCTCTCCGGTCTCCCGCTTCCACCCACCGAGGGACCCGTGGCTCCACGCAGGACATCCTCCTCAACCACTTACTCTCAAACAGCCTTTTAATAGAGTTTAAAAGAGGGTTATTAACATTACCTGCTAATTATGTTAAGGACCTAATTAGAGAAAAAGAAAAAAGAGGGCTTTTTTTGGTCTAATTAGGTTTTCTTTTTAAGTACACTGATAACCAGGGGAATGCCAAGATCTCGGTAGAAATGAGAGTGCAATGAGCCAGTGAGAGGCTCCTTCGGAAAAGAAGTTAACCCTCTCATCAGCGGAGTTGACTCTATTAACGGGGCCCTGGCAGAGTGCAATTACCACCCAAATCGTTTATTTAGGACGTGTTTATCTGGAGTGGACCGCATCATTTAGCGCGTTATAAACTCGCTGCCGGCTTCATTAGTGATTACAGTTGGTGGGTGGTAATACCTGCCTGATACAGCCAACTGAAACCTGATGCTATCAGTGTACTGCTGAATTACACCGACGGGACTTAATTTTTCAGCAGCCCTGAACACTTCCTGCTGCTTCCTCCACTCACCGCAAACACGCTCAGCGCCAAAGCCACCGCTCAGGCATTGATTATGGGATCTGGCCATGAGATCACAAGGACAAAACACAAGAACTATACTGCAGACAAGTAGCTTCAGTGCTGCAATGACGGATAACTTGTAAGCACAGGGCAATGCTGCAATAACATTTTATATGGAGTTTCTTTTTTGGTGGGATGTTGTACCTGTTCAATCGCCGTAAGTTAAGAGTGCCTTTATCCCGCTCTCCACAAAGAAATCAAATGTCAGCAAAGAGACTTCTGGAGTGTTTCAAACGCAATCCAAAGCCATTACTAGGGTTCAAGTGCACTACTCTTTCTGCCTCTGGTAGTGACACTAACTCCTATGAAGAGTTTGAAAGGAATGAAGAGAAACAGAGAGAGTTTCACAACACAAGGCTATGACACAGAGGGCCCCGAACTTCACCAAGAACCTCCTTGCGTGATTACATGTTTAATTTACTTCTCATCTCAAAATTGTCCACTATGACAGAGCCAATTTGTCACGATCCTGCACAAGTGTCAGCCGAACCGGGGAGGGGGGGGAGGGGGGTATTGGGATGGAGCGCACTACCACGTTCCTAATGGAATCTCAATGAAGCTGAAGCCGAGGGTCCACAGGAGCAGACAGCCCTCGCCATTACGAAAAGGGACCCTCCTTCACCAGGACACCTCTCACTCACGGCTGTTATTATCACTTCAAGCCACAGGCTAAAGAGCCGGGCGGCTAGGAGGAAAAAAGCACAGAAGAAAAGAGGTTACTATTACTTATCGCTGTGTACCTTGACATTTTCGAGATCTGGTTTGGAGGGAAATAGGCAGTCTTCCAAATTGACAGCAGTGGACACTGTGTTTAAACTGATAGCTGATCGTAGCCTTGCAGTCATCTCCTATTTTATTTTCAATTCCTGAATCATAAATAGACAGACAAATCATTGATATCTGGACCAAAGGCATCTTCTCAACTGTCACTTTTTTCGTCTTCAGACAGAGAAACAACCCCTTTTTTCTTTTTCATTCTGTCCATTCTGTATAACTCAACTCAAAAAAATTATGGAAATTTTGCAGATTTCCTCAATTTGATGCAGCTTGTAGTTTAATTTCCGGTCTAAAAGTCAAATACGCTACCAGTACTATTTGTATGTTCATAAGAAGTCTTCTAAATAAATAAATAAATAAATAGTAATGGGGACTAACTGACATCTGAGAGAATGGCTCATGAGAGCAAAACAATTTTTTCTGAAAAGCATAAATGAAAAGCACGGCTCATGTGAAAACAACCATAAATCTCAAAAGGATTAAACTATGCACAGCAAACAATGCATCAGAATTACAAAACACCAACAAGAGAATTATTTACCCTTTCATTATCATTCTGGAAATTGTATACATCATTATACTTCAAATAGAAACACAATAGCACAATAATGGTATTTGTACAAAGTATGAAGCATTAGGACTTTACAGGAATAAGAACACACCAAACTTTTCTATTTTGGCCTTTGGGGGCCCTTGAGAGGCCTCCTTGAGAGGCCTCCGGGAGCGTCCCCCCCACCCCTCGAAAGCAGTATGTTTAATGGGCCAGCGCTGGGAGCAGCAACGTGCAAGCTAAATATGTTTACTGTTTGCTCAGCCAGACCCTAGTCAGGAAAGACAAGATGAATTTGATTGCTAATGCAAAAATAACAGACAATCATAAATCATGGAAGTGGGAGTGGGAGTCGATGACGAGAGTTAATCAATACGAGCCCTGACTTTGCCATTGTGCAGAGTGGCACTCCATTTATAACAGAGGAGTTTGAGGAGAAACATTATTCACATTAGGGTATGCACGGAAGAGGGCGAGGGTGCGAGGAGAGGGTGCTTAGTCACCGCAGCTGTGGAACGCCGGGAGCGTGCCTGAACACCAGCCATCATCCACACACCTCATAGCTCTGCAGGGGCACGAACATCAATTCCCCAGACCCCAATGATAACATTTTCGGTCCCTTCCATGCGTTAAGATGTGAGGCAACTCAATTGGACTGGGTTCTTTAAAAAAAAAAAAGAGAGAGGAGTAGGGGGAAACAATGTGCATTTTGTAGGGCAGATACACAGAAAAGTGCACTAAATTCCATTTTACTCTGTTGAGAGGCGTGCCGTCCACGGCTGCGGAGTCTCCTTGATTTTCTGTTTGAAAGTCGGGCAGCCTACTTGATTTGAGTGGGTCTAGGATGGAGCTCTCGGGGGAAATTGGGCCTGGGGAGCACAGGCTGATTTACTCTTGGCTTGACCTGTCTACTCGATGTTCTGAAGGCGTAGAGGCGACAAGGATCTCATTCCTGTAATATTTCCCTCCGCAAGTTAAAGGACAGGCCTAATGCAGCACAGCCCGGACAATGCTTTCTCTTCTTCATCTCCTGGCCTCCCGCACCTCGGCTACAGCTTTCTCATGCTGCAGTCATTTTTTTTCCTCACCCAGCTCCCCATCCAGTGGTTCCGAGTGGAATGTATGGCTTTATTTGAGCTGTGACTGGATTTCATTGGATTTGTATTGCTCAGACCAGGAAAGGACATTTGAGATTCATCAAGAGCCAATTTAATTCAGGATTCATGGAGTCCGCATCAGTCAACATGCCAGGTAAACTGCGCTTAATGCAGTCTCCATTTGTGGGGCAATGGTGTCGACACATTCAGAGACAAAGTATAGCATTCCATGATTAGAAAATACAATAATGGTTTCATTTACTTCGATTTGAGGTAGAAATAAGAAATCTCATCTTTTCCCATCAATGAGATAAAAGGAAATCTAAGGAAGCAAGTGCTTAGGATTTAGAGTAAAAAAAATTTATTGTTTGAGATGCTGTTGTGGAGTGAAATCACTGAATGAATCAATAAACTGATAAATAAATGAATGGATAATTAATAACAAATGAATAAACCAATTAAAAAATGATTGTCAAATCATGTTGCAATTACTTTTTTACATTTTCTGAAGAAAAAAAAACATAGATAAATAGGTTTTTGAGAGAACATTAAAAAGAACGATAAAGAACAATAGAAATAGACAAACGACCAAACAATATATTCATTCACTTTTAAGGACCGATAGGAAGAACACTTAATTTCCCAGAAAGCATTACCTGTACTAAATTTGTTTAAACTGCAATTCAGAAAATTATTCTTCCCCTGTCATTGAAACCCAAATTCAACTTCCTGTGGGGTGAGACCAAATGAAGACCCATTTTACACTCATGAAATTGAAGGGAGCCAACGCTTCCATTTAAAATTTTACCCATGCCTGCAACAAGGCAAAAATAGTACAGAGCAAATTCAGTGCTGAAATTTAAAATTTAGGGTTGATGATTTGTTCAAATCCCTAACCTACTGTAAGTATGAGCAACAGTACCGAAATTTGCCACTAAAAACAATGTCTTCATCACCCAAAAGGTTCAAAACTCTTACTTACTCTATATACTTACTATAGTATACTTACTTAAATCATAGAGAAGGAAAAACAATGTACATAAAACCTTAAAAAAGACAAAAGCACAGAAAAACAGTTCCGATTTTGTTTGTTTGTTTTGCTTCCAACCACGAAGTCTCATCCTCTACACCCATAACTGGCCACATCAACAACGTGCTAACCGAGATAACACAGCAGCGCTCACACACACATACACACAACTACTCTTTTCTCAGCCTCTGCTTCAGTCCACTCGTCCTGACCTCTGGAAACGGTTAGAAATTTCACACAATATCCCAGCACAGCAGTGTCTGTGGCAACGCTGGGAGCCAATATGTTTCCATAATTGGGCCTGTAGTGGGGGCAGAGTCCAAGGCAATTAATCCTTTCCTCCTCTGTTGTTTTGCGGCCGGATGGCGGTGACTAGGTACAGAGTAATTGGACAGGAGCGCCCTTGTCCCCTCCGCTTCACATTAATATCCCTCCACCCAAGCTTTAATCCCGGCCAGGCCTCAGCCTGCACCACCCTGAATTGCTCCCATGTCAAGTGCATACAACATCCACATGTATCCAAACTGCAGAGAAATAAAGGCAAAGCCGACCTATAGGTCAGAAAAAAGGAAAATGCCACGGAAAGCAGGGATTGAGGGATGCAGAAGGACCCGATTAAGAAATGCCGAAAAATCTGCAGATTTATCCACGGGTGTCACATCATGTCTGAAAAATGGTTATTTAGACATTTTTCTTTTGATTCAAAACATAAAAATGCTGGCTGCGCCAAAGTTCAAACCTAAAGAGGAGAGCAGAATCAATGGGTCAAGGTTTGGCTGGATAGCAGTTAGCACCTGTTGGTAGATGCCGTAAGTAACTACATCATTCTGTGGTCCATTTTTCAATATTTTTGTAACCAACATTCACATCACAAGAATTTCATTGTATTTTAATACATATTTTACCAATGGAAGATTTTTTTGGATACAAAAACGACTGTCCAAAAGTGAGCAGTCATGGGCAAAGATGGCAGATTTCAAATTGTGTACTTACTTATGGGGGGCCTGAACTAGCTAAGCAACTACCATAAATGGGAATGCTAACACAGCTTTTCTAGACATTATAAAAAGTCAAATTATTAAAAGTTGTGGCCATGCTCTGAAATGTGCTACAATGCACATATAATAGACGCGGGTTCGCATTCTATGCCTGCATTGTTTCCTGTAAAGTTTCTACTTTTTTATAATATTGTTCAAAAGCATGGGGTTGGTAAGATTTTAAATATTTTTGAAAGAAGCCTCTTATGCTCTCTATGGATACATTTATTTGATCATAAATACAGTAAAAAAATTATATTGTAAAATATTAAAATATTACAATTCAAAATAACTGTTTTCTATTTTTATATATTTCTAAAATGTCATTTTATTCCTGTGATGGCAAAGCTGAATTTATTTCAGCAGTCTTCAGTGTCACATGATCCTTCAGAAATCATTCTAATATGCTGATTTGTAGCTAAAAAAATCTTATCTTATTATTGTTAATATTGAAAAGTATTGGGGGGGGGGGGGGGTGCCCTTTTGTTCAGGATTCGACGAGTAACGGGATTTATTGACGAGTAAAAAGTTCAAAAGGAAAAGAAAGGAACAGTTTTTATTTGAATTTTTTTTTGTAACATTGAAAATGTAGTTACTGTTACTTTTGATCAATTTAATGTGTAAAGTTTAATTTCGAATGATAGTGTATATAAATTATGTATTACACTATAAT
This sequence comes from Leuciscus leuciscus, assembly GCF_965113295.1. Lineage (NCBI taxonomy): Eukaryota > Metazoa > Chordata > Actinopteri > Cypriniformes > Leuciscidae > Leuciscus > Leuciscus leuciscus. Next base: position 22,845,600 of record NC_138733.1, read on the forward strand.
TAGTAAAATATGTAGTAAAAACATGTATTAATGCAAATATACATAAATATAAAAAAAGAGTAAAAAATACAAAAACATAATAAACATACAATATTTGAGATAGTAATACTTGTAAAATCTTCACAATAATGTACTGCACTATGGGTCACTTTTAGGTCAAGGTTCGCAAATCAATCAGCTATTTTCTGAGTCAAATCACTACAGGCTATTCTAGCATCACTCAAAAACACACAAAAACAGACATTTACAGTCATTCTGACCCAAGGTCTGCGAACAAAGCGTATTCAACTCATATTCTTTCTTTCTATAGCTCTCTCTCTCTCTCTCTCTCTCTAATCTCCTCCAGCAACTTTTATAAGCCTAGGTGCACCTCAAAAACAAATCAATAGAGGTGTAATAGCACAGAGCATGCTTTGTAATTTTTATATCATTAGTTTTGTTTTTTTTCCACACTTGCTTTTCATTCATCAAAAAAAAACGCTGGAACGTACAACGACGTGTCCTCGTAAAGTTTATTTAGTATTCTATGAATATCATATCAGTTATGTTTCCTAATGACTTGGCAGAGGTGACGGTGGACAAGGGGGAGGGGGTGCAGGTGCTGATAGGGAAGGCAGAGGGAGAAAAGGAAAAATCAATAATAGTACCAGACTTTTCCGCAGCATGCAGGAGAGGGGATCTATTGTGGAGGAATTATGATTTATGTCAGGGGTGGAAGGGCCGTCAGGGTGCGGCACGGACGGAGGTGTGCGCCAATAATGATTAATGCCCCCCCTCTGTCCCCGGCGCGAGGCAGCCACGTCCCCTCTTCCCTCTCCCACCACCATCCCACTTGCTTTTGCATACTCCTCAATACTGGGCTTCCTTCACCAAAGCAGCAGCCTAGCTTTTTGATATCACCTTATTCTGCCTCTCTCTCTTTGTGTCCTTCTGTGTCTCTCTCTCTTTTACTCTCCTAGCAGAAGGTCTGTTTGGCTAGCAGGCTGCAGTTGGCCATGATAGATTTGCAGCTCCCCAGCTGTGCAGCTGCAGGACAGGGCGGTCACTTTTTAAGCTGGACGTCCACACTCTGTCTATGCCAGCCCTGTCACCGTTCTCAGACCGGAGACGGAGTGCAAGAGGGATGGACCGAGAGAGAGATGGACAGAGCAAGAGAGCGACTGATGAAAGCAAATGAAAAGATGGAAGAGGGCCTGGTGACAGGAGACAGAAAGAGAAATGAAGCTGCTCGGAGTATAAAAGGCAGGCCACAGTGTCATAAGTAAAACAATGGTTTTCAGCAGTCAAGAATTACTTGCTGAAAGTAGAGACATTTTAGAAATCCTACATAACTTCAAATAAAAGCAAGACATTTAAAAGTGTTGAACTACCTATGAACATTTTATAATAGGGTTGCGTCACAATAACAACTTTTAGTCACTGTTTAAGCTACTATTTTACTATTTATTTTTATTATAGCATTGCTGTAAATTGCTCATAATCTATAATTTAGTTTACTTGAATAATTACAAGAGATGTAAAAAAAACATTAATAAAAAATAACATATATAATTTAATATATGTATTATATAAAATATGTTTTATACATATATATATACTGTATATATATATATATATATATATATATATATATATATATATACAGTATATATATATATAAACCTTAAAATAAAAATGCTAGTTGCCGTCAACAGTTTGTCAATTAAAGGGATATATCATGCCAAAATGAATTTTGTTTTTCAAAAATAAAATAAAATAAAATTTACTTGATAATACCCCACAGGCGCACCACTTTCGGTCAGACGGTCCTGTCTGTCCGAGGTGGGAACCTGTGGAATAGTCTTCCTCTAACACTGAGAGAATGCCCTACATAGCTCGTTTAAAGTCCAGTTGAAAAAATGGTTATGGGCAAACCAAAGTTGCACACACTAGTGGGTATGTTGTATCTTATTCTAAATTTCTTTCTTTTGTAATGTGTACATGGATGAGTGTTTGTGAAGCTGAATGAATTTTTAAGTCTTATGTGAATATTGTATATAGGACTTTTGATAATTTATTGATAAATGATGTATTTACTGTAGATGTAAATTTTATTCTGCAATGTTTTGTGACCTGTGTGATCTTAGCCCGTGGGAGTACGGATGGAAATTAGCCTTTGGCTACAATCCGACATGTTTACATGCATGTATTCCATGTTTGTTCATTAACATGCACTGTCCCAATAAAAAAAATATATATATATAAAAAAAATTGGGTGTCTGCCAAATACACTTATGTTATGTTATGTTATGTTATGTTATGTTATGTTATGTTATGTTATGTTATGTTATGTTATATGTTATGTTGCCAAATTGCCAAATGCCAAAAGCCTGTGCCAAATTGAGTGCAAAAAACATCTCTAGTTTCTATATTATGACATATAGACTGTGAAGTCAATTTCTAGATTGAAGCCAAACAACTAGGGAACCTAAACCAAGACTAAAAAAAAGTAACTACAGATGGTGGACAACCAGAATGCCTATTACCGCCGCGCCAGCTGCCGCGGCGAAATCACCGCGGCAAAAATAAACCAGCCGCATTTCAAAGTCGTTCCCGAAATGACCGCCAGGTGGCGCAAAGGGACATTGTGCAAAACAGCAGCAATTGCCGTTTTTAAAATGTAAGTGGGTTAAATATAAAACCCTAAGCCTAATAGGCATATTGTTCATATATATAAATAGGCCTATTAGGCTACAACAGAATAGAACCAAAGATAGAATCAATTTTAGAACTGAAAAAATAGAATCAAAAGTTAAAAATAGAGACAATATTAGGAGCAATGACGCTGAATATTTTTACTATTCTATTGAGGAATTAGATAAATGAAGAGCTCTCGTGAGCGATACAATTGCATAGTAATTTATAGTGATTTCAAAAGCAGTCCTTAAAAAAAAAATAGTGTGGCATAATTTTTGAGAGATTACGCGGAACGCGTTTTAGTTAAGATCCTGGTTTCAATGCCCTTATATAGGCTAGGCTACTGCTTAAAAAAATGTCACAACGCGTTTTGAGATTGTTTTGAATTAAAAATTGAAGTTTAAAATGTAGTGTTTTGGCACACCAGGTCGAGTGGCGTTACGCATTGTTCAAAAATCAGGTTTTATTCTGGCATGTTGAATTGGCGTTAGAATTTTTTTTAGATTTTAGATTTCGTTAGATTTTTTTTCTCATAACAGCTAAAATAACTTAATATATGCCTTGTCTTAATATGACCTACTTAATATAGGCAATATGCATATAATAGCCTATATAATAAATTAGCAAAACTTGGCCACTAAATATTTAATTTTCTATTATTTTAATTATCACAATTAAAGTTTTAATTTTATTAAATTGAACAAGCAGCATTTAATCAAATATTCTAAAAGATGTATTATTAATAATGTTATTTCAACATAATATTTCGTTTTTTCGACATAATATGTGCGTGCAACAAGCAAGATGTGTATTTGTAAATCCGGTGATGCGTGCATTGATTTTTATCAATAAACTAGTGTTTTCTGACAGTGTCGACTGCAAAGATGAAGTTGACGATCGCCATATTTGTAGTGAACGCAACTAGAGAGAAATGCACGCAAAGACATAATCAGAGAGTAGCCTTTTTCTTTTCGTTTTGAATTATTTCGTTTGAAGACATTTCAAGCTTTGTGTATTTGATGTATTTATCATGTCTGTGTGAGGCATACGCTGAGTTTCGTTAAATTAGGAGGATGAGATGCGCTCCAGCTGACGTGCAATGCAAGTGACCGCGCGGGCGCCTCCATGATTAGTGTCTGTTATATTTGCTTCTCTTACTTATCTCTTAAATCCAGCAATTGGTTGATGAAAAATTGATTAAAATTAAGATACAATTTATAGAAAACGAAATTCACTTTAAAGAAAGGTTTTCTACTAAACAAAACTTAATGAAGTGGTCAAAATCATGTCTGACCCACTCCATATCCATATCTCGATATAATGCATCCTATCTTACTCGTGCTGTTCACTTTTCATATTCAACATAGATGGAAAAAAATAACATTAGAATATTTTAACAAATATGATACTAAATGAGATTATTTAATGGCTACAACAGTATAGTAGGCCTATAGACTCTATTTGTACAAATTGCTGAACATTAATTTAATTAAATGAAACCTTGTAACGAATTCACACTGTAGGGTAGACTGTGTACAGTTGAGACACCTTAAATAACTTGCGTTCGCAGCAAGCACAAGTCGTGATTTTTGCTGTGCACTTGCATATTAGTGTCAGCTGGGAAGGAAATATAGAGACCTGGGGTGCGTTTCCCGAAAGCATCGTTGGCCAACTATGGTCGCAAGTTCATCGCACTGTCCATTGAACTCTATTGGTAACGACGGAACTTGCGACCATAGTTGGCCAACGATGCTTTCGGGAAACGCACCCCAGACCTCTTGGAACTTTAATTGAATACAAAGCGTTGGTAAAGCATACTGAAATTAGGCCTACATCCCTACAAATGTATTAGGCCCTACTGAAAATAAATGTATCGAATTTAAGCAAAGTAGCCTAAATGTAAGCCCTTTGCTTTTTTCGTAGCCTATAAAGGATTCTTATAGCCGACTTTGTGTTAATTTACATTTACATTTATTCATTTAGCTGACGCTCTTATCCAAAGCGACTTACAATTGCTATATATGTCAGAGGTCGCACGCCTCTGGAGCAACTAGGGGTTAAGTGTCTTGCTCAGGGACACATTGGTGTCTCACAGTGGATTCGAACCCGGGTCTCTCACACCAAATTGCGCCACAATTGCGCCACTACCACCCCAATTTAATCTGTAGAGGATTTTTTTAACTCAAACATTAACACTGAAATAAATGAAACTAAAGTATTGTAAATTTTTTGGCACACCACGACGAGTGGCGCTATGCATTGTTCTAAAGCCAGGTTTTATTCTAGCATGTTGAATTAGTGTTCGACAAACGCGGCGGCGCGTTCTTTTGAATGAAGAGCGCTTCTCGCTCGTGTGAGCGAACACACACTGGAACGTTAGGCCATGTTGCAACGAGTGAATCGTGGCCGAGTGGTTGAACTTACATTACGATCATTTATATGACACGGGTTCGAAACCCGAACTAACTTACTGATATTTTTATATTAGCCTATTAATGCATTGTATAGTCTATTGTTGATGCAGAGAGATTTGTCTATAGTTCTAAAACATAGTTTTTTGCTTATAGCCTATTTACAAAATAAAATCACCATGCATTTCCATTTTACACCAAGGAACAAATATTATACAATGACTTTACTTCTGTAACCTATAATAATTCCAATCGTAATTTCAAAAGCAGTTCTGTTAAAAAAAATAAAAATAAAAATATATATATATATGACGTTTAAACGACAAACAATAAAATCAGAACCAGTATTCTGTTGCGTTCATGGTTCCAGTGGCAATAATGCATCCACGGCTTTTCAAAATGTCACAAAGCGTTTTGAGATTGTTTTGAATGAAATATTGAAGTTTATAATTAAGTGTTTTGGCACACCACGACGAGTGGCAAACTCTTTGTTTTGTTTTGCAAACTCAGCTAGCCTGTGGGGGGTTTGGAGAAGGCAATAGTTGCTTTATCGTGGGGGTGCAGGACAGAGGTGTTAATGTTCCGTCTTTCATATGGAGAGTGTCGGAGCCAGCCTGAGCCTGATGAGCAGGCAAAGGCAAAATTCTAAGGATTAATCTCAAAATCTCCAAAAGTCCATAGCCTATACAGTAGGCCCTATATCTTATTAAATGTTATATTGTAGTTTTATTGATTGTATTTAAAGGTTTTCCACAAACAATTTCAATTTAGCAGATACATAGCTCTTTAATTCGCGACCCACTTCGTTTTATTGTAAGGTGAATTCAGCAAGGCATGTTGTATCTTTGAAGGAACAAAAGCTATTTGTTACAGTTTTTTCTTCGTGATTTGTGTGGATGACACACAGCGACATATACATTATTATCAGCTGTATGGTGTTTTTTTACGCTGAAATGCTTAATTTCGAGAAAGACCCGCCGCGCGCAGTGAGGGAGACCAAACTTACTAAAAAAATATCCAGCGTGAGAGAGGCAAAGAAAAACGGCTGTTCTTAATTTATGTTGCTTTGAACTTTTTTCGTTTTGTACCTTTTTAATTTTTTAATTTAGCTGCAATTTCTTTGACAATAGAAATTTAAAATGTTGCAAGAATAAGATTCTGTGTTTCTTATTTTGCATCACAAAGGGAATAAACTATCGATGCAACCCTGTTTAAATAAATAAACTGTCCCGACACTTTATTCATACTGTGCGATGGGTTTTCAAACTTAATTAATTTTCTTTTACATTTTCATTGTTTATTTTTTAATTGAAAGCAATACTGTATTGAAAGTATTTTTCTGATTTGTTCGATCTGTTTTGAAAAATGTCTTCCGTTGCTATGGCCGGGTATCACTGTCAGTCATCTCAATCTCGTGAATGATTCACACACACACAAAAAAATAATTTAGCAGATTTATATTTTTACATATTCAATCAGTCTCATTTTTGTTCAAATAATGAAATATATATATATATATATATATATATATATATATATATATATATATATATATATATAATAAACAGATGGGAAACTTACCTTTTAAAATGCCGCAGTTGCTGCTGTTTTGCCCTGTCACTTGCGCCACCCGGTATAGCCTAGTCATTTCGCGAACGACTTTGAAATTCGACTGGTTTATTTTTGCTGCGGCAGTAATAGGAATTGTGGTTGATTATTATTAAAGAATTCAATTGATAATCATAACAACAAGTAAGCCTATTTAATTCTGAATATAACAAAGGATGCTTAAACCGACTAACATCGGTTAGTAGCCTAACTGCAAGTCCTGAAAATGTTTTAATTTTACGGTAAATTATTTTAATTTATTTCACTGTTATGTTTCAGTTAATAAATCTACAAACACATTAAAATAACACGAAGTAAATGACAAGTAACCTATTGACATAGCCTTTCTAAATTATAGAAAAACTGGGCACACAATGTTAACGTGTGTCTACTTTTTTAAAATTTAATGAATTTGAATTCGTTTAACCACAAGATTTATCTTGAATTTATCTGTGACCTCAGCTCAGATTACTGCCGCGGCAGATTACGTCATAAAGAGAATAAACTGACACTTTTCAAAGTCTGTGATTACAGCGCCACTCAGCGGTAAAAGGCAGCAAATACACATCCCAATTTTGCCGCCGCGGGAACGGCGGCGGTAAAAGTCTCATTCTGGTTGTCCACCATCTGTAAGTGCTGTATGACTTTCCCCATCATATCTGTCATCAATTCATAATCTGTTTTTCTCTCATTAGATCCTGTTTGAATAATTGAATAGTCCCCCATTTTAAAAGCACAAAAACAGTGACACTTGCGGAACAGAGAGACGTAAAAGCATTGATAGTTTTCCTGATAGACCTTTGGTCCACTTAAAGAAATATACCAAGAAAATTGAATTTCAACAAGAGGCACTACTCACACTGAGGTATATTCATACCCCGAATGTGCGCTACTTTGTGAGGGGCACTGAAGAGGAACCGTCGCGTTGAAAGCATTCTTTGGAACGCCTTTCATTATCACCTGGAAAGCAGGGGCACCCTGTGAACTATTCTAATATGTGGGGAGCTGAATGAGGCTGCTGAGGAGGGAGTAAGAGGCAGCCCATTGTGCCCTCGCTCACGGAGCCTACGCCTCAGCACACTTTCGACGAGGGCACCGGTGCCACTGCAGTGATTTGCCTCAGCCCCTAGAGGGCAAGCCTAGGTCACTGGAGAAAGGAGACCCGAAAAAGAAAGGAGAAAGAAAAACTTCTTTCTTTTTTTTTTTTACTAAAGTAAAGACAAATGACAGAAAAGCAAATGATCAAGCTGCAATTTGCTTCAAACAGCGCCATGTGGAAGGTGACGGCACACGGTCTGATTTCAGTCACAGATAGTGCCCTGAACGTACACCGAGGGAGAAAGAGAGCAAAACAATGTAGGTGAGAGAGCTGAAAGAATAGAGGTGGAAGGCAAGGAGGGCACTGGGTACAAAAGCGAGGCTGAGGGGGGAATACGGGAGGGAGTGAGACTGAAAAGCTCATTTCCACCCTCCACTGCCTTCTTCTGCCTAGTGTAAAAGATTACCCTACAGCAGCAGAGTATAGAGGAGCTCTGCACACCGAGGAGGGGGGCACAGATGCGGAGGAAAACACACTTGCACACACACGTGTGCACATACACATTCTGACAAGCTTGGGGTGAAACACTCCGTCATTGGTTTCTATAGGCTCACACTCGCGCATCTGCCTGCAAACACTTTTGTCAAGACATCCAAGCAACATGGGACCTGCTGCAGTCAACATGTCAGAATGCAAGGAGAAGAAATTTGTTTTCCATTGGAGGGCTGTTCTTATAAGAACAGGAGAAATACAAATGCTAAACATTTAAAATAATTGTAAAACTTTAAATATATTTCACTTTATGTAGACTATACAAACACACACATTACGTTTTTGGTCATTTCTGCAATATAGCTGAAATCAATTAAAATATACAGTATATGTTAGATGAAAAACTTGAAAAATAGAAATGTTGACTCAACTAACCTAAAATAAACAATTTAGGTAGAAGTACTAAAACGAATACATGGATGCGTCAAAAAAAAAAAAAAAAAATGTAAAGCTAAATAGAATTTTTTATTTAAAAAAAATACTAAAACTCATTACAAAATTACTAAACCATAAATTAAATTAGACATGAAATTTGAAATTATAAAAATAAACGCTCATTCAAAATATTAAAAATACTATAAGTACTATAATAGTATAATTTTTTTTTAGTTAAGTGACACTGATATATACAGTAAATATCAATTATGTCAATTTATCAGTTATCAGCCATACCATAAATAATGGGGATTATGTGCAACAAACTTCCGTATTCTAAGGCCTTGTCCACACTAATACGTTTTCGTTTGAAAACGCATCTTTTTCTCTCCGTTTTGGCCTTCCGTCCACACTGAGACGGCGTTTTTGTCCGGGAAAACTTAGCTCTTGGAAAACGCTCTCCAAAGTGGATACATTTGAAAATGCCGTTTTCGTGTTGTAGTGAGGACTGTGAAAACTGAGGTATTTGAAAGCGATGACCCATGTTTAGTCATGTGACGCATATTGAACCAATAGATATCTATGTTTATACCGGTATTGTGACTGTTGTGTGCCATTTACTTTACACTGTTGCTAAAGATATATTACTTTGTACACTCTTCATATCGCAGTCCTGCAAACATGAAATTTACTTGCAACTGCTGTCAACCGGCAAAACATATAATGATGGCTGAGTGCGACCTGGAGTGCGATCAGTGAATGGTGAGATATTATGCTAAATAAAATGATCATGCCAGAAGAATGCAGCCTAGACTATATTAAATACATTGTCCATTGGAAAATCTATGTACTGAACCAAAATAAGTCAATAACTACTGGCAAGTCTGAAAGTTGGAACAAAAACTCCCTCCCCCTCCCCCCTTAGTTTATACACCCCATGCATGAATCAATTCTGTTTTTAGCAGAGAGCGCAAAGCAAACAGCATTGGCATGGCCTTTTCTCCAGCCGAGAACAATGCAGAGGTAGAATTGTGCGCCTGCCTCCTCACTCTCTGGCCTTCAAACACTGTGCAACAATGTAAATAACAGCCGAGGAGCGAAATTACGAATAGACAGAATGCTAGTGCCAGCCTTGAATGCTTGACCTCTGAAATTCCATATCGTGGCCAGCCGAATCCCAACCAATCAATATTGAATCAGGAAGACACAAGAAGAAGAAGAAGAGGCAAGACATAGACAAAAGGAGGATGTTGTTACTCTTCTGACAAGTTGTTCTCACAGTCTTTTTCACTGGTCTGTGACAGAGCCCTCTCTTCACCCCCCCATCGTGAAGAGCCTCCACAGAGACCCCATGCCTTAAAGCTTTGAATGCAGAAATACCCTGTTCTGACCCCTAGACATTGACTTCACAGTCCTTTGTGGAGCTGCTGCATTCTTAAGTCTGACTTGCACTATGTTGCAATTCAACAACACACAGGCCCTCTCTAAAGGTCCTAGGTCAATTTACACGTATGGAAAATATGGACTCGGTTGTCCTTTCTATTGTCAAACTTCCCTAACGGCTGGAACATTTTGTGTTGTTGCCCAAAACCACACTGCAATAACTGTGAAAGGAAATGGAGTAGGTGTTGAGAATCAGAACAACATTTGACCTACAGTTTCAAGGACAAATAAATAACAAATCCTCCCTTAAAAGGATTGTTATCCCAAAATGTTTTGTCCCTACAATGAAAACTGATGCCGCAGACCACCAGAGTAAAATTTTGTAGATGATCTATGGCATCCACATGATGTTTTTGGTAAGCACAAACCCAATGTTGTTAACAAAGATGGATCTCACTCCTCAATATGCAAGCAGACATTCAAACAACTTGGCCAGCTATGGTCTGTGTATGGGTTACCATCAAATATGAAAGTAAGCAGTTCAAAAATGACCCACTTTGTCAACCTTTAGTGATGTTTTTTATACCTCTGTGGGCCGGTAGATGGGCAAGAGGATGGTGTGCAGGCAGACAGTGTCAGAAAAAAAAAAAAGTTATCCCGGGCTCCACGTGAAGGTGTAGAGTCAGTGAAAATAGAGCAGCTCCCAGCGGTGCCGCTATTAGAGCCTGAGAACTATAAGACTATTAACCAGAATTGTAACTTCCAATTAAAAGATGATTCAACACTAAAATCTGATGGATGAATTTTGATTAAATGCACACCCCATTTGGAGCTGAGGGAGATGGACTTCGGTGGGCTTGGGTCTGGTTAAGTGGCAACGGTCTAATAAAGATTTCTGTCTTTTCGGCAAATTAAGGTTAATTACTTTAAATAACGTGGCTGGAAGCAGACTAAAAATGAGTGTGCTTTATTCTCAGGACAGTTGTAATGGATAGCACAGGTATCCGCCGGATTTCATGGACGGGCACCCACCAGATACGCATGAAATCACTCTAACTTATGCCAAGGACACATACATACACACACCCTGTAAATGAATATGGAGCTATGAGCTCCAGTGCAAACAATCCAGCAGCACGTTTTATTAGCCGAGGTGTCTGATCATTGACCTCCTGTTCAGTAATCCCAGAGCACATGGGAGTGAGTGACAGCGCCATTGGCTAGAACAAGATAAAGGAGGAGGCCACAATAGCCTCACTCTTCTGGATATCTCAGTGTAGTACGTCTAATGCAGCATTGTGATGTTTCAGAGCTCATTTTAAAGGGATAGTGCACCTAAAAATTACATTTCTGTCATAATTTACTCAACCTCATGTCATTCTAAACTGTACTGATCTCCTTATTCCATGCAGTTGTGTTGAATGAGAAATTAAGCACCAAAAAAATGTAAAATAAAAGTGGTCAAAATTTTCTGAAAACATATCATATTTTTTGAGGCGTTAATGTGTGGTCACATTAGCCAAATTTCACAGGTCAGTTTTTTTATTGTCAATAGTGTAGCGATGTATGAAGCACAGCTCTCACTTTCAAACCAAGCAGCTTTCTGTTGGTCAATGGCGTGTGACCAACTCAAAACAGTTCGAACTCAGACCGAACTGTTAATTGCTGCAACAGATTCAGTGAGTCAAGAATCAGATTGTGAATGATTCATTCAGATCAGTTTTGTGAATTGTAGGAATTAAACCGCATTGTTACAAACCAAGCTTGCGAAATCTGTAATAATGTTAAACCTTTTCTTGAAACTAGAATTCTGAGAACGTATAACTATTTTATAATGACTTATACCCAATTTGTCCCACAATCATTTTTAGCGAATGGAACAGGACAAATTTTGAGACGATATTTCAGATAATCTTCCTCTCCAGTGAGATGCCGTAACCGAATCGAGATGAGAATCATAAAGTGAATGCATCAATTAGATCAGTTTTGTGAACTGTAATAAAACCGCATTGTTACAAAACATCAAATCTGAAAAGAAAAAGAAAAAATTTCTGACTTTTTCTCACAATTCTCAAAACTTGGTCCCACAATAATTTTTACACAGAGTATCCAACTATAGATCCAGATTTTTTTTTAAATCATACAATAGATATGTATGATGAAGAGGCTGAATTTTAAAACTCTATTCTCTGATAATATTTCTCTCCAGTGATCAGTTAATTGCTGCAACTGAATCAAACGAATCGTTTACAAATCATTCAGATTGAACTACTGTAGATCAACTGATTTATTGAAAAACTATTCCTTCAGGCACCATCCGGACAAATTACAGAAGAAAAATAGTCATACAGGTTTGAAACAACATGAGGTTGAGTAAATGTCGATAGAATTTTACTTTTATCATCCATTTAATCTAATAACATCAGTGTTATTACAGTATCAGTGTTGATACAGTCCAATTAGTCATAAACTTAGCTTGCTGTCCCATTTTACTAATCTTAAATTGATTCTGATTAGCGCTCTGCTAAATGTTTTGAAAGCCACATGATATAATCTCTGCTTGCACGAGTCACAAAGGTCACACCCCAACACAGAAAAGTGTGCGTTTCTGTGTGTGTCAAGACAAGAGCCTGGCAAGCAGTGCCACGAAGCTGCGCTGCTGTGATTACTGATGATGTCTGCCATTGATTAGCCAAACACAGTGGGAAAGGTAGACACACAGCTGGGACCAACATGGGTCTCCATGAGTTTATATATTTACACATCAGAGTCCACTACAGACCGTTCAATGCTTCAGTACATACTGCTAATGTAAACAAGTCACAGCTAGCATTACATTTACTAGCGCATCAATATCCCACCTGCTCAAATCAACAGACAAGTTTGTGAAGCAAAGGAAACATATTCCTCCAAGATAAAGAGTCCTTCATCATGCCTGTAAAAATGGTGGTAAATGTAAGGACAGCCTTTAAAACAGTGCAGAACAAAAGGCAGCCTTGCACTAGGAGTTTGTATCCGATCGCATCCTTTTCACACATTACTTTTCAATTTGTAGCTATAGCATAAGTCTCCGTTAGCCCTCTCACAGGCTAGGCTGCTGTGTAATTGACAATGACAGAGAGCAGTCAGACTTGATTAGTTCAGGCTTGGTAAGCAGTTCATTACTCCCCGGGCTGGTGGGGGGGGGGCGGGGGGTTGGGGGGTGCTGTAGTAGTTGAACCCTCCGAAGACAAGAGGGGAAATTTCATGGACTGGGTCCTATTTTTGTTTGTTGTATAATTTTGAGGATTAGATTAAGATCACAGATAGAATCCTTTTTTCTTTTCTTTTTTTACACAGATTTTTGTGCAATTTGTTCTAAATACAGTGGCCACCAAAGTATTTAGACATTTAAAGAAACAGGATACCAAACATGAAAACCGAGTCATCGTTTACTCACTCTCATGTCGTTTCAAACCTGAATGACTTTTTCTTCTGCAAAACAGTAAATAATATACACTTTTTGCAGGTGTCAGTAAGTTTTTTTTTTATTATTAAACTGATCAAAACTGACAGTAAATACATAATGTTGTGAAAGATTTATATTTCAAATAAATATACATTTATTTATTTTGAATATTATTCCGTTATTTTGAACTTTCTATTCAAAGCATCCTGGGAAAAAAAAATATCACGGTTTCCACAAAAATATTAAGCAGCACAACGGTTTTTAACATAAAGATTTTTAAATGTAGCCTATTAAAATAGAAAAGTTATTTTAAATTCTAATGGAGTCCAATTCTTCAAGTAAGTTTGGAAAGACATGAGGGTGAGTAAAACAATTTTTTATTATTATTATTTTGTATTTTATTTGGATAAACTTTCCCTTTAAGTCATACTTAAAGGCACAATATGTATTGTTTTATTACAATATCCAAAAACCACTAGAACAATGTTATATAATTGGTTCAAATGTGTACTTACACTATCCCAAAAGTTTCAAACAATGTTTAAATCCAGAGAAATCTGCTATTTTAACCAGTGTCACGTCATATCCGCGTTACCGTGATATTTGTCTGAAAACCAAGGTAATACAAACAGTAATTGATCGCAAAATCATGGCTAATTTTCCTAAGGAGCGGTGAACCGTCTTACAAAAGCGAGAGCTTACAAAAGCTACAGAAAACAAGCTGTTCTCCATAAAATGTGCAGTGCACATAAATGTTTGGGTTTTAATGTTCAGGAACAGTGTTTAAAATAAATGTTAACCACTCTAAGTTCGTCAGTCTTAGGACGGTCAAACAAACCCTGTCTTCTTTAATGCAGCTCAACTAGGCTTTTTTTTTTTTTTTGCTTATTCCGTGGGTGGAGATTATGTTAATTAGTAACATTATGACTTCATAAGATCCGGAAAAATCCCATGGTAGTCCAAAGTAGTAGTAGTTCGTTGTAGTTCTTGAAAAGGGGATTCTGTTAAATAAAATATCTCCCTTTGGAGTGGACTTTGAGCTTTGTAATATGTTGTTAACGTTTTGAATAAGCAATCTCTAGCGGAGAAACTTTCTGTGCCTTTAATACTGTAGGAATCCAACTGCGTAGTTACAAAACATAAAAACAAGTGACCTCTGAAAATAAATTATGTTAGACCTTTTCTCACAACTAGAACTCTGAGAACTCATTTTTCTAGACATTTTATAATGACCTTTACCCAATTGGTCACAATAGTTTTTAGTGGATGCAAGTCACTTCCCCTAAAATGCACAAGAGTATCCACAAGTGTAATGAATCACTTTTAACATGTTTCACTAACATTTGACAACAAGAAAGTGTCTTAGTAATTTTTATCTTAAAGTCCCCCTGTAGTCAATAATGTTATACCTGCTTTGGATATGCAAATTAGCCCCCCCTCCACTCAATCCCACCAGCTCAGAGATCCACTTGGTTAACTTAACTGTAGTAAATGTTACACAATGGCAGGTGAAAATACAGCCATATATGTTTGAACCAGAAACAGATTCAGAAGAAATGGAAGAGTAAATTATACAGGCTCGTCTACAAGTCGATGCATCAGAATGGTAATGTGTTTTATGTATCGCTCTCTACAACGTTGGACAGAAAACAGTAATTAATATGATTAGTCTTTTGCTTGACTGCGTTATCAAACAGCTAATAATGTGTTGGTAATGTTACACAAACCATGTTCCCGTTCACCATCTCATAGTCAGACAGCTGCCTTCTAACAATCAGCAGAAACGCTTTGAACAACACAGAACGTCAGTGGAGAAAGTCATACAGTTAATCATAACATTGTAATACATCATATACATAATTCACCCGCTATTGCTAAATGTACCCATTTTTCATATCAAAAGAAAAAAATACCGGGATAACCTGCTTCTCTAGAGACCTCCCTGCTTCGCAGCATAGTTAAATATGCTAAAGTCCGCCCGCACGTTGACATGATTCGTAACAACATATTTGTTAGAACAGGGAACAGGTTATTTCAAACCGTGTTTTTGAGACTGTCTTTGGTAAACTGCAGTTTTAAGGAGAAAATACTCAGCAATGGTGTTGATGGATGAATTTGCACATGGTTAAATTATATTAAAAACACGACATATACATCTAAACAATATTAAAAACTTGTTTAACACCACATGGGGTCTTTAATTTGGAACAGTGTATATCTACTGTTTTACCCTATAAAGTCTAACAAAATGTCTTTGGTGGAAGATTTTGCTTGAAAAGTGTGCTTGTGCTATTAAATATATCACATTTATTTAGATATTTTGTTACAGTTCAATAACATTCATACATTGTTAATTTTTTAATATTTATTTAATGGCTTAAAAAGAAGCCATGGGCTATTTAGCTGTTAATATGTTCAGTGCAATCACACTAAATGGCGAGGCCTTTTTATTACTGATATGTTTCATGTACACAAGGTTACAGGGCTTCCATGGTATTAAGACGTGTTTTTATGCACAATTCATTTGTGAATTTCATTCTACTGCACATCATGCCATGCTATTCTGAGTGACCTTGATATAAGGATCCAGCTATTGCATACACCGCATCAGCGATGAATTGAACGGTGGTTTACTTTCATTGATTCATTAGTCTTTGAACGTAATGCTTTCTAACATGAAGTACAAGAATATGCTTGTTTTTGTCTCAGCCAGTATTAAAAGCTATGACTTGAAGAAAGAAAGCAGTACAGTATTTTCAATGATAACTCAAAGAAGAAATGAACATAGCTTCAAGTAGAAAGAAACACAAATTCTTTTTTTAATGATTCTTTTCAGACCTTGTGTTTTTGATTGTTTCTTTAATGTGTGTGACATGAAAATATGGCAACAAATAATCTCTCTTTAGGTCTCGTTCACTAATTGTGTGTAATTTCAGGATAAACTTTTGAACCATCTAAAATCACAACAACCACGTTGGTAATTGGTTAAACTGAAATGTTCACACATATCATTAGAAACTTAACTAACTGAGCCTACAATATGTCTTATTTCAGCGGACTATAGCTCGATATGGGACATGTTCTGCATAAAAATAGCTGATCATGTGTGAGTGTTTGCAGAGAGTGATGAACGGCTGTACAGAAGAGGTTATGAGGAAAGCCCTTATATGGAAATGGCCTGGGTGTGTATTATGCTAATTGCTAACTGTGGACACGCCCACTGTCATCTAGAATAATCTGGATTCAGTAGAACATGGGTGTACACCTGTTGTGAATGAGGCACAAATTTTGTGTGAACATTTTCTGCATTCAGAAATAAGAACACTTGTACACAATTATGAATGAATTAGACCCTTTGTCTTTAAAATGCACTAGAGAACTTGAGAATGAGAAAATTTTACAATCCTCATCCTGTCAGGCTGTCAACGTGCTTGCTAGATTATTTCTAGATACATTTCACTTTGAAATTAAATGTGTGCTAACACCTGACTCCGTTACGAAAGTCTTTCAGAAGAGGATCATTACGATGTGTTAAACAGGTGAGATAATGAGAAGCAGAGACGCAAGAGATGGGAAAAGAGGAGAAGATACAGATGGAAAGAGCTAGGGAGAGTGTTTTCGCCATGGCAGAAGCTACTCTGTGAAGAATTGCAAAAAGCCTGGGCTTTAAAGCAGCTGACAAAAGGCCTGTCCCGAACGATTACATGATCTAAATTCTAATCAAACATCATTTACAGCTTGTTTTATTTGGGCCTCTTGAGAGACTGTCCCTCCTGCCTCTTTGCCATGGCAACCAGTGTCTCATTTCAGAAGTGTCATGCCACATTATCATCTGGCTAGCTCACACACTCCGCCTGACAACTTCGCCCACCCTCTCTCTCTTTCTTTCTTTCTGGCTACCTCCATTTTATTTCTTCCATTTATCAGCCTATGGTCAAGGTTTTACTACAGTATCTTAACATAATGCATTATATCTCTTTGTTTCGGCATGTATTTCTGGGAGAAAACCTCCAAAAGTGTAAATCACCCTAGTCTTACCGATGTTAAAGGGAGAGTCCACTAAAAAATTTATATTGTCATTTTTTACTCAACCTCATGTTTAAAAACAAAGCAAACATTTCTCAAAATATCTTCTTTTGCAGGTTTGGAACAACATAAAGGTGAGTATGACGTTTTTTCTTTAAATAACTTAATAACACCTCACTATAACTATATATATCACACAAGCTATTTAATAAATAAAATGTATCTTAATGCTTTTGTTTGCATGTATATTCACCAAAAAACTATAAAAAGCCATAATAATAATGACAACTATTCTGCAGTAGTTTAACGGCCACTTTCTTTCTTTATATAACCAATAAATATTCCAAAGGGGCTAATTATGACTCATAACATTAGCATAAAGGCAATTGGAGAACTACTGCTTGATTTTATTGGTCATATGTTACTAATAATCTACTTGCACTAAAAGTAGATTAGGGACACTGATAGAAAAGTAATGTATATCATGCAGGGATGTGTATAATGAGGGACGAACTTGTTTCCCCAATGTGTACGGCGTGTGATTGGTATGATGCACACAGCTGGTGGCTTTTTCCATGCTGCCGCAGTCTGAATCACTCTGCTAATTGTCTAGATGGATTGCCTACATACTGTGCAGCAGCTATACACTCAAACAGACATCATTTTCCAAAGATAGTTGCCATTTAAAGCAAATCAGCCATCTTTTGTGCCGGTCCCATATGCACGCATGCCCCGCTGCAAATGGAAGACGATGGCACACTCAAGACCCCAATAAATGCAGCAATTTAGCGCAAATGCAAACATTTTTAGCACAAAGTCCAATTTCATGAGAAATAAACTGAGGGTGTTACTGATTGCACAGCACATCTGTCCTTAAATCAACTCAATTTAAACGTGACAAAAATAAAGGCATATGGAGACGGTGCAAACCCTGCCAGGGGTGGGCCTCCTGTTCATGTAATTCAGCATGCAATGCAAATTAGAGCCCTTCTTAGAAGAAAAACAAAATCACCGCCCTTGCTTTCTTAAATAACAAGCCTCATCTCGAGCTTGGGCCTGAAGAGAGGGAAAGTAATTTGAGAGGATATTTGCTTACATGTGTATCAGCAATTTGGTGTATTAGGATGCCCCCTCCCTGGACGTGTGCGGGCGCGTGTGGAAGTGTGTCTGCATGAGTGGCACCACGCAGGCACACGCGCTGTCATGCCACAGGACGGCTGCTGCCTCGGTAACCGTCCCTCCTCTTCGTACCCCTCCCTCCTCGAGCACGGTGGGAATTAGATTCCCATCATCAGAAGCTGCAATTTGCTCAAAACAATGTGAAATCACACGCCGGCGTGTCTGGACAGTCCCGGCTCCCGAGGCGCGCAGCACATATGCAGATTTCTGGATTAATGTCCCCAGCGTGTAGGACGGAGGACAGGGGAAATGAAGTGAGGGAGGAATGGATGGAGAGAGGAAAGAGGAAAAGGGGGAATGAACAGGCTAACAGGACCGGAGTCTTTTTCTATATTTTCTTCCTCTGACGTTCCTTGTACGCACATAGGATAGTTCACACAAAAATGTATTTTCTGTCATTATTTACTCACCCTCATGTCATTCCAAACCTGTATGACTGACTTTCTGCTGGGGTACACTACAGATAATATTTTTTGTCCATAAAATGAAAGCCATTGGGGTCCAAAACGACAATGAACCCCATACACTTTCATAATATGGACAAAAATACTAAGACATCCACAGAAGAAAAGTCATTCAGGTTTGTAATGACATGAGGGTGAGAAAACGTTGAGATCATTTTCATCTGTCACAGTCCTTTTTAAATAAGAAATAAAATAATATTCTGGGATAAATAAAAGTTAATATAAATAGTTCACAATTTTTTACTCACACCCACCTTCTGAGACTTCCAACCACATATGCTGCTATTTTCTATGTATAAAGTTAAAAATAGAAATTTTTACACAGTCCTTTTTATGCAATGATAGTTCATTAGTGATCACATCTGACAAGCTCCTCAATAGCCCCAAGAAAAACACCATAATAGTGCCATAAAAGCATTTTTATTAAAAGTAATTCAATAAATGTACGAATTTATAAGGTTAAAAAAAAATTCTATTAGATATTCACTAACTTTTCAAGGATGAAAATTAATGGGCCTTTGAGCATCACATTTACTGTAGTTACTATGTGTGAAATCCAAACATTTATAAATCTGGACGTTGCATGATAAGATCTGCATAGTGGTTTTTAACACTATAACATGATGTTACTGTTGTAACCGTAATTGCATTTATGACAAACATTACAGTTTCATATTGAATAGTGTGAATCTATTATCTATTAGAACTGTACCTGATACAAGCTGTCAAGGGCAGCTTTGCTGAGCTATACCGTAAACTAAACTCTAAAAGGGAGATAAAGAGATATGTCTCACAACAACTGACGTCCTGTTTAAATCAGAAATCCGGTCATCATAATTCGAGGAAAACGGCGTCCATCAAGTCAATTCAATAGGACGCTAAAGACAAAAATACAAACAAAACAAAAAAATTATAATGTGTGAGTATCTTTCTTAATATAGTGGGGGTCTCCTGAGGGGAGAGCGAGAGAGTCTCTCAGTATCACAGATGTTTGTGTAGGTTTATGGTGTGGGAGACTGTTCTTGCCTTCCGTTGTTTGTTTGTATACCATGAGGCATGAAGCTGTGGGTATCACGCTTTTTTGCAGCGGGTATGTGTGTGTGTGTGCACATGTGCACTGGTTCACCCTGGCTAGCACACTGAGGCCTGTGGGGAGTCAGGGCTGTTCCAGGTCCCTGCTGTAATTTTCTGTCAGCCTGGCAGGATTTACCTCGCCTGGGGCAACAGCGGCTGGCTGTGGAGCATGCCACCAATCAAGGATTGAACCTCTCACCTCACTGGCCCTGCGTGTGCACAACACTGCCTCCCATCTTTAATGCGTATGTGTTTGTGAGCGTGTGCATGATCGAGTGTGTGACGACAATGTAGGAGAAACATTATGTGCATCACCCAAATAATTAATCCATCTTGTTGACAATCTAACATTTAGAGGTTGCATTTTATAAATGTTTAATGGTACATACATGTCCAATGGTGCCGTGTAAGTGGGCGTTTTTAATTCATTCTCTATGGGAGCTGAGCAACAGGCATTTAGTTGCAGGGTTGAAATCAGAGCAAAACCAATTTTTTTTTTAAAGTTGAGAAAAAACAAGTGAAAGACAAAATAAAAGCCAAATTGCAGTGAGAACAGTAATATGTCAGAGAACAGAATTAAGTTATATATAGTCACCTTCATTTATATAGCGCTTTTAAGAATATGGATTCTTTCAAAGCAGCTTTACAGTGATAATAGGAAATTACCGTAACAGATTGTTTAGGCTTTACAACAGCTCTAGGATATGCAAAGATCATTAGTTATTATCTTACAGGCCGCTAACACAACACCGTTCTAACAGGAAAACCCTTAACGCGCTCCGGCCGCCCATCCGCACAAAACAGTGCCTGGTGGCTCGAGAACCAACTCCCGGAAATAGGTTAGCAGGTGCAAACGATTATCCGTTATCTCTGCGCAAACCTCAAAAACGCAAACCCACGAAAATGCAGACGTCACGGACATGCACATTACGTGTTCAGACCAAAGGTATGCCCGTTTGAATATATATGTGCGCAGGCATGTAGTCCTTCTTTACAAATCAACCCTCAATAAACTACTTGTCTGGCCTTAAAAATTTATAATACAGAAAAGGGGAAAAAACATTTTTTTTCCGTGTCTGCGTAGCCACGCGAAACGGAATTATCCCGACAACATTTTATCTGTACTGAGGTAAAGTGAAGGGAAGGAGGCCTTCACAGAAGAGGGACTGGTTGACACTCTGTATATACACATATACTTATATATATATATATATATGTGTGTATATTAAACACAATTTAAATGTATTTAATGTATAATAAAAATCTATCAAAAATATTAAAAAATTATAATAAATTGTTAAATCATACTTAGATAATCATATAATAATAGAATTCATAGACAATAATAATAATGGTGATAATAATATATTTAACTAAATTTTTACAAATTTGATAAATTGACACCGTTTGTATTCTTTGGGCATTTTGAGTTATATGTTATGTATTTCTTCCACACCAGTGAACACGTAACTCTTCAACGCTAGCCTGAACTAATACAACATCATTGTTAGCTTCAAAAGAAGAAAACATGAATAGTACTTCATACTATACGCTTTGCATTGGCCACACTATTGTTGTGATTAATATGTTGCAATGAAATATTCATTACTAGACAGGCACCGCACAGTTGTTCAACAAGTGCCAAGCAATTGTGCTTAATTTGAAATGAGACAAAAAACAGCACATCAAGCATCACGCCACTTTGGAAGAGGCTGGTCAGTATGATACTTCAAATGCTCCCCTTTCAAACAGTCCTGGCCAGCTCTCCCTGGAGTCTGTGGGGGTTGAATTTTCGGAGGCGCATTTGCAGGTCAGCAGCTGAGATGGAGAGCGGGGAAAAGAGCCCCCTTCATTTCACCCTGAGATTGATGAAGCCTTGGCCCTAGTACTGCTGTAAATATACCAAAAGCCATGTCAGAACAGCAGTCCAACACCCACCACTGACAGCTGGCTTCTCCAAAGCTCCAGTTAGACCACTACAGACTCAAAGCATGCACACACACTTCCTGCTTCAGAGAAATAACATCAGGAGTCATGCAGCACAGGGAAATAAGACAATTTCAAACATAAATAAGACATGTCCTTTGGACAAATGAGTACTAATGAGAGATAACTGTAGCCATATTTCCCTCAATAACTGCAAATAACCTCCTACCACTCCATCAGCATCAAACAAAACCAGTACTTAGCTCATAACACTTCAGCTCATTCAACACATTTAAAAAAATGATCAGATGAACTCCATAAAGATAAAACAGCTATGGAAAATGGATTGAGTTTTTCAGTGGTGTTATATTTACCAGTATGGATTGAATTACGGGATGGAGAAGTAATGACGTATGGCTAGTTGACATTAAATACTTTTGGGATGTTGACATCCTGCAATACGACATGCAATCAAAAATATTGGAAAAAAAATTCAGTAATGCTTTGTTAATTCATGCTTGCAGCTTTTATGATGTCATATTAATTGACTACATCAAATATTTTAAATAAATAAAAACTGTCACACTGCAGGACTTTTTAAAATGATATAGTCAAGGCAAAAAAGGCAATAATTAAACAAAAGTCATCCAGTTACAGGTCCTAAGATGAAAAAATAATCAACAGCATAAAAATAAATCAAAACAAACATTACATAATATTACATTAAATGCTGTGTAAACCACTCATTTGTCTAAAGTAAAATCTTTTAACATAATATAAAGATATTTTCACAAAATAACATCCTCTATCGTGCTATTACTCTGTCCATGTAAAAGAGGGCATGTCATCTTCATAAAAGGTCTGCAAATCTGCCTGAATGGTTACATTACCAGCCTTTTAATCACACTTTTGATGATATTTGAACTGAAATGACGGTAAAATACGGTACAACTATTAAAAAGGTTAAGAGGTACATGGAGTATGTGAGTTGACTGGCTGACAAATTACATGACTTGGACCTATCAGCTCATGCCATGTAGAGATCATTTAAAAATATTATATCTGAAGCAAAAAAGGCATAAACTGAGTATTTTATTAAACATTGACAATTGTTACGGTTTGATGGAATATTGTAGTGTTTTTATAACTGATTTATCCATGCAGATCTTTTTTTTTTATTCATATGCCCTTATCATTTTTAATTCAAAAACAATAACTTCCCCTCTCCCCTGCAACAACATCTCTTCTCTGATGACGTGTGCACTGGCACAGGGATCGGGACAATAATTCTTCCCCTCCAGCAACCTGTCACTGACAGGATATCACACCAATTAGCAAATGACAATCTAACAATACAATCAATTCCCGATGGATAAAACCAAGTCCCGTCCTACATTCTTTTCTTGCTTGAGAAGCCGCTTCGCTCGTCACAATAGGGAAGAATAGATGGTCTCAACTTCCGTTTCTGCCAACTTTATAACTGTGTGAACATCAAGTGAACGGAATTAACAAGACTAAAGAGAGCATCACATACCACTGACTACCCAAGCACTAAGCGGTAGAATAAAAAAAAATGGCATCATAACACCACTAACTGTGATGAATAAAAAAATAAAATATCCAAAGCATTGTATTAACATGGCCTTAGTGTGTCCAATGACAAAACCCTTTAGCTTGTGCGCTAAAAAGATAAAGGACTCCAGCTCAACTCTCTCAGTAAGCATCCCTCTGGCTTAAGTCTAAATTTAATCCACCCCATCAAAAAAAAATGCTGTAAATAAATATCAGTTTCAAAGTAAAGGCACCAAAGCCCTATAGGCAGGTGTACTTATTTCAATCAGGTGACATTTGTTAGTTACCCACACCAAGAAGGAGGCAGCCACTGGCTAACCTTTCAGCAGTGAATTATGAGAATTTACCTTCATGCTTCAGTGCTTTTGCTGTTCTGCTGCCTTTAGTGTCTAAATCAAAGGCGGGATCTGCCACCTCGGCACTTTCTCTGGCAAGGGCAGCCATTGCACAAGCGCTTGACGATCAGTGACATTTACCGTGTCGCCCAGCCCACTACAGCAGACAGCACAGAGCCCAGGAGGCAAGCACAAGTCAATTCACACTAGCAGCCATTTTCTGCCAATACTGCAACATCTTAAGACTTGGGAAAAACACAGGATTATGTAGACTAGAATTTGGAGTACAAATATATGATTATTTCATTTTTAATACATTATTTGCTTAATAAATATTGAGCAATGTCACACTCGCAGTCATTGACTATCTTCGTGAGGGAGTTCTTCTCGGACCAATTGGATGACAAAAACATGCAATTGAGAGCGTGCTATTGTTTTTTTAAACAAGAGTCCAATAAGCAAGACGTTAAAACTTAGAAATCTATGTAAATTCATTTTTCAAAAATACGTTCAGGTTGTAAAATGTTCAATCAAACAAACTTTTTTAATTAAAAATCACTGGATGAGCACCAGAACTCATTGTTTCTTTTAATTTGACCATTGATTTAATACAAAAGTTTGTTGGTGTAAACATTTTACAACCTGCATGCTTTAGAAAATTGAATTTACATGAACAGATTGCGAATTTTGCGATTGGGGTATTTCTGAATGAATCAGTGTGTTTGAAGAAATCGGTTGAATGAATGGTTCAATCACTCAGTCATAATACCAGTGGCTGCGTTCGAAAGCTTAGGCAGTTGACTTGTTGCCTTGCTGTCCTATTAGGCAATGACTTTGAAGACAACATTTGCGCATGACGGTACCTCATGAATCTGATTTTGGACAGGCTTCTGAGGAAGCAGAACGGTCTAATGATCTACAACAAGAGAGCTTTGGTGATAACCAAGAGAAAATGTAATTACTACAATAAAAAATTCCTGCTAAAAATGACATCAACATTGAAAAAGGTGGACGTGTCTTGTTGCCTTCCTTCCTCTGTATCCAGATGCAGGCAGTGACTGAATGAATCAGCATTTTTGAACAAATATAGGCTGAATGAATGATTCAATGACTTGGTCATAATAACAGTGACTTGTTTCATTCCATGTTTTAGAACAAATCTGTTGAACTGTAAACGCTGTGAACGTCGTTCGGTCAATCGGATTCGAGGACCAGGTGTGTAATTGACACTCTTATTCAACATTACTGAAGAAATCAGCACTGCAACTTAAAAAGCTTCCAAGAAGAAAAGTACAAAACGTCAGCTCGAGGCGAAATGACAAAACTTCAGATTAGATCCAGCGAGAGCAATAGATATTTGCGAATAGAGCATTGCCTCAGGGAGATGAGAGTGGCTCCCAATGTCTGGCTTAGTGAAGCCGGGGCCGACGCTCCCCAGACAGTTCTAATTTATTTAACAGCTCAACAGGTAATTTTCCAGCAAAATGCTGATTTTCCTCACCAGCTTCCTCTTCAGCATGTATTCTAATTACCAGTGGCTCTCTTTGATCTGAGGCCCGCACTTCACACTGCTCCGGCTTCCCCGGGATCTCATTTCATTAGAGGTTCATTTCGTTTTGGCTCACTCCTTATTCCGCAGATACACATTCAGTTAGGGGGGGAGATACGGCTTGACATATTAACTGAGCGCACTGACAAATACTGTCAAAATACACAGCGGAGCTTCCGTCTGCTCTCCGGAGACGGGGCTCAAAAACAAAGTCCGCTGCATTTAAGGAGATGGAAGACGGGATTAAAAACGAGTCCGAGTTCTGATTACCTGATTAAAATTTGGAGGCTGGGTTAAAGACAGCAGTATTAAATTAATTTCATCAGCTCTGTATCAATCATAGCGCCCGGGCTCGCAGGTGCCGTGCGAGGTATGAATGGTTTTAATCTGAGCTTGGCACTGAAAGGAGGTTTTCTGATATCAGGGGCCTCCTGTTAATGATTTGAGGGACGTATCAAGTCCTGTAATAGTTTTCGATGTCAGGGTTTCGTTGTTGCGATAGATTTTGACATGAAAATACAAAGCTCATTACAATACTTGGCCCCCAATAGACTTGACTAGCCTAGCTTGTTATGGTGCTAAGAAATAGGCAGGCCCAGACAGAATTGGCAGACATTTTCAGCTCTAATTTTCAGCTCTAATTTTAGGAGAAAATCGGCGGAATTTTTCACAAGGTAAAATATATTAGAACTAAACACTTTGATCTGGTGTTCACACTTCACAATCAACATTACTGAAGAAATAAGCACTGCAACTTTTAAAAACCTTAAATTCAGTTCAGTTCAGGAATGGCAAAAGTAAATAAGCAAATGAGCAAAATAAATAATAATGCAAATAAGACATGTTTTTCATTTCTTTGTTTCGGTAACACAGATCTTGGCTTGTGCTAAAAAGGTTTTATTTAAATAAAAATAAATAAAAAATACAATAAATAAATAAATATCAATATTTCATAATAATAAAATATTTTTTAATAAGATTTATTTATATAGCACCTTTCCAAAACACCTGCTTTTCTGATATCATAATTATAATGATCCTAGTTTTTATTATTATTATTTCAGAATATATTGGTTGTATTAATAATGATATTATTTTTATTATTATTAAAGAATATATTGGTTGTATAATTATAATTATTATTATTATTATTGGTTGCTGAAAAAAAAACATAAAACTAAGCCAACATATTTAACAAACAAACAAAAGGGTGCAAATTGTGTAGAACTTTGTAAATTGGTAATTCCAATAAAACCGCCAATTTGTTGGCGAAAGCTTCATTTCAGGCAAGTTCATATCCCGAGGCCACATTGCATAATGGCCTATAAGAACTATAAGGTTGGGAATTTTTGTTGGGCAATCCAGCACTTGTGGACTCATCAACATCCCCAAATCCAATTTGCAGTTTGGTTAATATGCAATACGCCCAACAGCTCAACAACCCCGGAAAGAAGTTGATGCCATTCCACACACACAGTATTCCTCATAGCTAAAAGTGGGTCATTAGCTATACTGCTGAACAAAGAGAAAAAGACTCCTCGTCCCAGAGCTGAGAGGCGACAGGACGTGGTGCAATAAAAGGGGTCTTTTCAGTACGCAAGAGCACGCAGAAGGTGGCGGTTTTCCGGGAAGGGCCCCCTCAGTTCCTCCATCTGTCCGTCTGTCTGTCTCTGCAGAGGGTCACTGCGGGGGGTGGGTGGCACACCCCCTTCGATGCCCGGAACAGTGCCACGCCTGCACAGAGCCGTGCTGTAATACGGACGGTGCCCTGCACCGCCATCGGATGGGCAAGTCTGCTTTACCTGCTGCGATTCCATTACCAGGCTGCCTGTTCCAGCGCTCAAGTGTTTCTGTAGCATATTAAACAGATTAATAGAACAATGCTCCAGGGAGCGAGCGGCCTGTCAATCTCGGCTAAAAACACAAAAGCAGAAAATTAAAAAAGCCCATGGCTGAACTCCAGAGCCGATAAAACACGCTGGAATCTGCGAAGGAGGGGGGAGTAACACAGATGGTAAATATTTATTCTCCATCTCGTCGCTTTAGAGACCACACAAACATACTCGTGTACAAAGACGGCATACTCACACACACACACACACACACACACACATGAATGCGGCAGGGTTTGTCTGTCACATCTACACACACAACATGAACATACATTCACAAATAGATCTGTGCCACTTTAAGTGTGAGAAATACAAGGTCAGACTGAAAAGTCAGTTCTGCCTAATACAATACATGGTGACTAATTAAACCTTTACTATTCACTGCTAGAGACTGTATTTAGTCTGTTTCAAGGTGCATAGTGGCTGTTTTACGGGCATTTCATGCTTGCATCGTCCTCGAATGCAATTTAATGTTTTGATTTAAAGATCTAAAGACACGTCGCATATTGTCCTGAGAGATTTGGAGCAAATTCACTCTGCGCTGTGTTTTATTTCTCCTAGAGATTCCAGGAGATTCAGGCTGGTCTGCAGAGACCACAGAGGCATGCTGGTCTATCTGCTATCTTGATCACAACTCAGCGACCAGAACTGAATTGCTTGAGGTTTGTGGGATCCAATTGTGTGCATTTTAATAAAACATTCCCAAAAAAAGGTTATTAAGGTATTTTTCTGGGAAACAAACACAAATCCACTAACTTAAACTATAAGACATTGCTTTAGCACATTATGTGAAATTGTCTTTTTGTCAAATCCACTGGCTTTTCCTTGTCCCAGGGCTGGATGTGGCGACAGTGCAGTGTATTAGCAGGTTAATTGCCATGTGTTGGATCACAGGAGGGTCGCCTCCAGTTTAATTGTGCACCGTCCTGACTGCTAACCTCAAAGAACGGATGGCCTTTAAAGCAGTGGCCGGGGCCCACTAGGGGGCTGCAAAATGACTTCGAATTGATTTCACTTAACTAAAAACATGAAATATGTACAATATTAAGTTGTATTTCTTTTTTTCAGTTTTCTACTAAAAATAAAATGTATGTTTTTTTTTATAGGGTCGTTTAAAAGTTTGGGTGAGTTTAAATGTATTATTTATTCAGAAATGATGCATTCAATTGATCAAAAGTGACAGTAAAGATGTTTATAATGTCACAAAAGATTTATAGTTCATTTATATCTTCATCAGAGAATCCTGAAAAAAAATTTATAAGAAATATTTCTTGAGCACCAAATAAGCATATTGTATGATAATGATTTCTGAAGGATCATGTGACACTGAATTCAAGTTTTTCATCACAGGAATAAATTACATTAAAACGTATTAAAGTAGAAAACAGATATTTGAATTTGTAATAATATTTCACTTTGGAATTCTTTGAAGACGTAGTATATAAACTATTGTTTTATTGAAGTTCTTGAAACTTCTGAAATAATGATATTAATCATGGTTAATTATGTTTGATCAATTGACACTGCTAGATTTTGTTTTAATTACAAAAACAAGCAATTTTTGGAAAACAAGCAATTCTGCCATGATTATGGCAGAATAACAGAAAAATCTTGGACTACATGAGGGGCCGTTAAATCAAAAGATTGAGTGAAAAAAGTTGAGAAACACTGTTTTAGTGGACAGGTGCTAGTCTGTATGGTAGGAGTACAGTAGCAATATATGTGATAGGAGCAATCATTTACAACTGATAAAAAAGGTGATTCAAAGTTGTAAATAAAACAAAGATTGTAGTACTGTACGTTTTAAAAGAAAGTAGCCTACTATTTCAGTTATTCTACTTTAAAATTTCATGTTCAATTCAATGCGTTACTTGCCAAATTGCACGTAAATTTCGCAATT
Organism: Leuciscus leuciscus; assembly: GCF_965113295.1. NCBI lineage: Eukaryota > Metazoa > Chordata > Actinopteri > Cypriniformes > Leuciscidae > Leuciscus > Leuciscus leuciscus. Next base: position 22,875,009 of record NC_138733.1, read on the forward strand.
AATTACAGAGTGAAAACTCTTTCTACACCAAATATTTTTCAGTGCACATCCAAAAAGTACTCAACCAATAATGGATATGCAAAATGTGTTTTACATGTAAAATACATGTAAGACAGAAAAACTGAGAGGTAATTAGGAGCAGAATCTATGTTCTTGGGTTTGTAAACCTCTGTCCATGGTGCTGAAAATAGTAGCTAAACACAATCATGCTGCTTATAGTCATTTCAAGAAGAGGTTATGACAGATTCTCTTCAGTCTCCAGTCACAACCATCCACACCTCAGTTCAGCCTGACCTTCACAGGTGCCCTTTCCTTCTCCGTTGCAATGCAGCCACCTATCTCTCTCTCTCTCTCTCTCTCTCTCTCTTTCTCTGAGCCTGTCATTCTATCTCTCTCAGTTTGCACCTCTCTCCAAACACCCCTTCTCAACCCCCCTCTCCACTCGTTTGCATTCCTCTCTGCCCGCTCCTGGATCATCTCCACTTGGCAGCCAAGCCGGCCCTGTCTGTTTTCATTCCCCTCCAAGAGGACAAGTAATTTGGGAAAGAAGAGAGCAGATGACCACTGGCTTCTGACCTTTTCTGCCTCAATTTAACTCCTCCGTGTAGCACCGCGAAAGTGGCAATCAGACTAGGCAGAAGTGACACCCTCATCTAAGCATGGCGGAGCCCCACACACAATCACAGTGTCACTTTCCATCACAGCACCAAGCGGGCTGGGAAGAGAGGAGGGGTTGGCCCGGACGCCACGGCCGTCTCCCGCCACACTGTCTCTTATTAATGCAATGGCGGAGTGGCCAATGAGAAAAGCATCATTAGCGCAGGCTGGACCGCCGGCTTGTCATCAAAATGCGATAACATAGTTGGAATGATCCTAACACTTTGTGTGTCAAGTGCTAATAGACTTGGCTATGAGTGAGGCAAACAGCAAAGGGAACGTGAAGCACTTTTTGTAGGGTAACACGCAAAAACAATTGCTCAAACAAGTAAATTATATCAAATAAAACACTGGCTGTTGTTGTTGTTTGGTATGACTACGTTTTAAGACAAACCAGGGACAAGCCTATATACAAAACATTTAATGCATGTAAATGTAATTCATTATGCACGGTCTGTCAATTAAACAAATTAAAATAAAATATTTGCAAAATCCAAAGAATTAAAGTAATACATTATTATTAGTATAATAGTACATACACACATACATACATATACATATATACAGATAAAAATATATACATATATACATACATATACATATAGAAAAGGATGCTTTAAGTCAATTGCAGGCCTTTCAAGTCCAAAATAATATACTGAATATAATTTCAATCAGTGTTTAAAGAAATGACATCACATTTACAGAAACGGCCCTGTTGAAAGTTTTAAATGACTATTTGATTTCAATTGATTCGGCTAGTTCTGTGATTTTAGTTTTATTAGACCTCAGCGCATTGATTGTGATATTCTTGTCTCTAGCCTAGAGAAGACGGTGGGAATTTGGGGCATTGCACTTGAATATATTTTAAACTGTTAATATATTGTTGAATTGCACAGCATTTTAATCCTTTCTTTGACAAGAACAGAATTGTCCTCTCGTCTGAGAGGTCACACTACTCATGACAATTCATGACCCTGGTTCTAGAAATGTCCACTGGCAGCTAAAAGCTTAGAGACTTCATCAATGCATTCTGAAATGCTGAAGCAGTCGATTATGTTTGTCTGAGCAGGAGGAGGTATGTAAGCTGGTGTGAAATACAATATGTGCCATGCTCACAGGCTACACATGTTATGGCAAGAGCAGCCATGAAATAGAGTCGCTCAGAGGGGATCTACAAAGTGGCATATGCAAAAAAAAATATCACACAAGCCACAACACAAACTGGATAAATGGATTACAGAGAGTGTTCGTGGACTTGTTGAGGAGCAGGAAACTTAGGGAGCCGCACAAGCTTGTAACATGATCAGAAATGCAAAGAGCTCTGGGACGCAGATACGATACGTGGCAGAGTTAACCAGAGCGAAATGAACAGAGAAAAAAAGACTAACTAACATCTTTCTTTCCAACAAGAGGAAGTTTACCTGAGTAGAAAAAAGAAAAAAAAACTAAATGATGATACGCCTCTAAGGGGGGTAGTATCATCTGAAAAGATCCAGTCATTGTACTTGCTCATCCCCTCTGCGCTGAAAATGAAATTGTCTGATGTGCAAGATTTACCTTTGCCGCATTTGGCCCCGCTCAGGCGAGAGGGTCGCGGCTCCACATGTCATCTTGTGGCACCATCGCGGTGGCTCCAATTTACACACAGAGCCGTTCTGCATTTCAAAGAAGCCCAGCGCGAGCCCTCCTGTTAGCGATCGCTATCTGAGCCCCGCGGATGCAAGATTAGGCCAGCTGGAGAAACCGCTCGCTGCTTCCCCCGCATTTACATTTTCATTTTCATATTAGATTTTTCCTCCTTTCCCCCTCCTGGGCTTTAACTAGCCTGTCCACACACCTACCCTTCCCAGATCTCCGCAGAGCAGGGCCATGCGGGCTAAAGCCTGTCACTCCGTCACTCTCTAGCCATTTTACATGGCTATGATTAATGGAATAACTAATGAAACTTTTGATGTAAAAACAAATAATGGAGCTCGTCTGCGGAGCGGCTTTCAAGTATTTCATCTAGAGAGAAAAAAAAGGCGACTGTTTTAGACTGACTGAAATAGATCAAAGAGTTACTAATAAAGCCATGCGAGAAATACGAGAAGCATTCAAACAATATCGTGGAAAAAAATTAAACGACTGCTAGATAAAAGGAGGTTCGCGCTCGCTCCTCGAGTGTTCTTGTTCTTCTGTGGTTTTGGGCTGTGAATCAGAGATACTGTTCAGAGCAGGCTAGACACGATTAGATGTTCTCGCCCTTGAAAATCAAACTCAGAAACGCTGACGCTCTAAAAAGAACAAGAAAGTATTGTATGTTCCTCATGAAAAGCACAAACGTGCGAGTTAGGAGAACCCTGGTGAGGCAGACCAACAGAGAACTTCGGAGGTGACCCACATGCAGGACCCCGCTTTAAATTTGACTGGGATTTAATACAGAAGGGATAGTTGCATTATTCCATCGCAGTTTTAAAAGCTTCTGTCTCTCAGGCAGATCTTGTTTATTGTGTGAGTGCAGGGGGCTCATTCAAAGTGGCACTCAATGGACTTAAAGGGCCACAGTGGTACAGTGATGCATTGCACACATAAACACCAATGACTTGGCCTGCATATTAAAGCCAGGGAGCTGCACACCTATGCATTCTCATCACTTTCCTTGGCCTTCGACAAGCAGACAGAAAAACTAAACCAATCTACCAACAGAAAGGAGTCACCAGCGTGTCACAGGCCAAACAGGTCAGTCGTCAGTGGAACTAACGCACATGATGAACTAGCTGTTGATAGGCTAATAAAAGTGCCTGGATGAAAAGCAATATTTTTCTTAGTTACCCATATTTTACAATAAGTGCACAATTTTTGTCAAGGAACAGTTCACCCAAAAATGAAAATTCTCATCATGTACTCGTCTTTCAATGGCACAAAAACAAACAAACAAACAAACAAAAATAACAAAGAATGTTCTCGCTGCCCTTTTTCATAGAATTAAAAGAGCAAAAAAGACTAATGTGTTATATTCAAAATATTTGATGATCTTGAGCTATTTATTTTATTTGAAATAACATATTTACTACAACTAATAATAATAATAATAATAATAATGCTTTGTGTAACAAATATCCAGTAACCTGCAATTATCATATAACTATTCCACAATAAAATTCATGTAAACTGACAGGGGTCAAAACGTCCCCTGTTTTCTCGCAGTTTTGTGGCTTATAAAAAATAATGTGAATGATCTGGATTTTTCATCATTCATCATGTATTGGTTACTTAACCAATGGTTACTTATGGCTGCAAATGTTTATTTGTGAGAGTGGCTCTGGCTTATTTGCTAACAGAGTGCGGAAAACTGGAGGAAGAGGAGGAGAAGAGAGAAAGACTCATTTTACATTTTCTGCATGCTCCTGGTGGCAGACAGCTGACCTTCACTGCAGACATGCTTGGGCGGGTAACGGCGTTCAAATTACGTCCATTTCAAAGGACTACATGAAACGGCCACGGCGCTTTAAAGTCCTTCAATTAGATTATCCTTTTCATTTCTTTCTTCTTGTGCGCATTCAAGATGCAGACATACAGCAACAAAAATGTACACACAGCCTTAATACACATGTGAAAGAACGCACATACATTCACGACAGAGTTAGGGAAGAGATGGGGTAAGAGAGAAAAAGAGTGTGAGAAAGAAATAAGAATGACAAGTAAGCCCGGCGAATGTGATCTGCAGCCTTGATTCTGTGACTTAATTCAACCCTGGAATGAGAGACTAAGAACACCTGCTTGCTTCACAGTTATTTTTTTCCCCTTTCTTAATACATAGTCTTATGTGCTCTCATTATTCATACTCATACTTATGTGATAACTTGTTCTTGACATATCTATTTATTTGTGGATGATTGACATGCATGAAAGACAAATATAACACTATAGGTACAATAATAGCTAAGAAACTGATTCTGCAAATATGGAAAACAGATTTAGTGTCCAAGTTCCAAATGTGAGCTAAAATGATTAAACATACTGATACTGAAGAGGCTGAGATATATATACAAATCGAAAACCTCAAAAATAATAATAAAATAGTAATAACACTATAATAAAATACATATATAGACACATAATCTCCTTTTTTGACTGATATCAACCATTTATTTTACTATCCTTCTTTCCAATCACCTGATTTTAGTCTACCATGTAACAGCCACTTTTAATAATCCAATATATTGGATAACATCAGGTTCAAACGTTTTTTCTCAATAAATATCCTGTTTCACACAGAAATATTTCACATTGTAGATGTGAAATGAGTTGCAAAAGCAAAAAAAAAAAAAAAAAGAGTTCTATGGTATTACCTTGTTTGGACATAATACCAAATAATACCACGTTTTTTCTTTGGACCATAGTAATATTATGGTAACTTGGAGTACCTGGTACAACCCAGTACATTTTGTAAGAGTAGATGGAGAGAAGTCCCTACTTTTTGATTCCCCCCACCCACACACAGCCCATCTCTCGTAGCTCTCCCACTTTTTCTCTCTCTGCACTTATTTTCTGCCCCTGCTGTGGTTTTGAATCCCTCCAGCTTGTCAAGAGAACTGGCTGTGCGGACAGCACCGCATCAAGCATTACAATTCAGTGCAGCTTTGTGTGTGTGTGTGTGAGAGAGAGAGGAGGTGTTGGGAGGGGGGGGGGGTATTTTCAGGGGAGTTACCATAATTATATGACAAAATGCTGCAAATCTCACAGGGTGCCGAACACAGGAGCAGGGGTCAGGGGACAGAGCACTTTCGGCGGGGTAATTTGTAAATGTCATTCAGGTGGGCTCCTCTGTCAAAGCCCGGTATCCGCAGCAGGCTTTCTCATGCAGATTTCTAGAACCACTGCTGCCAATGCTGCTTAATTCTGCTGACCTCCTTGGCAGTATTATCTAGTGTTGCCGGAACAATCAGCAAAAATGTGTTTAAAAAAAAAAAAACACTCATTGCGTAATGAAAAATATTCTGCAAACCTTGTTAATCTTTTATACACATATATATATATATATATATATATATATATATATATATATATATATATATATATATATATATATATATATATATACATACATACATATATATATACATACATATACACACACATATATACACACATATATACACACATATATATACATATACATATGTATATACATATATATACATATATATACATATATATATATATATATACATATACACTACACACATATATATATATATATATATATATATATATATATACACATACATATACAGTATACACATATATATATATATATATATATATATCATGACATGGATTTATTTTAATATTTTCCTTGAGGTTATATTTATATATATATATATATATATATATATATATATATATATATATATAGCCACTGTTATGATTGGCTACATCATTGCATAGGAAACGGTATCAACGCCCACTCGCTTTTGCACGTGATAAAGTGTTTTGAAAAAATTCTCCATATAAAACCGTAATTTACCGACAAAGCATTATGAAATCGTTTGCTAATGGTTTTGACGCAGTTGGTGTCAGATCCAATACAGTTGGCTCCTTCATCTTTCAACAAATTTATTTTATTTTTTATGCAGGCCAAAGCACACAGCAATGAAAGGTTTAAACTCTAAACCATCAAGAGTGTAACTGACACACACGCACAGAGGCGGAGTGAGATCAGATGATCAGACTGTTAAGTTGGTCAGAAGATTCAACAGTTATATAATATATAAATAAATAAATAAATAAATAAAATCTATACTGTGACAGAAATTTGTATTTGATAATGTCTAAATATACATGAAAATGTTATACCTACTAAACATAATTTTACCTGAAAACCATGTCCTTAGCAACATTACACTGTGCCTCATTTACAAAACAATCTGCAGTCAAACTCCCCGAAAATATATATAATCCTCCGATGGGATCTATGACAGCATTAAAAATAAACCATCCACTTGTTCTTGATGCTGTCATTCTTCTGAAGCCTGTAAAGATATGAGACAATTAGCTGTTTACCGTCACAAATCCCACAATATCCAAACGAGCTGTTTTTGAAGCTTGATTGAATAAATGCTTTGTTTATAATGAGGACATTTTAGCTCTGAAACTTCAACTTGCAGGATGTTTTAATGGCAACAAAGATCTCTTACATGTCAAAAGATCAAGGCAAATTTGATTTCTCATATCATGACCCCTTTAAGACAGTTTCCATTGTGAAATTTATTTTCAGGACAATCATTTTTACCCTCAATCAGCATTGCTGTAATACGAAATACAAAGTTTCCATAATTGCAACATCAAAAACAAGATTCATATAAAAATGTGAACTATTTTCTATAAACTATAAGTCAAAGGAACATGTTAAAAAAAAATTTAGGAATTAAAATGAAAAAGAATGTAGAATTTTCATAACGGTTTGATAAAGCAGCGACAGTATTGTACATAAACATAATATACATATTTCATCCAATGGAATTGTTGTTTGGAGAACAAAATAAGGCCCATTGCATGGACCGAGACAAAAAAATGCATTGCTATGATAAAACATTCAGTGCTGTGTAATCGTTCTTCAAGTGTTTGGCCTCAGTAGCCAGTTGATAGAAACGACATGAGGTCAGACAATGGCTATATGATTAGGTGCCTGTGAAATGACCAGAGCCCGGCCGTAGAATATGTTACTCCAATCTAAATAATCACAAGAGAGCATTCCAGACCCAATCGATGCACTATCACTATTATCCTTTAAAAGAGCCGCCTCATTTTCCCTCAAGTGGGCTATCAATGTTGCCTCTAACCCATACATTTCGAGGCCTGGCCGAAGTCTGAATTAATTTCAAGGCCATAGCTCGTTGCAGCCTTGCCTGCAAGAGCTTGCAGGTTTCTCCAGGACACTACATGCTTTAGACAGACACTTACCACCTATGATGCAGAGGTTTTGAGGATACAGTCAAAGCTTCAAGGACTGAGACATTGCACAAAGCGGATGGTTACACAGTGGATGAGCAATTGCAAGGCTTTCAAGAAGCGCTTCCCAAAAGGTTTTTATTGAGGAACAGGGCATGGAGTGCTGTTTGGTGATGTGGTTCATTAACTACATAAGGCTCCTTGAGTATCAGATCCTGTAACCTCCTATGATTCATGCCTCCACAACAGAATAGGAAGTAGAGTTTTGTCTCAGCTAATCTGAATCAGTGTTTACTAAACAAATATTAACTCAGCACTATGTGATCAATGTGGATCGTGAAAGCCTATGCAGTGAATGTCACCAATATATGAAAAGCAAAGTCCAGTCCAGGTAGAAGCAAATTTGCATTCAAGAAAACAAGCAGTACATTTGATCTCATGGGATCAAGGGAAAAACCTGATCTGACAATCTAGATTTTATATGAAAAAGACATTTTATTTTAAACTTGAACAAACAATGTGCTACCCAATGCTTAAAGCAGAAGTTAAAATCACTAAATGAAAAATGATAAAGAAAAACAATTATAGACTGAATGTTAACTTGAAGCTTGCATTCAGCTGTCTCCAATTTGGAGTGCAGCACCCACCTCTCAAAATCCAATAAGAGAAGTATGGGTAAAACCAAGTCCCCTGTTTTTTCTTTTTAAATAGGCCTAAACCATTACACTTGGATGTATTGTACATCAAAATATAGAACAAAAGATTTGTCACTACTTTAACGGAGACTCACTTTCTGTCGCGATAACCAATTATACAAAGTGGAAAAACTCAAATGAATTTCTAACATGTACAGTTAAAATCATAAAATGCAAGTCATGCATTGAGAAAAAATGTCTCTGTAACGATGTGGTTGGAAAAAGAAAAATTACAAAGGACTACAAAACATGCCATAGGACAGGAAATGACAAAAGTCCACACAAGACAAGGGGAACACAAGACTGGAATTATGACAGAGCCCCCCACTTAAGGAGCGGATTCAAGACGCTCCTCAGGAAACAACAGTCCAGGAGGGTGGTGGAACGGAGGCGGTCTTGGGGAGGGACGGAGGGCCAGGCCCGTGCAGGGGAATGGGAACAGGACCTAGCAATGGCGGGCCTGGGATGAGGAGCGTTGGTGGACCTGGGCCGTGGAGCGTGGGCGGACCTGGGCCTTGGAGTGTGGGCGGCGCCGGCTGTGCAGGCGACCAGGGCGGAGCAGGCGACCAGGGCGGAGCCGACAGTTCAGGGGGCCAGGGAGGCGCCGACAGTTCAGGCACGACGTGAACAGCCTCTGGCTCGGCAGGCACGACGTGAAGAAGTTCAGGCTCTGCAGGACTGACATGAAGAAGCTCAGGCTCGGCCGGACTGACGCAAAGAAACTCCGGCTCGGCAGGCACGACGTGAACAGCCTCTGGCTTGGCAGGACTGACATGAAGAAACTCAGGCTCAGCAGGATTGACGTGAAGAAGCTCAGGCTCGGCAGGACTGACGTGAAGAAACTCAGGCTTGGCAGGACTGACGCGAAGAAACTTAGGCTCAGCAGGACTGACGCGAAGAAACTCAGGCTCAGCAGGACTGACGCAAAGAAACTCAGGCTCGGCAGGACTGACGTGAAAAAGCTCAGGCTCGGCAGGACTGACGTGAAGAAACTCAGGCTCGGCAGGACTGACGTGAAAAAACTCAGGCTCGGCAGACATGATGTAAAGCTCAGGCTGAGGGGATACTGTGGGTTTGTGGGGCTCCTCATCTGCAAAAACCACAGTAAATGACGAGCCGCTCAACGAAAGGGCAAAGTCTATATATTTCACCAGAGTGTAGTGAGGGGTATTGCCAGGCATAAAATAGTAAATCGGCTTATTAAGTCCATGGCGAAACATGTCTTTTAAGATCTCATCACAAAAGTCCACCCCATGGCAAAGTTCACAAAACTCCCTCACGTACTCCTCAATTGGACGGTCAACTTGGCTGAGAAGGAAGAGACAATATGCTGGATCCATGTTATGGTGAGTTCTTCTGTAACAATGCGGTTGAAACATAGGAGGAAGCAGGATCCACGTGCAGCAGTAGTCTTTTATAGCCTGGGAAAACCCAGACAAACTTCCGGCAAATTTAGATTTGCTCTGCAAGTAGTCTGGCAAAGAGCCTATTCAAGCCCATTTCTAATCCGTCCAAATCGAGGCACCAATCAGAAACGTTGAGGCGGGCTTTACACGATGACGATTGCTCTGATTGGTTTTAGGTCTATCCAATTGCGCCCAGAGGCATTTGAGCGACGTCCGTTGGTGAAGCGCACCAACTTTTAAATGCATTATTATATTCAAATTGCAAACACATGAGGACAGTCTCCATGAAAGACCCACTGGCAGATGAACGTGCTACTACATTACTCTCCGAAATGGTAGGAAATTAAATTAGATTTAATAGAGGATTTTAACTGTGACAAGATTATTGAAAGGGCAGTTTACGTGACAGGATGCACGCGACAGATCCGTCCGATAAAGATGACGAAGTAGTATGTCCCAAAGCTTGCCTACTTTTTTGCTACACATTCAAAAGTATACCTTTTCTTCACAAAAAGAGTACATACTTTTATGGCGTAGTGTAAACATCAAAAGAAATACATAAAAAAGACACTTGCATGACACTGTACTAGAGCCTTTTTATTTATTGTTTTGTAGCCTGAGGCGCTCAGTATCTTCATCGGACCCTACAAGATAAACACGGTACTTTTTTGGCACAACATAAACCCATTAATATTACGAGACAATAAAATATAACTTTAATAAGGGTTAAACATTTGAATTCTTACACTTAAAAACTGAGGGCGCATCTCCGCTGCTGCATCCGACTGCCATGTCTACATCACCGCAAAGCTCCTCCCTCCCGCACGCAATGGGTTGTGGGCAATATTAGCCGTTAGAGTGTGCATTGATCTGCACTTCGAATTCTAACCGGAAATAGTAGACCATCCGGGTATCTTTGGAATACTCATTTCAACATACTACGATTTGGGACGTACTAATTCTAGTTTCCATTACTATTTAGGACGGATAGTATGCGAATTGGGCCTCAGCCTCAGCCTCAGCCTCAGCCTCAGCCTCAGCCTCAGCCTCAGCCTCAGCCTCAGCCTCAGCCTCAGCCTCAGAACAACCATGAGACTGAACTAGACACAGGGCATAAATACACAGGCAAACAATCTAAAAAAGATAACAAGGGGTGTGGTTAATCAGAGACACCTGGGGAGACTAATAAACAAGAAAAACTACAAAGGACTACAAAACATGGCACAGGAAATGACAAAAGGTCCACACAAGACAAGGGGAACACAAGACAGTAATTATGACAGTCTCAAACAGCAAACGCTTTTGTCAAAGCACCTGACAAGGCAAACCGTGTTAAAATATGTGCTTACAAGTTTGTTTGAATAACTTAATATAAAGCATTCTCATATTTAGGACAACATAGGTTTGTGCACTTTTCCCGCAGCAGCTCACTCTCATTCCATCTATTTTTCAGATGTGTTTTGTCCATAGAAATGCTAAATTCACAATTGTAAACTGGTGTTACTGTGTAAACTGTTTTCTTAACGATAAGTTGATGCAGCCCGACATGAGACATTTCTTTTCATGATTTTGACATTCATTGGTGACTTTCATAACTTTAAAGTGGGGGAAGACAGGCATCATTACACTATTTCCTTCAGCACAGTCTCTACAATAAGGTCATGGGTTTTAGACTTATTCAGAGTAAAGCGCACTGCAGCTTCCCATCCAAGCACCAACCATTATATCTAAAGCAGCTGTGATATTCATTATAAGGAGGCACCTCGCCTTGACCATTCTACTCGCTGATGATGGCACAAAAGACTCCCCTCAATGCCTCGCCAACACAGAGATGTCAAAACCTCCTTCTGAAAGTGAAAACCCTGATCTAATGAATTGCAAATGTCTTAAATAAAACTTGATGAATTAAACTTAATGAGATTATTTTACAAAACACATCCACATACAAGGGCATCCAAGAAGCGCTATTCACGTGGAATTGAAATTAACCGAAAGGCCTTTCTTGAGCTATGTAGGCTGAGAGGTCTGGGGTGAGAGGGTTTTCTCTTTTTTTTTTTTTTTCACTGCAGGTCTGTCTATGGCCCAATACTGTAAGAACTTAATGCCATCAGGGACTCTGCTATTTGAATGCAGGGGCTTTTTTATCAGGAGCACAAGTGGTGCAGAAAAAATTGCTTGGGATTAATTTGGGTGGCGGCGAACATACAGCTGGGATCAGCGCATGCAGCTTTCTCCGCCCGTGCTTGCGATATGCTGGGGTTGCATGGTCTGTTTATTAACGGTGACTCGGCTCTCATTGAGGGGCTGAGACTGGGGGGCTGGAGTCAGTGGTGCAACTTTAAAAGGCATTTAGCCAATAATAACATACATGTACAATACGATAAGAAAATTAAACCTTTTTGGACCCTCTCATCTTAGCAGCCACACCTAAGAACAGCCAGTTTCCCTCTCCTCTTTATCCATATCCAATGCAGAGCTCGGCTGTATCATCTCAAAACATGCAGGATCATGTGTTCATGTGCGTAAATAAGGAGAAAGCATATTACCACTGTGTGTGAAGAATCAAAGCATGTGGTCCATGATACAACCCTATTGGGGATGTGAATGTAAATGCATGCTATGTTGTGACTGTTTTATTTCTCGGTCATACCAAACCGTTTCTGTGGGGTGCAGATGGGTACTGTAGTTAATGGACCAGCACTCTGAGGCATGGCTGCATTTCATTCGGCCAGACCATAGTGCTTTTCCAGCAGGAGTGGACGGTAGGCTTTGAGCAATGTTTGCAGTTGGGCATTCGTCCATTTAACACAGTATCTCCGAGCTGATGATAGTGGACCCACTGTGAAGGAAACGGCTTCATGGGTACAGCTGCAGCTTCTCATAATGTGCTCCCCCTTTAGCACAACCATAAAATATAAGTGAAGACAATGAATATGGCTGGGCAATATATAATTGATATTTTTTGGCCAAACAGTCAAATAGTATCCCAGAGCTAAAAGAAAAAGAAAAAAGAAATCCCCAAACTGTTCTATATATACATATACATACATATTACATACATATTATATATATACTGTACATACATATACATATACACATATATATTTACACACATATACATATACATGTATATATATATGTGTGTATGTATATATATATATATATATGTGTGTGTATGTATATATATATATATATGTGTGTATGTATATATATATGTGTGTATGTATATATATATGTGTGTATGTATATATAATATATATATATATCATTAATTACACAAGTAACACAAATAATGGACAGAAAATAGGCCTATATTAAAATAATATTAAATATCAAAATATTAATATCAATATATTATTCTTCATTCAGTTCAATGCAACAGAATCAGATTTAAAAGATAAATTTTTTGACCAATTATAAAAATAAAGTAGTCCTACAAAGCTATTATTATCAGAGTACGTGAACAGATAGCAAGGAGTGGACCAGTGAATGAGAGGGTAACATAATTTTACCAGTGTTGTCCAGAGAAATTTCAAGTCGGCACGTGAATATAATGTGTATTCTCAATATATCATTCTCTATATATATATATTCTCAATAATCAATATATCGCCCAGCTATAATGATGTCCAAGAACAGACCTCCTACAAATGAAATATGTGACTGTGAGATATGGGAGTAAAAGAAAGAAAAAGTTATTTTCCCAATAAATGCTATAGCATCCTTTTAAAAACAGAGTTCCATGTGTGCTGACACTAAAGCAGTCAACGATTAGTTCTCCCTTAGGCAATAATGGTTTCACTGCAACTATCACTGCAATAATGTGAAAGCACACTGCATTACACCCATTTTGTGAGGTCACGTTCAAATGAGCTTTGCATCAGGCGTGCAGCCACACACACATGCACATATCCTGTAGATAAGAACTTAGCAAATAAGCAGTGTCTGGCCAAAGGCAGAGTGTTATTTCACAGCATAACTAACTGAATGATTGCTCAGTATCTAGCAAGAAAATGGTGGAGAGAGACAGAGAAAGATAAAAGAAATGAGACATCTTTCCTTCAGTCAGGCCACCACGTGTCATTTCTGGTTGCAAAACTCAGTCCAAAGCACATATATAGTCTGAAAGAAACAAAGATTCTGGGAAATACATTTACAGTTACAATCGAGTTTTTGCATAGTCAAGCTACAATCTCCATCTATCCATCCAAGTATACATGGTAATACGTGATCGAATATTTGATTATCTTTCGGAACAACCAAACAACACCAAGGCCAATTATAGTGGAAGCAGCTTGACTTTATATCACGCAATTCTGACTTTATAACTTGCAATGGTGACTTTATATCACGCAGTTCTGACTTTAAAAAGAGAAATTGTGAGAGAAAAAGTGAGGAAAAAAAATCTGAATTGCAAGATAAAAAGTCGCAAATAACTTAATTTTTTTTAACTGTGGCAGTAACAAGCTTCCATAAGAGTTAAAGGTAGGGTAGGTAATTTTCGGAGAGGCCAGCAATAGGATACTAGCTTTGAAAGCATAAGATCCCAGCCTCTCTTCAGAGCTCTCTACAAAGCCACGCCTCCTCCAAAACACATGAATGTGTACAGCAAGGAGAAAACAAAAGCGTCATGAGAGACGGCGTTAAACTACCTCACTACCTATAAACTACCTATGGCTGTTGTTGCGGTGCTCTGTGACTGACGTCTATCTAACTCTACATAGCGTGAAACGCGCTGATGACGTGTGATGTCTGCGTAAGCAGGGAGCGCGGAGTTATGAAAATACATACTCTGACAGGCAGGTAAGACATTGTATCATTGATTACGGACCGAATGCAATGATTGGACGAACATTTTATGGTCCTACGCCTTCTATAGACCTCAATCACCTACTGTAACTTAGTGATTGCTATCAGGATGTGAAGAGACTTCAACCAGCATAACCCAAAAATGTTCTGGAACAAATTGCCTACCCTGCCTTTTACATAACATTTTAAAAGACAAATTAAAATTAAAATAAATTAATAAAAAAAAAAAAAAAAAATGTAAATGAAATCTAAATAATTTTATAGTAATAATAATAACAACAATAGTCATAATAATTTAATATAAAATATTTTTTTAATAATTAATGAAATGGTCTGACCGCTACTGAACATTTAAAATATATGTAAACGTAATTGGTGTGTCTTTATCCTGTATCCAAGCTTACTGAACAACCACTTCTAGAAGCTGACATGACTTCTTACTTCCAATTAAAAAAAAAAATGTATTAAATAAATATAGCTACAAAACTTTGGCGCAACTCCAACCACTATCCCTTCACACATAGACGTTAATGCAGAATTCAGCAAAAACAAAAAATAACTGTTTAACAGCATGTAAAGCGATTTGAAATCTTGATGAACCAGAAAAAGTCAACATGTTTATGGTTCTAAATCACAGGAAACTTCCACGTTCAAAAAGGTGGATAGTATAGAGCACAAGCTAATTCAGATCAACAGATCTGGAAAAGAAAAACATGCTGACTGGAGACGAGAGAGGCAAATTGTAAAAGTGATGGGGTGAAAGTTAAACAATCTGAGCAGTTTGTGAGCACGGCAGTGCATGAAGAAACAGGAAACGTTGTGTGCGTTGGATTTAGAAAATGTGTCTGAAAGCAATCAAACAATGTCCGGACCAATACCGGCCTCATCATGATAAGAGGCAGCCGTGAGGCTGAGTGTCTACCAAGGCAGCTCTCTAATCAGAGGCCGGACCAACGTAATTGCCTGCTACAATCTATCTCTGCCACTGCCGGCTCCATACTTTCCGTAGTATTAGAAGGCTGCCCAGTTCATTTCAATACGCAGCGCGCCGTCAAGTGAAATTGGCAGGGTAAATAGGAACCGCTGTTTATTTCCTGCTTCCTTCTGTCGTACTGGGGCCAAACACAGAGTAAAAGAAAGTGCTATTAGCTCGGGCAGAATCCACACAAACCGCAGAAATTACTGTCAGCAGGCAACCCTCCTCAAGCCACAAACAATAGACGGCATCCAAATTAAAGCACAATAAATCACAATGTGTTTAGCTGCGCAGACCCCGCCGGAGTCTCATCGTTTTATATGTGAGCGCACGTGTGCGTTTTGCGCTTCAAGGAGCCGAGGGCCTCAAGCTCAGCGGAAAAAACAGGTCTGGTGAAATCTTAGGTCATTATCAGGAAGCACATTCAACAATTCACCTCACACTGCTTTTAAACGCTCTCTTGAAAATAAAGGGTGCCAAACAAGTGTAATGGCTTACAGAGAAAATAAGATAATAATAGTGAATGGTCCTGGGTAAACAATGAGGTTTTGTCACTTGCATTGTTGTCGAGGCAAATTCGGCTCATTGTGTCCGCCGCTAAGCCAAAGAATGGATTTTCCGTCTGGACATTTGTTTTCCTCCTTGTCAAGTAAAATAAAAACACGCTGAAATGTTAACTAAGAAACATACCTAAAAAAATAAATACACATTCTAAGTCTGAAGGAAGTGTTGGATTTAGATAACTCTCTCTGGCCTGAACCGATCTATAAGGACAACAAAACAAATGACACAGTTCATACAGCAGAGTGCGAAAGGTCAATGCAATCACTTCAATATTGTGTGTGAACCATCACAACATTTACTCACCACATACATCCCAGTCACTGATCTTCAAAAGATCTGTAATTAAACAGAGTAATTACATACCTATACTTGCACGCAGACACCTTCAGAGGTCCGACATAATTAGTTATCATGACCACCACATAGTAGGCAGGAAAGAACGAATCAATAACCCATTCTAAACGACCTCATGCACGCGGCCCGTTACAAACGGACAATAACAGAATCCCTGAAAACATCCACAGAGCCCTGTAAGAACTCAAGGCTGACCAGATATGGATAGGAAATCTCCGTTACCTCAATAAATCACGTGCTTGTGCCAATAAAATCTTTTGCCTTTTCTGCACATTAAGTCATTGTGTTGAAAGTTGAATGGCAAACATGTTGCAATATTTTGACAAGACAGACAGGGGAGTATTTTATATCATTTTTTTTTCCAGGGTACTTCAGTGCTTTTATGAGGGCGCTTGTGCTTTTTCAATCAGCAATAACAACAGTATTTGGCACCTACTATTCAGCAAGAGCCACAAACAATAATGTTTGAACTCTGGGTTCAAAAGGCCTGGATAAAAACGTCATTCAGCCTTACTTTTTCACTTTTGGATGAATTCAACAATTGAGACTGAATGGTTTCTTCAAAATAGGCTGCAGTGCTATTCCTTAAAATGACCTCTAATTACATGAAAGATATTTTGAGTCTTTCAAATTATGATGTGTTCGCCATTGGCCTCCACTTTTTTTAAAGAAAATGGGCGAACAATTTTTGTTCTCTTTAGTCTTCCTGAAATGGCTTTTCAAAGTACCTCTAGAGTGTCTCCAATTGGGTGGTACCGAGCATTGCTCCGTTAATTCTGATGTCTGCTGTTTGGGATTAACATGCTGAGAACATTGTCATATCTTTCTGAGATATGTTACCATCTTTACTTTCATTTTCGCTAACAAAAGATACCCTGATGTGGTGAAAATGTGGCACCATACCACCTTCTAAATCATCGACAAAGACATTGCATGTTCACACTGCGATATTAAGATGCAAGGCCGGCACAATCTCCCCGTTACGTAGATCTTCTCGGATTATTTACCACCAAAGTCTAAGAAAAGGCTCTGGCACCTAAAGCCCAAGGAACATTACGGACAAGAGCCTTGACTAAATCAGATTCTAACTGCTAAATCAATGCCAATTATTGTGAGACAATTGACAGCAATGCATCTGAAATGAGCCTCTACATTATTTCTGCCACTCTTTAACAAGGACTAGAGGAAAATATAAGACGTTGAAATGTTGGTTTGGTTGAATTGTATTGGCAACCATGACAGGATTATACTGATTTACAGGAACTGGCTGCTTTTTGTGTATCAAGTATGTGTTATTTTCACTGGAGTGTACACAGAACACCATTTAACAATCAGACACAACACGTATGTAAACACAGTCAATCACTCCAGCACAACTGAGATCATCCAGTGATATTAAATGCATCATTATGAAAACAACAACAGTATGCATTCAAGAAATCAAGTAAATGAGATTTTGACCACACTTATATGATATAGTATAGTATTTCAAAATATAATGATCTACCAACAATACAATAACAATATTTCAAACACTTTTGAAGGCAGTGCCAACTGTATAAATAACTAAACCCTAGATAGTTTTCAAATTATTTTAATTATTTATTTTTTGAAATGGGGGACGTGGGTACTTTTGCATTGGGGTCTCCAATGCATTTCAGCGACTCTCGGTATGGACACACCACAAATCACATTCATACATTAATACTACAAGAGTAATCGATTAATTCTGAATGTTGGGTCTTTCACAGTACGCTCTATTATTTCTAATTACCCAATGGGTCACGGAAGTATGCTTCTGCAATTGCACAGCGCCTACCAGGTATATAAAAAAAGAAAGAAAAAAAAGAGCTATTCCGGCCCTCCTGTCCACTCTTTCTCCCTCTCTCTTTTACACACACACACACGTCTCAGTGGCCTTCTACCAAAAGATCACAGCTCCACCTAGTGCAATGTACAAGGAACGAATGGTAGTGAATAGAACTGACACAGTGATCTTTGCAACACGCTTTGGGTCATATTTGCATTATTAGTTAATTGTCAAACTTCAAAAGTGCCTAAGATAGATTATAATTTTCATAAAATAGCTAAAAGAGCTATTTAGTTAAAATTATCTCCATTTCTATGCACAACATTTTCTATAGGAAATAATAAACCAAACATCCACTGCAAGAAAGTAAAAACACACACTAATGATTTATACTGCCTCAACAGAGTTATTGTGACTCTAAGACCTTATTTTATAATGTTACTTAATTCTATGTCTATGAAATGCACAAATAAAAAAGGAAACCATGGGCAATAAATGTAAATTGCAACGTTAAAATATTCTCTCGCAAAGTTAGTCTACTTATTATGTGAAATGACATTCAAAACCTTTTCACTTGATGTACAACATTGAAGGGGGGGGGAATCTAATATACATGAGATAGCATACATGTATTTATACTACATAATTTTGTCTTCTTTTGGTTCACATTAATTCAGGTTTTCAATGCAGCGGCTTTTTTTAATCTATGATCTTTTTATTTTTTACATATACAGCAACGCTATGCCCAGTAGTTAATTTAATTGAACTTTAATGAAAAAGTATGTGAAAAGTATTTATGCATTTATGAACAGAAAACGAACATCTATTTTTGTACTGTCACATCTTGCCAATCCAGAGAGCAGACCAAGCTGGAAAATAGGCTCACCACACACACACACACACACTTTGTCTCTTCACACACACACACACACACCCTCTTCACCCGCTGAGTTCCACAGTCTGGGCCTGCTGCACCGAGAGGGAATTTACATTTTAATAGGCAGAGCTGCTCGCGCCGACTTCGAATGAGGGTATATGCTCAGCTGAACAGCGGGAAATGCACCCCACAGCAGAAGTTTAGAATGAACCTCAAGACAATTCCTGGTGCACAAAGACAGAAAATGATATATTTTAGCCCATCTCTGTCGCGTATATAGTGAAATATGCATACATATAGAAATCATTTTCTACCAGACCTCATCCGAACGTCTCCAGGTTTATGCAACATTTCTGCATTTAAGCAGCAGCTTTCAATGCATCTTGTTGCAAGCGGAACTGGGATCTAATGCACTGTGCGGAAAAGGAAGAAACCTGCATAGACTTTCCAGTACCAGAGTGTCAATATCTTGATTAGCTACATAGCAACCTGAACTGAACTCTTTGGAATAAGTTTGGAATAAGGTTCAGAAATTATTTTTGTAAAAAAAAAAAAGAAGATGTTTTGCCATTTAGTTCTATGCAAACGTATTCATTATGCTAAATTCATTAACAATCAATTTTACTATACTTAGTATTATTATTACAACAAATCACCTTTAGGATGTTTTCTATCTATCGTTGACCCAATCACAAATCTGACCACAAATGCTCCCAATTAAAGTACCCAAGGTCAAATTTATGTTTATCCGTTTCCATATTCTTAGAAATAACCAAGCTGTGCCCTCATATTTCTCTTTCTTTCTTTTTTTTTTTGGTCCCTCATTTCTACACCATGTCATGACTGAGTGTGAAAAAGCACAAGATGTCACTGCTCCGGGCATGCAATCAAGTGGTAGGCCCCTCCCAGCTCTAATTAATAACTATTGAACATGCTAACAACAATCAACACTAATTAAATACGAGCTTGTTGACAAGAGTTCAAACCTTATCAAAAACACCCCCCTTCAAAAAAAAAAAAAAAAAAAAGCTGTGGAGAAGGGGGATGAGGGAGGGCACTCCTGTTTTCCGTAATTAGTTAACGAAGAGCCCCGAGCCACTCTTTCGATTGAGGGCCCCTGCAAGCTAGTTAGGAGTTTCGTCTGACACCCTGAACAGAAGAAGCAGTCAGCCTAAACAGCAGGTCACATGACCATGCAGAATCTCCGCTCCGGTTATAGGGCTAACAGAGCACAGAATGAACTGCTTTCAGCTTTTGAGGTGTTTCACTGCTCAATATGAGAGAGAATGGGATTGTATGTTGTAATATATGCAGAGGTACAAATGAACACTCACCAAAAGCAAAATGAGATGAAAAATGGCTTTATTATGAAAAATAAAACCAGTTGGCAGATGTAAGGAATTACAATGAAAGCTATATGAGAGGGTCTACAAACCAGATACTGAAGAAACAACTTTACCTCCATGAAAAATGTTCTATCCCAAGTTTATAAAGGAATATTCCTTCAGAAGTACATGTAGTGACACAAACGTGAAAAAAATTACTACACGTCTTCATGTTTAGTGACAAGTTTTTCTGAGACACAAAGTTCATCTTGCTTTTTATGCTGTGCATGACAAAATGCCTGTGCTGCTTGTAATTAGTATTTTGCATTGTATTTTTGAATTATTTTTATGGAAATATATATTTAATTTTTCTATTTAAAAAAATACAATAATGTTACCACAATAAATAAAAAAAAATCATAAATATGCTAGTAATAAGCATTGCCTATTACTGTTGAATCTTTGCTTTTTTAATAAAATTAATTTAATCATAAAAAAATGCAAAAAGTGCACTTTAATGGCCAGTAAGAAATATTTATAGCAGGTAATTTCTCAGTTTAATCACAATTATCCAGTTGTTGTTTAAATAAATAAAAATACAATAAATCACAAAAAGAAAATGTGCTAGCATAGAAGAAAAAACAAGATCTAAGACAACAAACTGACAAGAAAGTCCAAACATCAAAGAACTCTAGAAAGCTAAATTGCTTGTCACTGTGGGAAATCTATGAATGACATTATCTGTCAATAGCCAACTTGAACACACTCAGCAAATGTCACAAAAGGGCAGGTTTGTGGTTTTAGGAAGCTGTTCATGGCAATACAGCTTTAATTTAGAGACTATGAACACGACAGCAGTATAGCATAGAGAATTTGAGAGTTTGTTGGCAACAAACAGGACACAGTGGGCAGTCAGGGGCAAGAGATTGCCCTCCAGTGCCCCAGTAACCTAACTGACATCTGTATGTGCGCAAACAACCCCTCACGCTCTCCCAAACCGGGAGTAATGCTGAGTGACAGCTACCACGGGGTACAGCCCTTGCATCGACAGCAGCCGTTTGTTTCCATGATCGCTCCCTGATAGGCAATTGAATTTGTCAGTGACCCTAAACAATTGCTCCGATGAGATCCAGCAGGCCCTTCCTTCCCCTGGCCCCACTGCCCATCCTGATCAATAGAGCTGATCAATGGCCAGCGGCCGATATTGATGACTCTGTCCCATCTGCTGCCTGCTGCACAGAAGCTTGCCAAGAGGGCAGCGGGCCGCACTTGTTGATCACTGTTGTCCACTGTTTGAACTGATGTCTAAATAATCCTGCGCTCCAAACCAAATCAGAGGTGGGAATAGTCAAGTTGAACTGCCAACCTCAAAGCATTCCAGTCAATCATACACCATAGTCAAATACCAATGCCATAATGCCAATGATGACACCAATATTAAACCTGTGACAGCAGAATGCTTGCGTTTGCTATTAGCAGAAAAAAAAAAAGGAAAAAAAAAATTCATTCTGATAATTTCAAAGTATGAATTAAATAATTATAATAAAGTTAACGACTACTTTGACAAATTATATTGGTAAAAGTTTGCAGTTAGGTTCAATTTGTTGACAGTAGTAAAAATATTTTTTATCGAGATTAGAAATATTTCATAATACTAATTATAATACTACTGTTCATTGTTATAAATTACAATACTTTTATTATAATTATACTGAACTTTGTGAGTAGGCTACACCGATAAAATGTTATCGTTTTCTTTAAACTATAAATAATAATAATAAAACATTTAAACAATTTTGGCAACACTTTGCAATACAGTTCAATTTGTAAACAATTTTTAAATTAAAAACTAATTAAAATGAATGTATGGTTATATTATTGTTCGTTGTTTATTCATGTTCTTTCATAACACATTAATTAATTTTTACAACTTGAAAGTGAAAATGAACATTAACTTAAAGATATAAAACATATATAACCGTTTCTTTTGGGTTTTTGTTTTGTTTCAATGGCCTAGGCATGGTAGTCTCCGTCAATCTTGAAAATGACATCAAATGGCACATTTCACAAAATCTCAGCGTTGATTTATCTGCCCAGTTCCACTGGTTATATTCAAGTAGGAAGTTAGTCATGTAGAAGCTGCATTAGTATCCATGTTTACATTGCTGCTCTTGCAGTCAATCGATCCCTCCTACAAAAACCATAAAGAGTGCAAAAAGCAGTGCATGTGCATCAACGAGTGAAGATCAATGAGACCGCATGAATCCAATCAACACACCCCACCTGATCGCCACTGAGCATCGGATACACAAAAACGACAAGATCTCAGTTGTCTGCACTAGAGCACCTCTCTGGTTCAATGGCATCAGGTTTTGCTTTGGAGACCGAGAGTGTCCCAACTGTGAGGCCTGTGTGTCTGAAGAGTCTGGGGAAGTAGGGATAATTAAAACCCTACCTGAGCTGCACTCTTGATTCAGAACAGGGATCACAAGCTCCCCAAGCGGCACAGCTATACGCCACCCCCCATACGCCACATGCCCCAAACTCTCTGCCTCATGTGGTTAAGGATTTTCCACCTTATTAGATAAATTGCTAGTGATCAAAAGTAGTCCTCCCGGTTACCATTTCAACCCATAAATAAAAAGCCCTTGTGGCTATGTGGGCCTGCCAAGACACACTGACCCAGAGACCACAGCTGATGCAGCAATTAGACATCAATAACAGAAACTTCCAAATAAGACGTAGAGAAGTACGCGCAACGCAACTTGCTGCACAACGTTGCGAGAAGATATGGATTTTGTTTTCCATCCCATTGCCTCGCACATCTGTTTGTGTTTGTTGCTTTGGCATGTTTCCTCTGTCGCCAGAGCCAAGAGGAGTTAGTTCACCATGCTCATTAATTAACAGATTTAGTCCCCCTGAGAAAATGGCTCAAAGGCACCGCAGTCAAAGCACCAGTCCCACTCGTGAACGAGCCGTCATAATATTCCGCCATTTAAATCTTGCGTGCTAGCGGAGCATTCAAATATAGGGACAAATGAATCTAGGCCAATGAAAACTGCATGCGTACTAAGGTCCGGTTCACAGAGAACGCATTTTTTATTTGTTAAAAATGCGAGAAGCAGGTCAGCGGAAAGGAAAAAAGCGCAAGGTCTAGTTGAAAAAAAGTTGAACTACTTTTAACTAGAGCGCCGCGTTTTTAGAATGTCATGTCATGCCCGAGACGCAGCAAAAGACGTGATACGAGAGCACAGAAGTTTAAGAGCATCAGTTTCGTGTTTCATGGACTTTTAGTTCGTTTCTCATTGTTTCCTTTTAAAGTTTGTCACGGTTTCCAAGTTTTGCAACCAACTCAACATGATCCTTCAGAAATAATTCTAATATGTTGATTTAGTGCTCAGAATTCTTTAATGAATAGAAAGTTCAAATGAACATATTTCATAGGAATAGAGATCTTTGTAACATTAAAATGTCTTTACTGTGACTTTTGATCAATGTAATGCATCCTTGCTGAATAAAAGTATTCATTTATTTTATATATACATTGTATGTTTTTTTTATAAAATAAACTTTTTATCTTTTGTCAAATCAACTTAGATAATGTGGTTAAGATAACATAATATTTTGAGCTTCTATTAATGAAACCAATCTCCTTTGTTGTATTAACTCAAATTTAAGGCAACCAGGTAACTTGCTTGTTTAAGTTAAACCAACTTTTTTTTTTCAGTGTGTATAATATATATATATATATAAAAGTCAATTCAAGGAAAGTTAATGGCGTCCCAAACATTGGACATTGGCCCCCATTGACTTTCATTGTGAGGACAAAAAACACTGAGACATTTTTTCAGGGTCATACAGGTATTGTCAAATAAACAATGACAATTTTCATTTTGGGTGGCATTTTCCCTCCTAAACATTGCTTACTCTTTCACGCAGTGAATGAGGTGCTAATAGTGCATCTGATAGGTATGTTTGATCCAGTCTGGCCTGTTTATTTTTTCAGGAGTGCAATTAGTATCCAATCAATAATCATGCTTCCTCTGAATTTCTCTTTCAATTTTTAGTGGATTTCAGACAAAGAGGAAGCCTTGAACTGTCAATAAGAGCTTCTTGTTTATAACTTCACAGAAACGTTAACGTTTTCGCGAGCTCTCCAACCGAAGTTGTTTGTGCATAATTGGAATTCTTTCATTGTCTTTGAGTAACCGGGCGATTCGCATTTGACTGGCCGTTTGACAAGAAAAATGTAACGTTGTTCATGTGATGCATCACAACAAAAACAACCCCAGAGAAGCTGTTATCCATTCAGAGTCTCACCTCTCCACTGTAAAACACACTTCCAAAAACACAGAGCATGACTGTTGCGCCAGCTGTGCTTTTTATAAGACGTCTTAATGAATGACTGTCACAACTTGACTGAACCCTGCCATTAAAGATCTAGAGTATCTCCTTCTCTTTGTTTAACCAAAGACGGCCTGACTAATTATTAACCAGCCTGCTGTTTGACAATTCATTATGTATTCTCAGGAGTACGACAGATTAAAAATGAGAGTAAATACTGCACGTCATGTGTGTTTCAACCAAGTAAATTGTGATTAACAGTGATTCTTGTCCTTTCTCCTCCTCCATACAAACAGGAATGGATTGATGCTGCATGCAGTTTTCTTCCCTCTGTGTTGAAAACATCACTAGATATCACCTTCCTTCCTTTGGGACAGCGTTAATGTTTTTGCAAATATCCTGTACTTGTTTGAAAATGAGTGATTGCTCAGTAAATCTCTAAAATAAAATAAAAATGGTGCTTTATTTCAAGGTAGCTAATTGGCAATTAGTAAAACAATTGTGGAGCATTGTAGCATCAGCCTAATTGATAGCGTTTATAAAGCTGGCTTACCCAGCAGCATGCTTTCAGAGCTGTGCACAGCAAGCTACAGTTCGTCATTAGATTACAGCAAATTGCTAAAACAAGGAAATGGGCTCATTTACCTAAATGGTGTAAATTAATGTATGTTTATGAAGCTTTTACGAAACCAGCAATAACTTGCTTGTCTATTTTTTAATGCACTCCTGTCTCCAGGCGCAGTCAAAGAGCAACGGGCTCATTTAAACCAGGACATCACTGGGAAAGTTTTCAACACTATATGACAGGTACAGAACATTAAAGGGGAGTATTCAAAACTACATTTCCCATTTCTTGAAGGAAATGCCAGTGCATACAAAACAGCAAAAGAATAGTGTTCAAGTTTCAGGCAAGTTAGGTGTAAAGGGGGTCGCACACCAGACGCGCAGCTCGGCGGCGCGCCGCGCAGCGCCACGTCTTTTAAATTCGAACACACTATTCTCTATGAGAGTACACACACTGGCGGCGCCTTTCGGCGTCTGTCCGCGGCGGCTCAGGACCGTGTTCAAAATCCTGCCGCGCCATTTACATAGTTTTATATTAAATTTACATGTGTGTGTCTCAAATCGTAGTTAATGTATATACGGACTTCAACCTGTGCTGCAATATACATTTAGTTTTATATTTATTTACAGAAATCAGAAAATTGCTGATGTTATCGGATTTTCAGGTGACAGTTGTCCTAGACGTGGCACGGCGCGGCGCTGAGCTGCGCGTCCGGTGTGCGGCCGCCTTAAGTCTTAAAGTGATGATACACAGGGCAACTTTTTGAGCAATGTCGCTGGGCAATCTTTCAGCACGATTGTTGCTTGGGCACTTTCCCATTGAAAATGGGCAATAAATTTATATCTGGATAATTTAGATTGGTCGTGGGCCCTGTCTCTCATCTAGTTGCCCGTTGACGGCAACATTGCCCAGCAACATTGCTCAAAAAGTTGCCCTGTGTATCATCACCTTTAGGTTCTGTACTTAAATGCACTTTCTATGCCGTCTTTGCCATGTAAAGGGTTGATATAGATGGTTAAATACATTTTGTATAAATCACAACAGCATAATTCAGATTGCAAACATTATAATGATGATTAGTAAAAAAAAATTATACTATTTATTGGAGATTTTAACAATTGTTACAATAATTTTCACAATGAAGATGCAAAACTATAGGAACAAGTTTTAACAAACAAGATTATATTCATTTTTAATGGTGAACGTTTTTGCAATGTTTTATATTTATATGTATATTTTAAGATTAAACTAAAAAAAGATACAGTAATAAAAATAAAGGAATTTAAAATTTGAATGGAATCTACATTAAGTGGTTTTAACATTTCTCTTATTTTCAACAATTAATGCAGCGACCTCTTGCGAGCACTTTAAAAAATGAGGATTGACAACAATAATGCATCAAAAATATAATTAATAATAAAATCATCATTATAAATAAAATCCAAATCAGATCAGTGGAAAACCTGGGATTATATATTTAAATGTTATTTATATTATAAAACTTGGATATTTATAATTTAACACATATTAACATTATTTATATAAACAAAATATTTATAATTAAACTGTATTATAGGCCTACATCAAAAATCAAATGGATCAAAATCATGCAGGAGAACATGATCAGCAGGTTTTACACAAACTGGTGAACTTCATGCAACTAGTGCTGCTGTCCATCACAGCAAAAAAAGGGGTTTTATTAAATAAATATAATAAATTCTTAAATTAGTGGGGGGTAATATATGTGTGTGTGTGTGTGTGTGTGTGTGTGTGTGTGTGTGTGTGTGTGTGTGTGTGTGTGTGTGTGTGTGTGTGTGTGTGTGTGTGTGTGTGTGTGTGTGTGTGTGTGTGTGTGTGTGTGTGTGTGTATATATATATGTATCCATCCATCCATCCTAAATTTGCCCTGCTCAGAGTAGGGTCTGGTTTCCTTCTGCCACCTCCCACCCAAACCTTATTTACTAATCCAGAAACACAATACCATGGAAGACGACAGACAAGATAGGAAAGAGTAAGAAGAAGGTGTGAGCTGCTATTCTGACACTCTCCGGCATGTGCACCATATTTGTAAACATCGTTAATCACAGATTAGCAGATGGGGGTGTTAATTGCACCTGTGGAAATAACATGACCCAAAGGATGCTTCTATTTACCGCCTTCAGATGGCATTTCTGCACGGGGCGGGCGAGAAGGATAAACAGGAAGGCTTTGCTCGTGACACAAGCAGCCTTTATTTGAATGATTCTCCAAAATGTTGTCACCCATTCTCACAATCAAACCCCCCTTCCCATCTCACACCTCGCGTGTTACTCTAAAGTGAGACCCAGCATCACTTTGCCTCTCAGGCTGAGATGGAAGTGTGCTGCTCTCCTGACCACCTGCTACCTTCTGCAGTGAAAACCAGTCACTGTACGCACTGAGCCAATGACGTAATCTCGCTGCCCTCAGCCAATTATGTTATCATAAATATAACTTAAAAACACAATGAAACTGCTTGACATGTTCCCTAGAACATGAAAGTTTAGGTGGATAATACAAAAAGGTTTTTTTTAAATAGCCAACAGGATATACATATACTTCAGTCATCTTAGATGCAATTGTAATAGCAAACGGTAATAGGGAAGGGACATTCTCACACTAGAGAGCATCTGATTGGACAAGAGTCGGTGTAGTTAGTCATCACTAATTTTGGTCTGTATTCCTGAAAATTGTAATGATGCACATATCTGTTAAAAGTTAATTTTGTCAACATTTATGAATATTGTTTCGCATTAATACAGAACCACAAATCTAATGGACATGGACTAAAAGCCACAAAACTCCTTTGATTTCATAGGGTTTTTTTTAAGGGCGAACATACAAAATAAAATTAAAA
Organism: Leuciscus leuciscus; assembly: GCF_965113295.1. Taxonomy (NCBI): domain Eukaryota; kingdom Metazoa; phylum Chordata; class Actinopteri; order Cypriniformes; family Leuciscidae; genus Leuciscus; species Leuciscus leuciscus. Next base: position 22,903,199 of record NC_138733.1, read on the forward strand.
CTGCATTGTATAATTTTGCACCAAAAGCAGTTATTCAAATAAATGAAGCCTTGGTGAGCAGAAGAGACTTCTTTTAAAACATAAAAAAAAATCTTACCGTTCTAATAATTTTGGCCACCACTGTGTATGTATATATACATATATATATATATATAAATTAACCCAAATTTACCCTGGGTTGGGTTACTTAAATGTAAATACAATTATATATTATATTAAGAAAAAAAGTTATGTTATATTATTAATTAGACAAATCTATTATTATATTATAATTGTGTATAATAATGTCTCATAATTCATTAAAATAGTTGTCTAAATATGATTGTATTTGTGACATAATAATATAAATTAATATAATAACAGTTCAATTATATATTAAATTATATTTTTTTTATTAAATTATTTTTTTTCTCCTCATAATACTAGTTCTCAATTAAAATAATTTTTATCTTGTATTATTATAACAATATAAACAAGTCAACAAATATATATGAGACAACTTCATTGTAATTAATAGTATAATTATATAATAGTATGTTATATATATATATATATATATATATATATATATAATTATAATTATATAATAATTTATAGTTTAATTTTTTTTACATTTTGTAATACAATATAAACAAGACAAATGTTAATATATTATAGTGGTCTCCAACTTGTATTATCATTTTTTTTTTTTTTTAAGACACATTAGCTTTAGCAAATCACAATTATGTGACAGTTCCAGGTATGCATGAGATATCCTTACAAGGTCAACAAGGGCCGTGTGGTTTTATTCTGCCATCATGCAGTGAAATTAATCCTTTGAACTAATTGTTAAGCAGCTGGACACTACACAGTCTCTCACACACACACACACAGCTGCTTCCCACACTCACATGCCCCAGCATGCCCCACGCCCAGCCTTAGCAGCAGCAGCAGCCTCGATCAATCAGGCTCCTCCCATGCAGTGATTGCTAATTGATGCACTAATCCAGTCGTTAAGTACTGTGCCAAAGAGCTTGGGAGTGCGTCCAAAGTAAACACCTGCCGTCACTCATCAATGTGTTTTGCTTCTACAAAACGAATCGAAGAGGACGGTGTAGTTACAGACTTACCATGCCTGAGAACAAACACAGAGGAGAGGTGGCCAACATTTGAGATATGATCGGTGACATGAGCACTGAATGGATTTTATAAATACGGCACAAGTGACAGTCAATGAATCTGATACTTTCAGGTTCGAAAACAATAAGTGCACAGAAGAAACTGGGTAAAACTGACAAGATTCATCCACCTGGATAGTATGCAGTAAGACAGAGAATGAAGAGTAAAAATCTCAGCATATATAAACAGGATGCTAAGATGAGATAAAAAAAATAAATAAAAAAAAAGTGATTATCCCATTGTGAGGTAAAGGATCTATTAGCAACGGAGGTTCTGTCGAAGATGCATGGATATGGGTATGGGTCTATAACAAGTCTTCTTTTTGGTTATCCCATCACACTGAATGGTTGTAGCCCCAGACGCCCACTTTCATTCAGTGGAAAAGCAAACTCTAATATGACATGAAATTACTTCTGCAATTCTCAGTGTAATCTAACCTACTTTATTCTAATGATTGTCATCTTGACCGAGGTCTCTGTAGACTCTTAAGGTTGTGTGTTGCCCTGAGTTGAAGTTGCCAAATGTGACACGCTACTGCCCCCCAGTGAACCAAAAAGGTACAACATCACATCAATATATAGGTACAATATCCTATCTGACGAGGTAAACAGGCTTTAAATGAATGAAAGAAACTTTTCTTTATTTTATTTTTTTACTTTCTTCATTTGATTTTCAAATACATGAGGTATTTGAATTGGTCATGAGTTAAAAAAAAAATTTGTTTTAAATCAGTGGATGAAATGTTCTCATTTGGGTCTAAATAATTGATCGTATAAAAAAAGGAACACATTCATGCATGTTTATAAAAAAAAGCTCAATGAAAGAGTCCAGAGAGAGAGAGAGAGAGAGAGAGAGAGAGAGAACGAACATTAATACAAAGTCCACTGAGTGAATACAAATCATAACTCTACTTCACCTTTACATATTTTCAAAAAAATAATAAGCATTAAATATCATAGGAACATTAAATGTTAGTTTGGTTACTGTTCCCCAAGCTATGCTTATATTGTTTACTTAATTTAAAGTAGGGATGATGCACAATACATTGGTACAACATTAGTTATTGGCCCATTTTTGGTTACACTTCATTGTAGGGTGACGTAGTTACATTGTGCTTACTCAAATAAGTACTGAGTAATATTAATTAACTACATGTACTTACTATAGAATTACAGTTGGTTTTAGGGTTAGTTAATTTACTGTTATTACTATAGTAAGTATTACATGTAGTAATGAGTAACTACGTCACCTTAAAATAAAGTGTTACGCAATGTCAATTTTTTTTAATCAATTTAATTAGAATTAATTTTATGCTAATTTCTTTTACTTTTTACATTTAGATTACTTTTGCCATCATCTAACACTTTAAGTCAATCTTAAAAAAATACTACGAATTTGAAGATAATAATGTTAGATATAATCTTTACAAATCTCAAAACGAATATCCATTTTTCATTCTGTACATTATAATGTTGTGATGCCTAAATCAGTTAAGTTTTTAGTGTTTTATTTTTATTTGATTAAGACAATTTATAGGTCCATTACAACAAAAAACAAATGATCAGGTTATGGTATAAAGCAGAAATTAAATATCAGTGAACCCCTAATTGAAATATATTGTATTCATTTAAAGCAACAACATATTTTAAAACAATATATACTAAATGCAAAACCCAGCCACCTCAGCTACGTGTGCACCTGTGAATTAAATGAAGAACCACAATAGTTGATACTCATAATGCTGTTATTGGGCTTTTGTGTGTGGAGTTCTATTGTTCCACAAACCTGCGTGAGCTCACTTAAGACAGGCCACACAGCCTCTCGCTCACTTCCCAAAGCTTCCTGGCCAGGGCATCGTCCCGTCCGTCAGCGCTAACATTCTGCAGAGCGCAGGAAGAGAAGTAGCGTCCACTCAGAGGCTCGAGTCCCTCCTGCAAAGCACAGTATAGCGTGGTCTGCGCACCTCCCTCAGGGTCCAGGAAAAACAGCTTGGACATGATCGGGTAAACCAGCTTCTGCACTGAACTCATATTCCGACCAATCTCAGTGGCTATGACACCTATGAAGAAGAGACAATGAAGAAAATGTGGAGGAATAATAATACTTGTGACATAATGGCACACAAAAAAACGAAGGACCACTAACCTGGATGCAGGCAATAGCAGGTGACACTCGTCCCCTCCAAGCGGTTTGCGAGCTCACGGGTAAAGAGCACATTGCAGAGTTTGCTGTGGCAGTAGGCTCTGAATGCGTGCCAGGAAGACTGACCTGTGACCAGATCCTTGTGGGCGTTGAGGAGGTTGAAGTCCACAGATCCCAGACGATGCAGCAGGGCGGACACGTTGACAACGCGGCTGTGCTCTGCCTGCTTCAGGCGATCCAACAGCAACAGCGTCAGCAAAAAGTGGCCCAGGTGGTTGACGCCGAACGCCATGCCAAAGCCATCATCAGTTCTGCCTGATGCGATAACACCTAGAGAGAAAACCTCACACACTGAAATCATGTTCTTGCCTGTGTCCATACACCAGATTGCCTCTTAAGTTACCTGCATTGTTAATGAGCAAGTCGAGCCTCGGTTCACTCTTCAGAAAAGTCTCAGCAAAATCACGCACTGACTTTAAACTGGCCAGGTCCAGTTGCATGAACAGTACCTCAGAGTTCCCACTTTCCTGGAGGAGATACAGCACGTTCTTTCTTTTAGACTCATCTCAGTGTAATAAGAACTGGGAGGAATTGAGGTTAATGGAAGAGTTCACCTTTCTTATGTCATAAACTGCAGCTTCAGCTTTCTGTTTGTTTCGGCAGGCGAGGATCACTCGGGCCCCTCTCTTGGCCAGATCCAAGGCTGTGGGTTTTCCAATGCCTGTATTACTTCCTGCAAACATACAAATTATTGATTACTCAACCCTGAGGCAACGTTAAATGTTCTCTGATGTAACTTACAGCAAACTACAGTAGATATAAATATGCAAATATATCATGTATCGTATTTAAGCGTTCAAATGTTACCAACCTGTTACTATTGCGGTTTTCCCCTTTAACGTGACGCTGCTCTTAAATCTAGCTCCTTTAAACACGGTGTAATAAAGCAGTATATATATAGCCAGCACACCGGCCAGCACAGACAACAGGACAGACATTATGTCCTTTGAGGGCGTCAATTGAGGAATGTTACAAATTTTCAAAGTTTAGGAGAGTAAGTTAGCTGCTACATGTGTTTTGCTCCGTTGCTCACTCCAGACTGTTATCGTGTTTTAAAAAAAAGCTTTTGTAACGGCCAGTTTCCGGGTTTAACTTCTGACAGGCGCTGGATGGCGCCATTTCTCTACGTCATCTCAAGAAGAAAAGTCGCACTTTCTGAAGAGAATCACCCCCAAGACCAAAAGAAGAGCATGAGAAATTATACTTTAAAAAATAAGCCCGTTTAGTACCACAAAAAAATTCCTATAACATTACCTGCTATTTGTATTTTAAAAAGCACCATTTCCACTATGAAATGGTTAGATGTTATAATGTTATATATTATAATGTTCTTGACAAAAATGAAATATTTCATTTTATTTATTCTTTATTATTAATAGTATGCCATTACCCATTACATTATCACACACTACCACTAAAACACCTTTCCTCAGACCTCAACACTTGTGAAATGTTAATGTTATACACAGGCTCTGATGTGTTGCAGTTTAGTTTTTGTAAAAAATAAATAAAAATAGTTATTGTCACAACCACACAACAGAAACAACAGAAATTGTTTAAATTTTTTTGATAATTTTCCAATTTTAACTCATTTGAACTTGCAACTTGCTACTGCGTGTATGCGTGATACGCAAAATATAGTTGTTTTGTCAAAAATGTAAGATTTTTTTCTGATTGTGATGATTCAGTAGATGAAGCTGAAAATCATTTGAATCCAACATGCAGTTTAAATTAATACAGTTATATATTAATTAATTAATTAATTAATTAATTCCTTAAAGTGAATAGATTTGACAATATTTATTATAAATAAATAATTTTGCATGTAATCATAATGGGTGACAGGTAAGGAAAATCAACATCACACCCGAACATAGGTGAAAACAACAATAAACTTTTATTTATTCGTTTTCAGCTTTGCACCCTATTATGTCCCTGTACTCACAAGCCACTGGAAATCAATTCTTTTTAACAATATGATGTTTTGGTGCTAATGATAGTAAAAATTTTGGCCATTTTACAAAGTTAGTTTCAAACTACACTGCATGCATCAAACACACTCTCACAATGGTTGGTTTTCATGTGTGTACCCTTTATTGATCTCTTTTGCACAGACTGCATCATGACAGTGATGAGAAGCAAAGCTTAAATCACACCACTGTGCCGCTCCCAGAATCAGTCTGCTTGAGTTCTTCCTCTGACTCTTTTCTTTCAAATCGATGGCATGCAGAAAGAAGAAAGCGTTGTAAACATTTGCCGAATGCACCAGACGTTCAGCCTGTGCTGGGCTTGCTGGTATCGGAATGAAGGGGTGGAGGTGAGGAAGAAGAGGAGGAGGAGGCGGGGGGAGGGAGGAAGGGCGCTGGGCGAGTTGCCCTCACTGCTGAACCCGGCGGAGGGACTGCACCTGGAAGGTCTGAGCGTGGGAGCCCCACTCCCTGTAGTGTTTGTAATCGCCGCCATGGTGGTCACACTCCATGATGTACTGGTAACCACGGTAGCCGGGGTACTGGTAACAAACCCAGCTAAATGCAGTGAGGAAACACATGACAAATGCAAATTGAGATCTCTAGTTTAAAATTCCAAGTATCCCAAATATTGCAAGGTTACAGCCAATGTACCCTCTAATTGTTTTTATCTTGCTGACCAAAACCTCTTTCTATAGGACGAACGATTCGGCCACCTGAGAAAAAACATCCCTTATACCAGACCTGAACAGTGTACACTCAAAAGTGCTTACATCATGCTGTAACTTTAAAGTCTGCATGACATGGGAGTTGTGATAGGCTTTTTTTTTTTTCCCTATCATAACATATCTGTGGTTGGCTATTGGTGGATCTCATGTGAGTGACAGGTTGTCCTGCCCTCGCGCCAGTAAACACGTCATCAGAGAAGAGAGGAGATGTCGATGCAAGAGGGAAGGGAAGTTATTTTGATTAAAGATTATGAGGGCACATTAATTTATTAAAAAATGATGATTTTTGCTTGGATAAATCATTTATAATAAATACTGCAATATTCCATAAAATATAATAATTGTTTGATTTCATGGTGACTTTAAAGTGCTATTTGTATTTTATTTGACCCCGGATGTAACCAAGTCAAAAATAAATCATATTTCTGAAAACAAGCCGTTCATTTAGAAAATATGAAGCACATTTTAAGAATATCTTAGAATAAATTTTTTACAGTGCTGTGTTAATTGTGCCATTCTTTGAACTATTTTTTATAAAATAATATAATATAATATAAAATAATATTATAATATAATATAATATAATATAAGCTTTCAAATAGCTTTTTTTTACTCTTCCTTCAGCGTGGCATTTTGTTTTTTCATCAGAGGTGCGTGGCCATGCATGTGTGCAGCTTAGAGGGAACACTGGTTACAGCACCAGAAGCAAATGCCATATAGAGAGAGAGAGAGAAAAGTATGGTACTCACGCCCCACTTTGCACCTGCATTGATCCGATCTCATTGGAGGGCCAGCCCATGGCCTTGAGAGAGGGGTAGTCGTCAGTTATCTCCCACTGGTGTCCGATAAAGTTCTCCCGCTCAAAGACAGTAATCTTTGACTCCTTGTGGTTCTGCGCAGATCATAACAGCGGAAGAGATTGTGTTTTATTTGGAGAGATGGTTAAACCATTTCGCCACTGATTAGTTGATATGGTTTGAGACTCACAGCAGAGCAGATTGGCCGGAAGGACATTAGCCTCTCGATGTGGTAGGCATTGCTGCCGCTCCAAGACTCCCAGCGAGGGTAGTCGCCTCTCTCCAAGATGAACTGCTGCCCACAGAAGCTGGAGTGTTCGTAGCCCACCCAGCTGTTCAAATATACACATGCTACATAAATAATATGTGTAGTGGGTGTGCGTGTATGTGTGTGGTCCTGGTAAACCCTACGTTATGGGGACAGACGAAGATGCAATATCCAAAATCCTTGTCCTAATGGGGACATTTTTTGGGGGGTCCCATGAGGAAAACTTGAGGAACCATGAGGAAAATGTTAATATGCAGAAAGTTTTCTGTGATGGGCAGGTTTAGGGGTAAGGTTAGTGTAAGGGGATAGAATATACAGTTTGTACAGTACAAAAATCATCATGTCTATAGAAAATCCCCATAAAACATGAAAACCCCCAAAAAATTGAATACTACACTAAAAACTTTTGAATGGTAGTGTAAAAATTATTTTATATTATAATTATATTTAATTAATTATATATATATATATATATATTATATTATATATATTTATATATGCATAATAAATAATAAATATATATATATATATATATATATATATATATATATATATATATATTATATTTTACACACTAAGAATATTACATATTATTCAAATACATTAAAAATGTACACAATATTATTAATATTATTTAAAATATATAGTTTTTAAAGTGCAAATCCTTTCCTCTTAGGGGTTAAACTGTAGTACTTCTAATTAATTAGCATGATACAACAACAATTGAAGTCTGGTATGGTCTCATTTAGATAGAATGTGTCTGTGAATGCATGACTTACGCGCCACACTCCACTTTCAGAGAGCGGACAGTGTCCATGCCACATTCCATTATGTTTTGACAGGCTGAGGTGAACTCCACGCGCTTGCCTTGGAAGTTCTCTTGGTCATAGACTGTGAGCTACACATATTCACAGAGACAAAAGAGATGTGATTCAGATTATTCTATATCATTTTGTATTGTGACCGTCATTATTTCATAGACATTAAGTGTTTACTTGCCTTCCATGGCCCCATTGGCATGGGATTAGTCAGAGCCATCCTTGAAGATATCTCAATGCTGATAGACCTGAACAATACAGAAATGTAAAAAAACAAAAAAACATGCATGGGTTCTTTATAATTTATGTTAACTCTACAAGTAGCCTAGGGATAAAAAATAAATAAATTAGACCTGGCTGGTGTTTTAGAAGGTATCATCCAAACATAACAGAATAAAAACCACAGCTCACTGAAATGTACTGATTTATAGTTATCCTTAATATCAAGATAAATTAGAAGGTTTTACATTATGCAAAACTTATACTGCCTATTTTTTCATTGTAATTACTCATTTAAAATATTTTAATTTAGTCACTATTTTTATATATTTATATACATTTTCTGAAATGCCCATATTGACAAAAAAAAATTAATGTATATTTTGACAAAGACACCCATATATGCTTGCTATGTTTGTTTTGGGTTTTCAATTGTGCATATGTGCGCCCCTCCCCTAGAGTTCTGCAGATCAGAAAAGCACACTAAAAGATGTTGAGGCTGAAAGGACAGACATGAATGGCTTACCTGACCTACCCAACAAATAGCTGCAAGCACTCAGGAGTTCCACACAACGGTCTCCAGACCTCCGACTAAGGGCTCTATTTATATGTAGCATGACAGTAAGGGAAGATTGGCCACAGGGCAGGCAGGAGTCAGCACTTTGCCTCAGGCCTCATTGTTTTGGACTGAGCCTTTGGCTTTACCCAGCTCACAATGCCATCTGCCGTAGCCAGGGAGGCATCGTGCCTCCTGGCATCTGCCACCGGAGTGGATGCCAGGCAAGTGATTCCATGCATGCTTTTACATATGACCGGAGTGTACGGCAAAGCACACATGCTTGCAGGAACACAAGCAAGCTGTTTCGACTTGAGATCATTCCAGCAAAGACAACACAAAGATTTACTGAGGTATGCATTCAAGGTTTCTTTTAAGCCAAAAATACTTGGTACGAACTATGCAAACATCCCCAAAAACACTAGGTATCCTTAAATATTAAAAACGCTGGTTTTTAAAAATTACCCCTCATTAAAAGTAAATTTTTAAGCTGCATTGAGACCCTTCTGCTCTCCTCTCAGTGCGGTGGCAGCTACAGAATGTTTCAACAACCCACTTCCACCTGCCTTTACATACTCGCCCACATACAGACGCTCTCCCTCACATATGCATACACACGCAACAGGCCCTTACAAGCATATCCATTCAACATCCATGTCCTGCCCACTCCTTTGACTTTATGCAAAGCAGGCTCCATGGCTGGGGCCCAGTCGATCTAGGAGGTGCATGACTAAGTCAAATGAAGTGTGTGAATTAAAGGATTCAAGTAAAAAAGAAGATTGATTCATAATTTTGTAGCTTTTTGGGTGAGTTTCAGTATAGCTCTACAAAGAGAAGTATTTTTGATTTGTCGATGGACATGTGTATGATTGTGATAATAATTAAATGCATCGCTATTTATGTTTTATTTAATATTTAATAGTCAGGAAATGTAGAGTACCTAAATGCACACTTGTGGGAACTTTTTCTTCAAACTTATAAGCTCCAAAATCCTTGACAACATAAATATATAACCGTAACCACACAGAAAACTGCTGAAGCTACACACAACGGCAACAAGTCCTCTTTCTCTCAATGGAGAGGTCTGTGGCCAGTCTACTGAGGTCAGCACATTGCTAGCCATGCTATAGAGAGTGAATGAGTGTGTGTGTGAGAGAGTGTTGAAGAGATAGGGGCTGTGGAGTGCCACGCTTTTTGCTGATGGAGGTAGACATCACACATCCAGCCGTAGCCTGGAACAAAGCAATGAGCAGAGTCAGCAGGGTCACATAGATAAGCCTCCACTCCAAACCCCTCCAAACGGCCGTCACTTTTATCCAATAGCCTGGTCTCATTTTGCTTTAGAAGTACTGCTGGCATATATATATGTATATAGAACCCATCCGAAGCCTGAAGCCCGTGTACAATCAGGCCTTGACATCTTTTCCTCTGCCAGCACTCCTTTTACATTCCATTCCTCTGACTGCAAAAGTTTAGGTGAGATCTGATTGGTCATTTTAATAATTTCAGAGTGACCATCCTTTAAATAAGTTTGTTATGATTGAGATAGATAGATAGATAGATAGATAGATAGATAGATAGATAGATAGATAGATAGATAGATAGATAGATAGATAGATAGATAGATAGATAGATAGATAGATAGATAGATAGATAGATAGATAGATAGATAGATAGATAGATAGATAGATAGATAGATACCATTTAAAAATGTCACATGACTGATTTTCAAAAGTTGCTAATGATTTCTCTACAAATGTGTTCTGATAAATAGCAAAGAAGAATTGAGTGTAACATTCCGGAATTAATCTTGATTCAGTCTTTCATTTAAGCTCAACTTCTCTCTGTTCTGTCGTTTGCAGCTTCAGCCATGTCGCACACTGCTGTACAAGGAAGTATGGGGAGTCGCTTTGCCACGGGAAAGAGCTCCCACAGAGTATGTCAAACCTGTCCCATCATGCTCTTATCAGATTCTCTCTTTTTTACTCTAATATTGCCATTACACGTGTTTTGTACAAGAAGCACTCGCTGAATTATTTGCCTTTACTGTGTGATCTCTCTGATCAGATATATCTTTTTGAGTACGAGAATTTCCAAGGGAGCATAATGGAGCTGAATGGAGATTGCCGTAACATTTGTGACAAGGGGCTTACCCGTGTGGGCTCCATTAGAGTGGAGTGTGGGCCGTAAGTACTCATCTCAATCATATGCATAATATGATTTGTCGCATATGGGTCAGTAATTTTTTTTAAAGGGGTGGTATAATGCCCTTTTCACAAGAAGTAAAATAAATCTCTGATGTCCCCAGAGTGTGTATGTGAAGTTTTAGCTCAAAATACCCCACAGATAGTTTTATATAGCATGTTAAATTTGTCACTTATTGAGGGTGAGCAAAAACGCACCGTTTTTGTGTCTGTCCCTTTAAATGCAAATGAGCTGCTGGCACAGAGGGCGGAGCTGCTGGTTCTTAGCAGCTTTGATTACCCCACACAGACATGCACTGGAAATTTCAAAAACGTTCAGCCTTTTATGTTCAAACCGGAGTCAGAAAGATGGAGAGACTCAAGAAGAAGTGATAACATGTGGACAACATTTCTGAATGGTTAGTTGATTAATTTATGTAGCTTATGTGTAGTTATCTTCTAGTCATTAATTAGCATATTCTGTCTTGAAAATCTATAAATAGTGTTCCGGGGGCGGGGTTTATGTAAATTTTAGGTTTCATGATGTCACTAACCCGAGGAATGTTGTGTAGTCCCAACCAGCCATTTGTTGTTGTCCTTAAAAAGCTATTTCTTTAAAAGAAAATATCTCCCTTTGCATTGAACTTTGAGCGTCGTAACTTTGCAGATGTTGTTTATGCTCAAACAGCAATATTACACACTAACTAAAGTTAGAAAAGTGAAATCATAATCAACCAACCCTTTAAAGAAACTAGTACTTTAATTGAGCAAGGATACATTACAAGTGACTTTCAAGTTTCCACAAAAAAATTTTTTCAACATTAATAATAATAGGAAATGTTTCTAGAGCTCCAAATCATTTTAATGATTTCTGAGGATCACATGACACTTAAGGCTGAAAAATAGTTATTTAAAAATGTAAATAATATTTCACAATATTACTATTTTTACTGTATTTTTTATCAAATAAAAGCAGCCTTGGTGAGCATAAGAGGCTTCTTTCACAAACTTTCTTTCATCCTTGATTCCTATTTTCCATGGTGCGAATAGTCCAAATTATTTAAAAACGTACAATTTATTTCCGTAATCCTTCTCAAATGTTTCTTATCTGTTAACTCGTGTCAATAGCGTAAAAGAACATCAAGGGAAAAATTTGTTCCATAAATATTTCTTCCATAATGTACATGTAAAAAGACCATTTACAGTGTGTTTGCCCTCTACTGTCTTGCAGATGGGTTGGTTTTGAGAAACAGGATATGACTGGTGAGATGTTCATGCTGGAGAGGGGCGAATACCCTCGATGGGACACTTGGTCTAACAGCTATCGATGTGATCGCCTCATGTCTGTCCGGCCCGTCAAGATGGTGGGTGAACATTATATCAGTCCATTTCCCATTTTATCACAAAACATAACTAATTAATAATAGGAGGACCATAGAAACCGTCCCAACTGTTTCTTTCTCCATGTAGGACCCCAAGGACCATAATATCTGTCTGTATGAGTGCATGAACTTTGAGGGTCGTAAGATGGAGGTGTCTGATGAGGACATCCCAAGTTTGTGGTGTTATGGCTTCCAGGACAGAGTTGCCAGCATTCAAGTAAATGGTGGAACGTAAGTGATTTACCATTTCTTATATTTACTATTACAAAAGATGAAGATTATCTAAGCATTTGATATTATCTCATGAATTACCATATACTATGCTCGTTCCTACTGTAGATGGGTTGGATACCAGTACCCTGGCTACCGTGGATATCAGTACCTGTTTGAATTTGGATCCTATAAACACTGGAACGAATGGGGTGCCAATCACCCCCAGATCCAGTCTGTGCGCAGAGTGAGGGACATGCAGACGCATCACAGAGGCTGCTTCGATATGGCATAAGGAATGACACGTGGCATGGACAGGTGGATACAACAAGGCACCGCAGGGAAAACTCTGTGGAATGTAAAAAAAGAAAAAGAAAAAAAAGAAATTCCTTTATAATTAAAAGAGCAGCTTGGAATAGACATTACCTATAGGAATGAGCAATCATGTGTTACGACTAGTTGTAGAACCACTATTAAGTATGGCAAATGCATTCTACATCTAGCCCCTTAAAGAAAAGTAAAGAAAATTGTCCCAATTTTAGTGCTTGTCTAATCATTCATCAGTTTTGTTTGATAGTTTTGCATCATTATATGTTTCTTTGCTCTATCTAAACTCTTTGCCTTTATTACTTTATAAAAGAATATCTACCATATGAACATCACAGTAAAGCTAATCTGAATCAATTTCTCATTTAGCTGTTAAACCCTGGCAGGATATCCATTGAACCATTCATTGAACCAGAGGGAGGTGCAATTCAGCACTCCAGCACTCAAGCTTCTCCTGGCTTCATCACACCACATCTTCTAGAATCTAGATGCTCAGCTGCTATTGTGACGGACGGAATCCTCAACGTGGCAGACCGGAGGGGAGAAGAGAACAGAATATTCCTCTTCTCTCTCCAGGAACAGATTTCAGACCCCTTTTATTTACAAAATAGAGGAGATCCTATACTACACTTTATCTTTATCACTGTATCTCAGGGATGCTGGCATCTAAAAACAAATTTCCTAGAAAATAAATAAGCAAAAATAAAAGATTTTAAAGCATATATTTATACAATGTCCTTAATTCAATATTTTTAATTATTTATGTAATTCACAATGCATAATATATTAGGAAAAACTATACACATATTTGGAAGTGAATAGTTATTCTATTCTACTGGTAGCAAATTTTCTGCACGGTTTTTGCCATGGTTCAGATAGAAACTATTCACTTCCAAATATGTGTATCATTTTTCCTAATGTATTATGCACACATACATGTATGTGTGTATATGAAGAGTTCAGATGCAAAAGCCTCTAAGTGCCATCTGAAATGTTCTTTTAGAATGATCATTTTTATCAAGCTTGTATATTTAAGTTCAGTAATTTCACTTAAATGGCAATGAAAATTGCCTATTAATTGTCATTTAAGTGAAATAACTGAACTTAAATATATGAGCTTGATAAAAATTACAATTCTAGAAGAAATTTTCAGATGGCACTTAGAGGCTTTTGCATCTGAACTCTTCATGTATGTGTGTGTGTGTGTGTGTGTGTGTGTGTGTGTGTGTGTGTGTGTGTGTGTGTGTGTGTGTGTGTGTGTGTGTGTGTGTGTGTGTGTGTGTGTGTGTGTGTGTGTGTGTGTGTGTGTGTGTGTGTGTGTGTGTGTGTGTGTGTGTATACTATGTACTCAATACCTATAATATATAGTTATATATATATATATATATATATATATATATATATATATATATATATATATATATATATATATATATATATATATATATATATGTATATTATATATATTTATTTATTGCTAAAAAGCTTAATAATTTTCCGGTTTTCCTCTAAGAAAAGAGGAATAAATGCAAGTTTTGTCCATACAGTGCATAACAAGTGTGATCAAAATGAGACAGTAAACATTTACTTTTAAAAAGAAGCGGCTTGAGCGAGTGAACCGTCTGCCCACTTCCTTCCGCACTTAGTTAATACTGCTCATCTCTCTCGGGGTTTGCTCGATTACATGAAGTGGTTGCTCTAATACCTTCAGCTGCAGACAAACATGCAGATTACAGAGCGAGAGTCCCTCGCCTTAGGAAAGGAATAGCTAAAATACGGTAACACAACATCCTTAGAAGACAGACTGGCTGGGGGAGGTGAATGCGCTATTCTTGTATCAGTAAAGAGCCTGCGTTAAATAACCAGGACGCATAATACAGCAGAGGTGAGGCAAACCAACGGCCCTTGCCAGAAAGGTTGGTGCGAAGACCGCAACTCGTGCACGAACAACAACAGCAGCGTCTTAACGCATTTAGACATGAAAGTGAAGCAAGGCTGCGACGCGGGTGTCCTAAATACGACTGAAGAAGATTTGTTAAAAAACACAGAAATAACGCCGGATGATGTGCTCGGGCTGCAGAAGATCACAGACAGTAAGTTCAGTAATATCAATGCCACTCTCAAACAGGAAGCTTCCGAAAACAATCGCACGGCTGACGAGCTGCTCTGCTAGCTCACACTGTTGCACATCATTTACCAGTGCGAAACAAACGGCACGTTTATTCATACGTTATTTTTATTTTTTTTAGTCTCGCGCCTTGACATTCTAGTACGAAACTTCATTTAGAATAGAGCGTCATCGTTTAAAATGTGACGTCGCTGGAACGTTTTCATTTAGCGAGTAGGCTACGTCTTTGTACGGTCCTCTTTTTAGTCGAACGAAACCCAGTGATAGGCTACCTATCTATCATAGGCTATAGCCTATACACCTAATTCAATCGGCTCTTCCTTACTAAATAAACACTATGGATTTCCAATGTACTGCTTACAATGACGACGTAGTGATGAACGGGCTGAGCATCGAGAAATAGACTATATAAAAATAAAAATGAAAAATCCTGAAACTGAGTAACGTTAAGTTTCATTTTAACGAAATATGTAATCATAGTTGTTTGTTTAGCATGTAGGCTATGGCTATAGTTAACTTAAGGCCAGTTTTAAAGGTTTGCATTTGTCACCTCTTAAAAAGTCTGTGAAAAGTCATTAAATATATAGGAATGATCTTTCTAGAATCTGAATAAAATATTTTAGGATTAGAGGATGGTTTTAATACATTATTCACTCACTGCTAATGAATGTTTACATTTCCATGTAAGATTAAGCATTTATACTTTACTGTAGGCTTATGTTTGTAGTAACTTTGTGCCACACACAGATAAATGCACAAGAGAGTTTCTTCCAATAATGTTGCCGGATTCATTCTTTCTGAAGCAGCATACAAGAAAGGGCATGTTTTGTGTACATATCACATTCTTAAACAAGTGGCAGGGTTACAAAACTTATTTATTTCAGCTAGTTGCCAAATCAACATTTCTCATTTTTATTTAGTTTAACTCCATGTGATAAAATTACCAAAACTAAAATGGAAATTATATAGATACATCTTTTTTTTTTTACTAAATTAAAAGTTTGACCAAAAATAAAAGTAAAACAGAAAATAAAAAAAAGAAACTAATTGAAATATTAATACAAATCTATAAAAAGTATTTCAGTAATCAAATAACACTGACAGGTGGTTAATGATACACATTTCAATGAAATGAGGAAGAACCATGCATGCATTACATGAGTAAACGTAATCAGATCAATCTGATGATGATTGGAAATATTTGTTGAGGATCAATCATACTGCATAGTGTTAACATTTGATATGACTAATAATTAAAAAGCCATTTAAAAAGGAATTAAAATGCTGATTTGGTTGAACTGCTTTTACTTATTCAAAAACAGTTTGATTAGTTTAAAATAGAGCATTGTTGGGTTTGTATATTTTGATCTTTGACCAATAAGCATTCATCACCTCGTGCAAAGGAACTCAGATGCTAAACTTTAGTATGACTGGATGACTCTTGTGAGCTGGTGTTTTGACAAATTTTTGATAATGTCTTGCTTGTTGATCCTGCATTATATCTGGCACTAAAACAAATATAGGCTACTTGATGCTCAGTTTCTACTGATTCAACAGTTTTACGGTGCTGGCACTGCCAAAAACTGACTGATAGACATTTGCATTACTGTTACACTTCTCACAGTCCATAAAGAATGTTTTACTTGGACATAATAGCTACACTGTCTCATGTCATTAGCTCTGAAATGCCAGTGGTTTGCGGTTGAAAAATCAACAATGTATTCTTATCCTCTGAGCTGTGAATTAAAACATCTCTTTGAATAAATATATTTCCAAATGCACAGAAGTGCTGAGATATCACTTTAAGATGCCACTCTTCTTCTAAATGGAAGAAAATCTGGTGTCTGGCTAATCACTTGGATTAGTGCTCTAAAAATAGAAGCTGCTCTTGTTTAAGGATACAGGCTGCTATTCTGAGGAAGGTGGACAGCATGCTTGCTTTGGATTCATTATTATTTACAAATTGCATTTTTGTCCTCTTTATCTCATGTTACTGTTATACACAAGAACACAGAGTATGTTAATGGATGAAGTGATAAATAGTATAAATATAAATTATGTTAATAAGTGTTTCAATTTCATTAGGGAAGTGGATTGGCTTTTTAGCAAATGGTTACATGACATCCTCCTATAATCTTTTGATTAACTGCTCAATTTGGTGCTTTACTTAGAGTGTTTGGAAGCATTACTTCATAAAGAATGAATTATGGTGTTTAGATACGCACATTATGCCTCATAAATCTAAATGGACCTGTGTGGTCTTGTAAATGGATGCTGTTTCGTTCATAATCTGTGTTTGTTATACAGAGCAGTTCCTTTTGTTTACCTTACAATAACAGGTGGTAGTTATTCTGGATTGGTATCAAAAGATTTGTTGCTAGGTGACAGCATAAGAAGCAGTGAAGTGCGGCACCATGGTGGTTTGGAAAGCTACATTGACACTTGCCTGCCACACAGCTCTGATAAGATTTTTTAAAGAATTGCACATTTGACATTTTGTCAGATATTCACACACATATCGCTTAATATGAATGATCAACCTGGCCTACATTAGGTTTCACAAGAAAAGGCCATCTTCAAGGATCAGAGAGAAATAACTCCTTTTTTTTACATTTCACAAATAGTAAAGCAGACGCACACCATGTGCTTTATAACTTAATATAAAAAGCTAAAAATAATTGATTGCACTTATGAAGCCTCCACCAAGACATTGGGGTTATGAAGACTAGATAACAGCATTATATTGTATTATGTTATACTATTAAAATGTTACATTCTCAATAAATTAAATTATAATATAATAATTGTAATATAATAATTGATTACACTTATGATGCCTTAAATACATTTTAAATGACTGAGATTTACACTTCTAAAAATACACTATGCTCTGTCTCTGTTCATTTGTATTCTCCCTTCACCTCTCAATTTTCCTGACTATTTGTATTTTTGCACTCACACTCACACACAGTAGTGTTACCTCACGTAGATTGTTCCCACTGTGTGGAAATTCATGAGGTGAAGTAAACAGAGCAAAACAAAAAACATTTCCATGAACAACTTCACCCAGAGCTATAAAAGTGTTGATATATATCAAGCATGTTTTGTGGTATTGGCAAGTGCGTTAAAACGCAGGAAATTATGCAAGGTATCCGTTTCTTGTCTATTCAGGTTTCAGTGTTCTACTCTGAATTGGCTCTCGTGCTCAGAGAACGTGTCAATACCCGCGGGACATGTCTGAAAAAGTAAATCTTCGGAACACTAATAAAGATCTTTTTGATTAAATCTGAAAGATTTATGTTTCTCCATTCACAGCCATGCAACTACCACTTCAAAAAGTTCAGAAAGAGATCGTAAAACTAATGAATTGAGTGGTTTAGTCTCAATTTTCTGAAGAGGCATGATTGCTTTGTATGATGAACAGATTGAATTTAGGTTTTTGTTTTATTCACATATAAACATTTATCAACTCACACATCTGTTGTGGAAAACAGAAGCACAAGCATGTTCGCTTGACGTGCGAGAACCAATGAAGTTTATTCTCGCACGTCAAACAGGTTTGGTTAAGCTTCTGTTAATGTTCGCTGATCAATGTTTAAATGTAAATTTTATGGGATACTGTTACGGTTCAGTGTCTCACAAGACGGAAGTAATACACTCATCTCAATGTCATCCTAGCAGAGATGGACCTCTCAAAATTTAGAGTTGTCCTAAATCCCCTTAGTATCTACCAATCTGCTCCATGTGATGGGGAACAATGTAAGCTTCTTAGGTATAATCCATCCCAGGTAGAAGAGGGCTGACACAGCTGCTCCTCGCACCTCATATGCCTCCTTTGGGAGTTTGGCATGAGGAAAGGGAGACGAACGTTAAAGGGCATGATACGAGTGGAGTGGCTGGCTCAAACTTTTTACCAACTCCAGGACACAAATAAATCCCCATATATAGTGAACACCAAAAAATATTTGGACAGTTAAAGGGGCATTGTGTAATATTTAGGAGGATCTGTTGACAGAAATGCAATATACATAACAATGTTTTCAGTGGTGTATAAAGACCTTACTTAATTAACTGTTATGTTTGAATTACCTTGACACTGACACAATGATGAACAAGTAATAATAATATTCGTTCATATAATAATATATCGTTTTACTGAATAATTAAGTAAACCTAATTTCTTAATTTATATTTGGAAAGAAACCTCATTGCTTAACTGGCTACTCTCTGCTGTCTCAGACGACGACATATTTTCCTGTTGGCCACCGTAACTTCTGCTGGGTGCAATTCGCAGCCTCACCACTAGATGCCGCTAAAAATTACACACTGCACCTTTAAGTCACTTACAAATTACAAATGCCATTGCATTAGATTTTCGAACTGGGACCCAAGGACACCAAAGGGGATGGTGCCTGTTAAAGTTAAATACATAGGTTCATAGATTCACACACACACACACACATATATATATATATATATATACACACATACACACACACACACACATTATATAATAATAATAATATATATATATTTATTATTATTATTATATAATGTGTGTATATATATATACACACACTAAAGCAAATTATTATAGTGTTACATGGAAAATAATATTATTAAACATAACAAAATATCCAACCAGCTGTCACTCATTTTACACAAAATGAGCAAACACACCGTTATGGCACTCTTAAGTTAAAAACCAATAGAAAATGTTGAAAATGACAGCACAATGTGTTTAATAATGTTTGTCTGATGGTATATGTCCCATTGTTCTGACAGTATTTCTAAACAGTATCAGTCTCTGCACGCAGGTAATGAATCGAGTAGGTGTATGGTCATCATCAATGTCATTTCCATACAACATCAGAGAGAACAGAAATAGCTCTTTTTGTCCCTGCAGTCTATCACACAAGGTTACGGCTCTCAGCGTTGCTCAGCCCTGAGGCATATCTTTGATAGCTCACTTGATGCATGTGACCTATGTCACGCACACATACCCAGTGTTAAAATGTGGTTAGCTTTATATTTTGAAATGTTGTGAAGTCTGGTGAGAATCACATCCATGTTAATGTTCCATTCATATTTCATTGTCTTACTAATGTTGATGTAATGAGAGTCATAACTGAGGCACATCTTGAACCGCTGCGGTTGGGTTTTGTTTCCATAGATTACCTCTGCGGTCCAGAGCAGAACATACACAAGATTGACTTCACCAGGTTCAAAATCCGAGACATGGAGACTGGCACAGTTCTTTTTGAGATCACCAAACCCCCTACAACAGGTAAGACAAAGACCAGACCTCTCAAATTCACTTCCTCACTCCACCTACACAGGCTGCACATTTAAATGCAAGGCTTGTCTTGATTTTTTTTACCGCCATAAAGCCCTGATTTCCATTTAGATGCAGCTCGCTGCACAAGAGCCCTTCAAAGGCTCATTTGATAATGCCGACCCCTTTCTGATTCACAGAGAGTGGGGAGGACAGAACCGACTTTGACCAGAACGCCGGACGCTTTGTGCGTTACCAGTTCACCCCCGCCTTCCTCCGACTACGCCAGGTTGGCGCCACGTAAGTGCAATCAGTGACAGGATTACACTTGATCTTAAATTGCAAGCTAAAATTAGCCTGAAATCACACTTGAGTCTGTTTGACTTAATCCTTAAAGGAGTCATATCACAATGAATAAAAGTTTGAGATAAATTCATTAATTATACTATGAAAACATGCCGTTTCAACAACTTAAAACTTCCTTCAAAGTGAAAAAAGTCCAATGAATACTTGAATAAATGACCCGCCATGTCACAGGGGAGAAAGTAGGATAGTTCCCTTTGTGCCTCTGAGTTTTAGAAAAATGGGCAATGAAATTGGCAAGTGGAATTTGCATGCTTAGCCACTCCCCCGCATATACGGTTATATAAGATGGCAGCATGCATCCGCTCAACGGCTTGGTTACAGACAGCGATCACTCTTCTAATCACCAATAAAAGAGCATTGAAAAGAGAAGATCTCTCTTGCTGGATAGTTTACGGTCTCACTCTCTAGCAGACATTTGCAGGGCTGTGGGCTGGGTGACACCTAATACCTTCACGAGATTCTATAATCTCCTGGTGGAGCCGGTTTCTTCCCGCGTGTTGGGTAGTACAAACAGGTAAAGTGTGGGAAGACCACATGGGTATTTCCACATGTACCTCCCTTTGGGTAGGATGTGGCCTCCGCAGCATCCCTCTCCACCTGGACTTGGCACGCTTCCCCAGCATTAACCACTGGTCGTGGCTGTAAAAAAAAAAAAGAGGGAAATGAGCCGAAGCACTCTTTTCCGTTAAGAACATAGAGAAACAGCAGTTAATGACCGTCTCCGTGGTAAGCTCGGTCCATTCCATCCCAACAGGCATGAAGGACTATTCGACTTACATGGGGCGTTGGGAAGGTTAAGATTGAGCAAGGACATTTGGTAGCTGGCACGCTACAGCTTGCCAGCATCTGCTTCGCCGGCACTCGTAACACAGTTCAGTCGTTGTGCCAATTTCCATAGGAACCCCTAATTTCAGTCGACATAACGTAGAACGTGACTGACAGAAAGGGAGCGTTTCGGTTACTGTCGTAATGTAACCCTCGTTCCCTGATAGAGGGAACGGAGACAGTATTGCCCCTCTTGCAACAACCTTGAACTACCCGCTGAATGGCCGGGACACTGTCTCGGCTCCTCAGACCTAATGAGTGGATGCATGCTGCCTGGCTATGCATGCTAATTCCACTCACTAATTTCATTAGCTGTTTTTCTAAAACTCAGAGGTGATTGGGGCTCCCAAGTAGGACCCCTAATGTCAGTCGACATAATGTCTCTGTTCCCTCCAGCAGGGAACGAGGGTGACAACAGTAACCAAGACTATACCACTAGTCCTAAGCATCAGAAGAACTAAAGATAAGACAAAAAGGAAGATTTTCCAGATGTATACTTGACAGTTCTGCTCATAAGTTTGCATACCCCTTACAGAATATGCATTAAAGGCCGTTGGGTGTAAACTTCTTGAATTGGATGATCAAAGTAAATTGTACTTATTTTGTCTTCGGGCAAACATGTAAATCATGTAGCTTATAAAGGGCACTGCTAAATGAAAAACAAATATGATCTTTAATTCATTTTGATTGGAATAATGTTTTCTTTTGATTAAATTGGATGAATAAAACAGCTTGAAAGCATACTGAGAAAAGGGAAATAACCTTTTAAACATGAAAGTATTATGCAATCATTTTAGATATTTCATCTTATATAGAACCTTTTTGGCATTAAGTGTTCTTTAAATTTGAGCCAAGAACCCTAAGGTTCTACTGTACATAGAACCCCATTGAATCTTTTTCTTGTGTGCGCTGTGTCTCCATCCAGAACATGGTAGGAATTTCATTGCTACATACTACACAACCTTAAATGTGTCCTTTCCTGCCTCCACAGGGTTGAGTTCACTGTAGGCGATGTTCCAATCAACAACTTTCGTATGATTGAGCGGCACTATTTCCGTGGGCAGCTGCTGAAGAGCTTTGACTTTGAGTTTGGCTTCTGCATCCCGAGCAGTAAGAATACCTGCGAACACATCTATGAATTCCCACCTCTCTCTGAAGACATAAGTAAGTCATGAACTTTTTTATGAATTCAGAGTGTGACTTAATAACGATTGATTGGTTTGTGATCTTGTGGCTGGACGTAATACAAGTGACATTGTGTTTCTTGCGTCCCTCTACAGTGCGTGAAATGATCCTTCACCCATATGAGACACAATCCGACAGCTTTTACTTTGTGGACAACAAGCTAGTAATGCACAATAAGGCAGATTATTCCTATAACGGTGGACCGTAAGAAGTTATTTTCACCATTTGCAGAAATCTGCATCCAGTTGCAGTGGACTGGCATAGGAACATCTACTGAAAGTGGCATCTAATTTTGTATGTGATGATGCATTGGTTAAAAAAAATCTCAGGATTTGTGTGTGTGCATATTTGTGCGTGTGTGAGACAGAGAGAGAATGTTACTCTAAGAAATGGGCCTGTACTACTTTTTTTTTCTCCTTCGAATCTTTTAAAGTATGTGATAATTGTGTATCTCACTGAGTTCATGAGTGTGCCTGTGCACATGTGCATTAATTGCATGCTCTGTTTTTTATGTATTTTTCAAAGCCCAAAGCCAAATGATTTGTGACTAAATGTTCATACAGTGAGTGACATCACTCAAGGCTCCTAATGCATAAAAAGAGGCTCATGTAGAGTGAGGTGCAGTGTGTTTGAACCTTTAAAGGAAGGAATATTTTCAGGAGCTGTGCAAGGAAATGTGTATTTTGCCCTGACATTGCACCCACTGCCTTTTAGATTCTCTGAAAGGCCCTGATTTTCCTTAACTTTTCTCATTTTCCTTTTTGAATACTTATAATTTGGTCAATGATGATGTAAATCTGTGTTATTTATATTAATATGCTCTTATTTATATTGATATACATTGTCAAACATATTTTTAATAGCATCTTTTGTCAGAAATAGTTCTATAATATAGTATAGTTATACCATTATGTGTAATTGTTTCATGGAATTTAACAAAACAAAAGAGAAAAATAAAAATTCCAGTGCTTGAAATCATGTTTGATTCAATGTATTGCTTTTATTCATATGACTCCTGCATAGTGTTGTAATAGATAAAACAATGCTTAAATCGTACACTACTGATACAATTTTTGGAATAAGTGTCATTGAAAATCTCAAGGCTCAAAAATACAGTAAAAACAGTAATTGTTTAAAATAAATAAATAAAAAAACATTAAAAATAACTGTGTTCTATTTTAATATATTTTATATAGTAATTTATTCCTGTGATGGCAAAGCTGAATTTTCAGCATTACAGTTTTCAGTGTCACATGATCCTACGGAAATCATTATAATATGCTGATTGATGCTCAGGAAAGATTTCCTATTATTGATGAGCAGTGTTGTGGAAAGTTACATTTAAAAGTAATGCATTACAATATTACGTTACTCCCTAAAAAGTAATTTAGTTACTTTTATGGAAAAAAAGTTATTACTTTTGCATAATGCTTGTTTTATAGCAAAAAAAGGTTTATTTTGGCAGATGTAAAGGCCCTTTCACACCTGTACAGCTCAAACAAACCTTTCAGCTGTGCTGCCATTCTGGATTGCAGAAAAATAGAACAGGAGATGTTCAACACTCTTACTTAAGCAATAAAAACTAAAAAATGAAACACAAATGTGATGTTTATCTAGTCATTTTTGCTTATTCGTATGGTTGAACTGGATCATCGAAAGTCAGCGGCAAAGGCATTGGTTAAAAAAGTGAGATTAAATACATAGTGTATTTGTGTAATTTAACATAATTCATTATTGCTGGTTTGCGTAATATTCTGAGTTTGCATTGTTTGTATTCATTTTTAGGAAACATTCATCTGTTTTTGTGTAAGTGAGATGAGTAAATGCATGCGCACATTTAGTCTAGAACTAAGCATTATGTTATCACAGCGTACACAACACCTCTGCCTCTTACTCCTGATTTCTCTCAACATGGGGACAGAACTGTCAGTCAATAATTGGGAAAACAAAACAACTTCCATTATTTGAAAACGTAACTCATATACTTTATTGTAAATTTAAAAGTAATGCATTACTTTACTAGTTACTTGAAAAAAGTAATCTGATTACATAACTCGCGTTACTTGTAATGCGTTACCCCAACACTGTTAATGATGGTTCTTTCATACTTTTGATACTTTTTTTCCAGATTCTTTGATGAACTGGAAGTTCCAAAAAACATTACAAAATTTTTTGTTGTTGTTGTTTTTTGTTTTTGTTTTTAAATAGAAGTTTGTGTAACTGTCTTTACTGTCACTTTTGATCAATTTAATGTGTCCTTGTTGAATAAAAAATATTGATTTCTTTTAAAATAAAATATTACTGACCCCAAACTTTTGAATGGTATACAGATAGTTAAAAAGAATAATATAAAATACAACCAACGGCTATAACAATTATTTACCGTAATAAACATTTACTATATTTTCTAATAAGTCTAATTACAGCAAATTGCATAGATCTGTTGTATATAATGTATCATAACTCAAATGCCTTATATGTTGTGAGGTTCAGTTCTGGTAGATAATAGATCGACCACCTGATGGACTTGAGTAGAAGGCTCTAATTTTTGCTTAATCAAAAATTATGAACCATTTGAATAATTTTGTCAAACAAAAAATAACTTGCAGAGACAGTAAAAATCCTGCAATTCAGGAGATCTGTTTTAACTTACTACAGTGCCTTTAATGTGCATTACTGTGGAAAGACAGTATAAAAAAGAGGCAACTACACCCCCCAGTGGTTGTCAGGGCAGATGCAAACAACAATCAATACTGACTATAAAACAAGTCCAGAACGTTTCATTAAAATCTTACCAACTGAAACACTTTTATAGATTTGAAGAACAAAAAAAACTTCTTTTTTTTTTCAAAAGCAAATAATATTAATATATTGTTGAATTTCAGCAAACTTCAACAAAACAAAAAATTAGACATTGTTCAATGTAGGCCACATTAAAGTGATTTTGAGCATTAAATGCTTACAGAACTTTGTGGTCATGTGAATTAATAAAAAATTGCATGGGCAGTTTTATACAGTTTATAAATATTCATTTTTATATTCATATTCACTAGTTATGACTATAGTATATTTTATCAGGTAGGTATCTTTTTTTATTAATTTTTTTATGTATCCTTAACCCTCATCCAGTAAATGACTAAAAACAATCATGGGGTCTTTGAATATTGTTGTGGACAATGGAATGGGAGCCTTGGATATTGGGATGGAATTTATGCAATAAAAACATTAAAGCTATAATGTCATTTTCATAACTCAAGCGCACCATTCAGCATAGAAGTCACACATTTTAGACATTCAAAAATATAACCTTTTCTACTTTGGAAAAAGTAGAGATGGCTAGATGGGATGCTACACAGAGGTAACTTTCTCATAGAAGAGGAATGGGAGTGTTTCCTGAAGAAGAAAGGAGAGCTGACATGTTGTCTGTACTGGTGAACGTGGTTGTGCAGAGCCCGCTGAGATACAGCCCAGAAACGCTGCCTTGCATCCCACCTTCAGTCTCCGCTAGACCCTCACAGACCCCCACGCTATCCCGTACTTGACTGGGACTGAGCTGGGGTAGGAAAGGGGTTGTGTCCATAACTACCAGTGAATCCAGAGCGAGGCTGTCATTCCTTAGCTCCTCCCAAAGATTCCCTTTAAACAAAGACAGAGAACATGAACATCAATAGACAGGGGTGCATACCAATTTGCTATGATGTTTTTAAGTATAATTAGTGCGAGTAGTGTGTTCACAATGAAAATTCCAAAAAGAAGTGTGGAGATGTCCCTAATGTAATATCGTTTTTAATTGTGGAAATTGCTTTTTCTGTCTTCAATACCGTCATTTAATTTTTTTCTCTTGTGCCTTTAGCTTTTTCTCTTGAATCACGTCATAGGATGTCACAGGACAATTTCAAATGAATGTGAAGATAATTTGCAGCTCAAAACCTTATTTATCTGAAACATGTTTACCTTTTCATTTTTATCATTTATTTCTATATGTGTTGCCTCCTGACCTTATGCTTGCAGTTTAACGCACAAATGTTTGTTTTATTATTCATACCACAACAATAAATGTCTTTATAGAAAGTTTATATTATTGAAAAAAATACATAATTATGTCCATTTAAAATGAAGAGACAATTTTATATATTTAATTGTGTCTGGCAAGTTGAAAAATGTGTTTCAATGGTGTCTAAAAAGTTAAAGATTTAATTATTTATAAGCATTTCACAGATTTACTGTAACCAACACTATAGTTACACAAATGAACTAAATACATGTATTTCCATTCAAATGGATGGAAACAGATAGAAAAGTAATAGGCGTAAAATATTCCTTATCCTGTGTCTCCCTCTAGTGGATCCAGTAAACATTTAAGTTACAGCGGTAAAATATTTATAGTACAACTACAGTATATTTTAAATTTATGAAATATAAGAGTAATATCAGTTCAATACAGTATGGCAATTCGTCGAAAAAAGCTCCTCCCACTCTTGCACTGCACTGCAAATGACGTAATCGAGGCAATCTCCATACGCTTTCAAAATACTTAAATGTTTGTACATATATGCATATTTTGCAATAAACAAATATTTTGTTTTTATATATAATTAGCATTTGTAAATGAGCAGTTTTATATTTCTCCGTCGTTTTTAATTTGATTTTGCTGTTTGCAATGCTTCACGGGACTGTAGTTCTTTCTATCACTAAAGCCATTAAGTTCACAGGCTTCACCTTTGTCTTTCTGTCTGGTTTTCAAAAACTTTTTTTGCTTCAAATCAAAGTTTGTAGTGTGATTCACCTCGTAGCTGGTTGGCTTGGTTCATAGCTTATAACTCTTGAACAAATACTTTTTTTTTAATCTCTATGCGAAAAATAAATGGAATAAATACTTCTGGAACTAAATACTTCCACTGTTGCACTCTATTGCAAACCAAATATGCGATACAATAATTTAGATCAGATTCCAATGAGATGCACAAATAATCACTGCACTGACAGCGTGAACGCAGATAAAAGTGCTCAACCACCGCAAACATGGCTAATTTTTTCAAACTCAATCTTACCATGTAATTGTAGATCTGTGAGGCTGGGATTTAATGCATCAACATCATTACTGATTTCTCCATCCAGCAGAAGCTCCTGCATGCTCGCTGTAGTGCTGTGACCAGCCTGCAGGGCGGTGCTGTAGCTTGGTGGGGTGTGTGCTTGTAAGGGGGAATCCAAGCTGCCTGTCCTGGGACTGGAGGGGTGCCCAGCACTGGGCTGATGGGTGACTGGAGAGTAGTAAGGGAAAGCTAAAGTGTCTGGAGGTAAGTAGGGGGGAGGCGGGATGACAGTTTGAGAGGGTAAAGGGTTGTAGAGAGACTTCTGATGCAGGACACTAGTCTCATGGACAGGTTGGTGTCCGTAGGTAGGATGCATGGAAACTCTTAAGGACTGAGAATGAGTATGGCTGCTTGGTAGACTGAAGTGAGCTCCAAGAGTCTTCAATTTTTCAGGTCTCTCCCCAAGCAGACGTTCCAGCTCCTCTAAAACAATGAGCATAATGGGAACTATCAATATATATACACACACATATTTTAATATATATATTATAAATATATATTATACAATATAAAAGAAAGTAATATAGTGTAATATCTATAGACGAAATATAATTTGGGGTCAGTTAGATAAAAAAAAAAAAAAATTATACTTTTATTAAGCAAGGATGCATTACATTGATCAAAAGTGACAGTAGATTTAATGCACTTTGTTTTAAAGAATTCTGAAAAAATGATCGCAGTTTTCACAAAAATATCAAGCAGGACAATTGTTTGATAATAATAAAAAGAAATGTTTCTTGAGCACAAAATAACTGTATTGGGATCATTTGTGAAGGATCATGTGACACTGAGACTAGAGTAATGATGCTGAAAATTCATTTTGCCGTCACAGGAATTAATTACATTTTAAAATATATTCACATACAAAACCGTTATTTTAAATTGAAATACTATTTCACAATATTACTGTTTTTATTCTATTTTTGATCAAATAAATGCAGCTTTGTGAGCGTAAGAGACTTCTAAAAAAAACTAAAAAACGTTCCCCAAACAGTATATCATTTTATTGAAACATTAAATAAATAAATACATGCAATGTTTTTATATAATGGCTCAAATAAAATGCCTTTCATTATTCTCTCTTAAAACAGAAATGTTTATAAATACAATGTTCAATCATTTGTTTTTAGCATTTTTGAGTTTTGAACACTGCAGGTGAGCATAAGCATAAAATACATTCACAATAATCATATCGCATATGTGAATTTGGGTAATCTGGGACACTTTTAACTTACACACCAACAAATGGGACCTTCAGTGCCGGTCCTACACTTCAGCCGCACTGCATGATGTCCGAGTCCAAAACAGTTATTAAATAAATTTAATCATTAAGTATTCGGAAAAATAAATTTCCACACGACTCCGCTAAATTTGAATGCATATTTATATTTCCATGTTATAAAAAATATGTTTACATGCTACTTAAATAATCTGTGGTGGTTTGGGGGCCCTTGCGTAGTTTGCGTATAGGTAGGACCGGAGTTGTGCCAAATTCTGACCCTCGCCGGATAATTATTTTCAGTATAATCGCCAGTATGGGTAGATTTAGGATTAGGTAGGGAGGTATAGTAGGATTAGGGGGTTGGGTTAGGATTAGGCAAACAAATACACGCACCTGGTCGGGCCATGCTCCTCCGTACAGTCAGCGGATCTTTACGTCTCCACTTGTGAAGTTCCTCCTGCATCTTCTCTACCTTCGCTGGGTTCAGGGCCCACAGGCAGCCCTTTCGAGAGGAGTTCCCATTCTTGTTCTCTACTTTCTCAAAACACTTGTTTAAAGAGAGGTTGTGTCGGACAGAATTCTTCCAGCCATCAGGAGCTGTCTGAGGAATCACAAATAGAACCTAAGGTTGTGAAGTGGTCGCTAAACTGTTGCGAGGCAGTGGCTAAGGGTATTCTAGGGTGTGCGCCGAAAAACAATGAATCTAAAACAGAGATTGTACCAGTCAGTTCTCTAAATAAATTAAGAAATATCTTTCTTACAACCCTTCCCTCAGTGAAGTCAACACTGGATTGAATCTGTCGAATCGAATACACGAATCTGCATGTTTACCTAATGATGAGCCAAAATAATGTCACATTTTAAATCCCTTTACCAACACAGCGCCAAGAGGAGGGTGAATTAAATGAACAGGCATACAGAGATCATGCCATAACAGGCATAACAAGCAGTGTGAAGAACAAATCTGTTTACATTCTGTATTTGTTACATTCCTCTTCTATAACTGTTCACTGTAGATCAATGTATAATAGATGTCGAATTTTTTCTGAGAAGTGGTAGTGCAGTTTACCTTGAAGTAGGGGAAATGATCCGTCATGAAGCTGTAGATCTCACTTACTGGTAGACTGCCCGTTTTGCTATTCCTCAGAGCCAGGAAGATGAGAATACTGCAAACAAATATATTTAACAATGAAAAATCACCAATCAAACATGACTATTGTGATGCATTGGTTTATTTTGATTTGTTTGGGAGAATTGTCAGTTGTGATCATGTTTTTGTATGCTTTTACACATGCGCTTGGCTGGCACTTGCCAAAGTGACAGTGCACTGCATTCACATATATTTTATTAGTATGTGGTATAGTAAATAATTGAGTCTTTTCATAACAGATGACTGATTGTGGTTTAGCAGTTGTCAGCAGTTTAGTTGTACTTTTTTATTTGTAACTATATCTGTATTGATTAAATCAGTTTTATAAGACATTTTGATGAACAAATATTTGTTGTTTGTCATTTAATACAGTTAATTAGTATAATTTGATATATTACAATTTGCAGACGCTTTTATCCAAAGCGACTTACATTGCATTTCAAGGTACACATTTATATTCGTATCAGTTCATGCTTTCCCTGGGAATCGAACCCATGACCTTGGCGTTGCAAGTGGCAACGCTCTACTGTTTAAAACTCAAAATTGTTGAATTTGAAAATGCTGGATATTGGTTTTCATGATTTTTTGTATGAAGCTGCACATATTTACACTCAGCTGATATTTAGATCAATGGCATGATGTTGCGTTTAACATTTAAACATTAACATTTTAGATAGAATGGCAGTTATGTTGTACATTTCTGAACGAATCAGTGTTTTCTCATTGACTCACTCAGTCACTTGGCGCCAATACACAATACATTAACACTATTTTTCATAGAAGTATTCACGTTTAATACAATATATATAAATGTGTTATTCCATTCATCACTTTATAGATTTATATCGGCCTATTATGTTGCTCAAGCAAGTGACAAACTGTACAAGCAAGTACTAAACACTGTACTTGTTGTAATTTCTGATGACGTTTCAGAAAATGATTTATTTTTGAAAATATGTCTTAGATAATACAGGTGCAAATACATACCTGTAAGAGTAGACGGGTTTAGGGTAGAGTGTCTGGGCAGAACTGTCTTGAGATGTTTGTGATGAGAGGCTTTGGCTATAGTAGTGAGAAGCCGTGTCTATTCCTCTTGAAGAGTAAAACTAGAGACAGTACATACACACAAAATAACTCTCTTTAATTTAAAAATTGTTGAAGACAATATACTGTAGAGGGATAAATGCCTATTTGTGTAATAAAAAAATAAATCTAGTATATTATTTTTAGTGCTGTCAAATCGATTAATCGCGATGAATTGCATGTAACAAAAGTAATTATGTAAATATAATATATATACATATATGTTTGTGTGTGTGTAATTGTGTATACATATATATGTTTATATATATATATACTGTATATATACACACAAACGTTTGATATTTGCGATTAATCGCAACTAATCGCGATTAATCGATTTGACAGCACTAATTATTTTTGCTCGTTTAATTTTTAAGCTTCCATTACATACTACAACCATGTTCAACAAGAGCGAATCTTTGTTATTTGTCAGTCTAAGGATGTAGTAGAACTTTCTGCCAATGTTTTGACTGAACATGCGTCCAAAACCTGTTATCATTTGATCATTTCTACCTTCTTACACCTGCCAAAGTTTACCTACAAGTAGTCATATCAATTAATTTACATATACACTACTTTTCAAAGTTTGGGGTCAGTAAGAATAATTTTTTTTATTCACTAAGGATGCATTCAATTGATCAAAAGACTTTTATAATGTCACAATAGATTTCTATTTCAAATAATCCTGAAATGAGAAATGCAAACTTGGTGATCATATGAGACTTTCAAAAAAACAACTTTTGATGTTTTTACAAATTTAACTAAATCAACAAACTTTTGAACGGTAGTGTATATAATCAGTATATCACACATTCTTTCAGGAGTACCTGATGTTGTAGAGGACTGATGGCACTGTACGTCTGATGGTTAACTGATGTGTAGTCGGGAGGATCCTCAGAGCTCATCTGAGGCTCACTGTAGGGGTGTTGAGTTCCCTGCCCCAAGAGCAGACCATGATTTACTTAGTTCTAACATATCATATGTTAATGCTTCTTTAGAAAGTGTAATAAGGACATCTGCTTGCACATCTGCCTGGCAGGTCTTCTTCTTTCCATGTCTTTTGCCTCTGGCCTAAATATGCTGGCAAGAATTTAAAAGAGCCTACAAGGTAATATATATAACCTTGAAGGCCCTTTTAAACGAAATCCACCAGAACTGAATACTGTGTAAATTCCTTTAAAAATATTTCTTTCTTTTTTTTATCTGAACAAGAAATCTTAAAATTTCTGTTTAAACAATCACTCAGTCTCACCATGATGCTAGTTGTCTCCACATTAGTGCTTAATGGACTCCAAGAGGATTGTTCCTCCAATCCATCGGCTGTGGTGAGTTTCCCAGCCTGTCCAGGTCTTCTGAGACAACTGAAGGTTTGAACCTCACCGATGGCCCCTTCGCTGCATTGACGTCTGTAAGGATGGTAGTGATAGTTTTCCGTCAGGCCAGACTCTTGTTCAACAGGGCTTCCATCTATACTGTGTCTACGAAAGCGCTCGGCAATAGCACTCTTCTGCCTGTAGGGAACGCTTTTTCTTTGGGAGTACGGTGCAAACCCCTCTCCAACATTGCTCTGGTGACACTAGATTGAACAACAAAATAATGCAAAAACACTATAAAACATGCATATTAGCTCACCAATATGAAATTCCTAGAACCTAAAATTGCCTAATACATGCAACACCTAGGCTGTTCCATGTAAAGCAACGCTGCATTTTCATTTCTAATTAATGCACTCTTTAACATAAAGCAGTTTTCCAAGTGGAAATGCAGTAGCACGTAAAGATCTTTGATCTGCTAAAGAGCCCATAAATGCATTTAATGTGACATACAGCCTTCCCTAGGGGCCATAATTAATTAATATTTAATCAAAAGGATTTGGTAAAAAGGCAGGATGAAATTCTTCTATTACTGCCACAGGGTCTTTTGTCCTTGAATAGTGCCTTGTGCGGAGGTTCATGTCCTCATCAAAAAGTAATAATTATGACACTGTCATAATGAGAGCAGATGGCAGGCAGCAGTTTCTAAGAAGCGGCAACTTCAGAACAGTGTATGGATCAATCATCCATCCATCATCTATCTATCTATCTATCTATCTATCTATCTATCTATCTATCTGTCTGTCTGTCTGTCTGTCTGTCTATCTGTCTGTCTGTCTGTCTGTCTATCTATCTATCTATCTATCTGTCTGTCTGTCTGGCTATCTACCTATCTGTCTATCTATCTATCTGTCTGTCTGTCTGGCTATCTATCTATCTGTCTATCTATCTATGTATCGTTCTGTGTTTCTAAATTGATTAAAACAAATGTTTTAAAATTAATAAATTAAATGATTAATACCTGTGACTCTGGCATCTGAAAGCAGGGCGACCCAAGAGGGTCAAAGGAGTGTAGTTCACACGGAGAAGGAATTGGTGAGCTGCTGCTGCTTAAAGACAGGCCCTGGGACTCAGAGGACATCGTCCCTTCAACCTACCTCTTTAAAACAACACAACAGTTCATCAGGTTTTTAGCCTTATTTGTAGATAGAAAGATAAATCAAATAGATGTAATATGCAAATGTGATCCCTTAAGCTACTGTAAGCTAAAGCATGTAAAACACAGCACAATGTACCCTCAAACATTTACACTAAAGTGTCAGGGGCTGTGGTTTTAAAGATATGAATTGTCAGCTTGACCCTTGCAAAATACCTGGCAAGGGTCAGCGGACTTTTCCCTCGACAGACGCACGTCGGTAAATTAGGGAATGAACTTGCGCTCCCGGGGGGCGGTTCAGCGAAAAGAGGAGTCGTGTTCCAGCGCAAACGTTCCCTGGTGCTATTTTGCAGTTCCAGAAAACAATTCCGCCACAGACCAGGAAAAACATAGTCTAAAGTCAGTGGCACGTTTTCAGTGGCGTTCAGATGCTATTTTAAGGGCGCATGCTTGGCCATAATGTAGCGTGTGCACAATGCGCATACACTTTGCTTCTCTCATCTACACGCAGACGCAGCAGTTGCCATTTTTGCAAACCATACATAATTACAAGGAAAAATATTCCTCACGGGGGAAATCATTGTAGTGTGTCCATGTAGATGTGAAAAAAAGGCATAAATCTAGCTTACACATTTACCAAAATTACAATACGCCTGTTTGACCGAAGCTAATTTGGGTGGGTTTCTCCCATCCCCATACAATGTCACTTTTCTGTCTTTTACGACCCTGACGAGAACGTCTGTCGGTCTCCTCGTCTGTAAACCGCCCCTGGTGTGCGCCTGGCAAATCCGCAGTGATAATAGCAATCCGCCATGGAACAAACGCGTCTGCTCTTAAAGGGAATGTGAAATGATGCTCTGATTGGTTTATTTCACGTTACGCCCAAACCACACCTATGAGTAATGTAGCTACTTCAGACCAACCCATTTTAGATTTGCGTCGGGTGCAAGAGTAATTTATCCGCCGGTATAATAGCAACAGCGCCCGAGATCCGCCCACAAAGTTACTTGCGTTTCGCGTTTGATACTTGCGTTTCAGATCGTTAAAATAGGGCCCTATGTCATAAAGGTATTTTCCATGTCTCCAAACAATCTATCTCTCTAGCTATTTGGTCTTTGGGCAAACCTATGGTCTATGTGTAACTGCCTGTATTGAAAATCCCTTTTCAACTGTCTAGTAAGCATTTTCAATAACATTGATGGTCCATGTTCCCAGTTGAAGTGAAAAATGCTGTATATATCATTGCCCTGGCTGCTATCTGTTCATAAACAGGTAAAACATAAGGCCACATAAGTATCTGGTATTCCTGGAAATTCGGGCTACTCTCATTTACTGTCAGCAGACAGTGCTGTTTGAGCCAAAAACTCATTAAAATCACCAACAAACCATGAAGGAGAAGCAGAAGTGTGTTAGTGACATGAAATGGAGATGGGGGAGTTTTGCTCCATCTGAAACATAGAGTGTAATTCAGTACTGGAGAGGAAGTTGAGCTGGCCTTTATGGTTTATCACTGTGACTTTTAAACTGATCCTTTGACCTGTTACGGTCGAGATACAAGCCATTTCCACTCTTGAGAGAAAACAGCTGAGTATACACAAAAAGGTTATTGGGTTCTTATGTGTTTAAACGATTAGGCAAGCAAATGAGGCATGATAACTGGATTTTATGCTACATATAATTTTAAAGTATATGTTTTTTTGAAGTCTTTTTTACTGTAAACAATTATTTAACTACATTTTGTATTTCAAAAATTTTACTCAGCTCTTTGGAAAACTTGATTCTGATTGGTCATCTGCAGTCCAGCCTCATATGGGTAATTGATATTGTTGTGTTGCTGTGCTCGTCTTGTCGCTAAACTGATTGTTTTGTACATTGTATAGTGGACAATTTTTTCTTAGGGGAATCCTTCAGATAACATTCAGGTAAGATAAAAAAATATATACATTTAAAGCAATTATATTACAAAATATACAGTATGTTCTGAACAAAGACTAAAAAGAAATACAATTTCTGAATGCAAATGTATATTCTGAATATAGTGTGTAAAATGGATACATACAAATCTTAAACAACAAAAATGTGATTTATAAAAAATAAAACTGATGGTTTTAAAATGTTTGTCATGTGAGTCTTATTTAGGAGTGTTTAGCCAATAGAAAGTAGTTATATACTGCATGATTAGATTCAAGTTAAAATGTAAGTCAGTTTAATCAAGTCAGTGAAATCACTAACTAAAATGGTATCAAATGAGATCCTGCTCCTGTTAATACATCCACTGGGACAGAGCTAAAATTTTACTTGATTTATTTAAAAAAGGGCAAATTCATTTATTCCTGCATGGACCCGGGTCGTTCTGTATAAAGAGCTTAACTACTACTTTTGGCTCAACCAAATACTGCTTAAAGCAAGTGTTTAAAAAAAAAAGTGTTCTTAAAGGTTATATTTAATAATAGTTGATCGTGTTGTGCACTATTTAAGTTTTAAAGCACAATTTTTTATATGATATATTGAGAAGCTCTAGAAAATTCACATGATGAACATGTTCCGTTTTCCATTAACATCGAGCAAAGGTCAGAATGCTGACTGAGGTCAGTAAGCCATGCTATATAATCCTCTAATAAAAAAGGAGATAAAGTGTGTGTGCATGTGTGTTCTTGTTTAACCTACATTGAGAGGACCAAATGTCCCCACAAATACAGTAAAATGTGAACATTTTGACAGTGTGGGGCCATTTGGTCTGGCTCCAAGATATAAAGAAGAAAACAAGTGTGTGTGTGTGTGTGTGTGTGTGTGTGTGTGTGTGTGTGTGTGTGTGTGTGTGTGTGTGTGTGTGTGTGTGTGTGTGTGTGTGTGTGTGTGTGTGTCTGTACTAGGTAATGTGCGTGAGTATGTGTGGTTCCGGTAAACCCTACATTATGGGGACAAAATATCCAATATCCAAATATCCAAAATTTGGTCCCCATGAGGAAAACAGCTTATAAGTGATGTTTTTTGAAAATGTAAATGCAGAAAGTTCTCTGTGATGGGTATGTTTAGGGGTCTGGTTAGTGTAAGGGGATAGAATATACAGTTTGTACAATATAAAAATCTTTACGTCTATGAGAAGTGCCCACAAAACATGGAAACCAGGGTGTGTAAGTGTGTGTGTGCGTGTGTGCGTGTGTGTGTGTGTGTGTGTGACTGAAAAGATCATCTGGAGTGAGTAAGAATAAAAATGCTGAAACAGGTATAAATGTAAAAGTACTTCATTTCAAGACTCCTTCCTCTCTCAATATGATCACATTTATCTCACTTTGATCTGGTCTCTTGCATGTCTATACAGCCCCACCCCTGCACTCTCACCACACTTGAGTGGCATTTCAAATGGACTGTGCATCTTCCTTTACACCGTCATCCATCAAGTAATTGGTAGGATTTCTTCCCGTATGTCTACAATAGCACTTTCACTCCACTT
The DNA here is from genome assembly GCF_965113295.1 of Leuciscus leuciscus. Taxonomy (NCBI): domain Eukaryota; kingdom Metazoa; phylum Chordata; class Actinopteri; order Cypriniformes; family Leuciscidae; genus Leuciscus; species Leuciscus leuciscus. Next base: position 22,940,264 of record NC_138733.1, read on the forward strand.
CAGTGGAAACACATCTAAGCGTTTAAAAAAAAACAGTACTTTACTTCCTTAAATAAAGAATCCTCTCTAAAGGCACATTGATGCTGCTGTTTTCCAATCAATGAAAGTAAATGGTGACCAGGAGCTGTCAGAATTATTATTATTATTTTAAAGGTCCAAAAAGGTAGTCCAAATCCAAAGAAGTTCTAGTGAACTCATTCCAAGTCTTACAAGACACATAATATGAACAAAAAGCCCAAAAAAAACCCAGAGATTTTAAAGGGCAAGATTGTGTATTTTTAAGTTTGACAGCCCCTGGTTACCATGTACTTTCATTATGTGGAAAGAAGCAGTGTCAACATTCTGACTAACATCCACTTTTATGTTCCCCAGGGGAAAGAAAATCATAAAGGTTTTGAATGACATGAGGGTGAGTAAATAATGTAATTTATAATGCACACTAGAGATTTAAGATCACTGTCCAGCATAAATGGAAATCCTAGAGATGAAAAACATTGGAGCCAGGAACGCTGTTGGAGCTTTGAACGTTGAGCTTTGCAAATCTTATAATGAAGGTTTCTGAAAATCGGTTTAATACTAGTGTGTATTGTAAACATTGATAAAATGTGATGAAATTAGAAAGCATACTAAACTAAACCCTGCACCTGACAGAAATACTTGTTAAGTTGTTAACAGCATACCCTAATAAATATAAATAAAACATTGAATATAAATAATGTTTTTTTTTGTATAATATTTATACTAAATATAAATATGAACATTAAATATGACAATACAAGATTATCATTAATTATATTACAAAAATTTGTCATTATCTAGCTTGCATATCTGATCAGTGAATTAATAACTGTCCAAATGACTTCAAATAAATTAGACAGATATTAAACCATCAGCATTATTTTGATGGGGGAAAAAAACTCAATTAATACTCAAGGAATGTATGACAAGGTTTCTAGATCACAGCTGGAAACCATATCTGTGATCATACATTTGTAACATTACTCATTAAATAATGAATCGCATTCATCTAATTGCTTGCGCCTTGTAAAATAAATCTGAGCTCAGCTCTGAGATTTTAACAGGGAATTTGTAAAAGGCTCAGTCCATTTGGCCCCCAGCCAACCTATGGGAGCCACACACCCACAGGGGACAGACCTGCTGCAACAGGTTTTCCAATACACACATGTGCACACGTGTTTGCACGGCTACACACACTTGGGTCACTGGCAGCTGGGATCATAATGAGAACATATTTTAAATGTTATATCAGACCCATCCATAATCATAACCCGGAGAGAATGGGCACTTTGCCGAACTTCAGCACCCAGAGGGAAACAACCTTGCTGCACCTGCCTTGCCCTGCCCTCTTTCTCATTTTCTCTCTCTCTCCTGTATCCCTCTCTTCTTCTCTTATGAATTTCAGCGGAGATTTCATCCAGGTGGAGACAAGCCTAACAAGGAGCCTGAGGGACATCTCATGATGCCTTATTTATTGGTGCCAAAAGGGAAACAGTTGTACAATAGTATCTGTGTAAATGAAAAGTAAGATTCCACAGATGTTTACACATGTGTACGCCTTTAATTTTGGACTTCTTAGCTCAGATCTATCTCATGTTATTTTGCTGTCAATGAGACCTTATCACAATGTTGATCCTAGTATGTACCAGATGCAGAACAATTATAGCTTGCAAAGATGACTTTGGAGTGCATATTAAGTTTAAAAAAATAATTAAAAAAACACTTACCGCTGTGTGCGGTGCTTCCAGGCCCAAGTTGTAAATCTAAGACAGTCAAGAGTCCACACAGATACCTGCAAACCGGCTGTAGATCTCTTCAGATTTCTCTCTGAGTTGCCTCTCTGAGTTGCTTTTATAGTGACTGACTGACTGACTGACTGACTGCTGACAAGAAAAACAACTGAGACAGATATCTTTAGAGAGTGAGAGAGAAAGAGCGAGGGAGGGAGGGAAAATGAATGTCAATGCAGGTGAATTTTTCCCCTACCCTCCTAGTGAACCTGGGAGGCAGAACCACGGCCCTCCTGAGCTGCTGTATTAAAATCATATTCTAATGTGAATGGGAGATGGCAAGAAGGGTGGAGAGAAGCTAAAATAGTGATAGTAAAAGGGAATCGCTCAGTTAAGTGCTTATGCTACACTGCTGCTTGGGGTTTGTTCATAAGGCAGTCAAAACTATAGAGGGAATGAGACAAAATGACAGAATGTTGAAACTGTCGTTGTGTTTATTTCATGTAGTTTTACTTTAAAATTGTATTAAGTGCAGTGTTTCTTTATTCGTGTCTATTTATTTATGCTTTGTGATTTAATCTATAGATTGTAATAATTTGTTTTAAGAAATTAATGAAATAGAATGATTTTCTTAGATAGATAGATAGATAGATAGATAGATAGATAGATAGATAGATAGATAGATAGATAGATAGATAGATAGAACATTGCACTAAATATGCAGAAAATGGCATGTTTCAGCAGTACTTGTTCAAAACAATACATTACTATATTATGTTTCAAGTAATCCCTCTTTGATTAGTCTTGTTTTTGTGTGTTCTGCAAAGAAATCCTTGAAATAACATGCCTTAAGCCCTGCGATGGTGTAACTGATCATGGTGAATAGTTTGGCACCAGGACATGGCACAACAAAGCACACTTGACGGAGACATATCTTCTAGTCTTTTCCCACAAAAAAAAAAAACCACACATAAAGAATACCCTTTCCTTTTGTAGTGTGCTGAAAATCGATAAGTATTGGTAGTGGGCAAGAAAATGTTGATGATCGGAAGAACCTTTCTAAACGTTTTCCCTATCATGTATGTTCCAAACTGAAGTCATCCAAAGCTGAGATGTTTACATCGATTTTACGGCTTACAACTGTGTGTATTTCTATTTACGTCTTATGACTTGGTATTTTAAGTTATCTTTTAGAAATGTAATCAAGGCAAAAATGTAATGCCAAAAATGATGCTCACGGTATCTCCGGTGACATCATTGATCATGTAGGTTCAATTTGCTATTGACGTAACGCATCCCATATAGACACAGAAGAAACTTGGCTACATTATAAGAGAACGTACTCGGTTACTAACGTAACCTCGGTTCTCTCTAGAAGAGGGAACGAGTACTGCGTAAGATATCTTACGCTAGGGGAAAATCCTTTTCCGTGAGATATTGAAGCCAAAAATTATCCTTAATTTTGTAATAATGCAAAACGCGTTGCAGCAGCATTGCAGACATAGGCGAGACAGCTCGCGCGCCTATTGGCTGCTCTGCGGCAACTGCAGCAGCCTATCGAGCGAGGCCTGGCGTGACGTCAGACCCAATCAGGGCACTTCGCGCCCGCTGCGTCACGTCCCGCCGAAATGGGCGTGGTCTAGGCCTATAAATATCGCTCGCAGGCAGCTATTATCTGGTTTTTCATCATCGAAGCAACCAGAGCGTGTGCATGCACGGCAAGATACGCAGTACTCGTTCCCTCTTCTAGAGAGAACCGAGGTTACGTTAGTAACCGAGTACGTTCTCTTACGAGAGGTCTCTCGTACTGCGTAAGATATCTTACGCTAGGGGACCCAATGTAAAACGCCGTGCATGCTGAGATCTGACACCAAAGACCCAAAGGCGAAAGCCCGGGGTACATATAGTGCACAATCACTCAGGGAACTCACAGGGAGTCCGGGAAGAGGGAGGGGTGCAGCCTCACTCTTCCACATATAGTAGCGTCGATGGGACGCGAATTTCATCATACAGACAGGGCGGGGTACGGCCTGAACTGATGGGGAAATGTGGGTCTTACACAGTTTGCCCAGCTTTATACTGTCGAACATTGAGCTGTGCTCAGCAGACGCAGCATTCTGAGCTGATCGCATCAGGTCAGATAATACTGGTAAATTTAGACCGACAGCAGCCTGGCCTGCAGGGCGGGAACCTCTAGGTTATAAAACCTTATAAATGTAGACGGGGAGGCCCAGCCTGCCGCCATACAAATATCTTGCAAGGCAATCCCACTTGACCAGGCCCACGAAGAGGCCATGCCTCTCGTGGAGTGCGCTCTGACACCCAATGGGCACTGCATGCCCTTGGAGGCGTATGCCAGCGCTATAGCATCAACTATCCATCTGGATAGGCTCTGTTTCGACGCGGCTAGTCCCTTAGAACGTCCGCTAAACGAAACAAAAAGCTGCTCCGTCTGTCTGAAAACAGACGAGCGAGACACATAAGCTCGTAATGCCCTGACTGGGCAAAGGAGGCTCGCGTCTCTTTCCTCATCAGGGACCGGTAGGGCTGACAGGGAGATAATCTGCGCCCTAAACGGTGTGTTGAGGGATTTTGGAACATAACCGTGCTTAGGTTTGAGTATAACTTTTGAGTCATTGGGCCCAAACTCCATGCACGCCGCGCTCACAGAGAGCGCGTGCAGATCCCCTATGCGCTTCACTGAAGCGAGAGCCAGCAAAAACACCGTCTTGAAAGACAGGTGTTTCAAATCGATTGACTGTAAAGGCTCAAATGGCGCACCTTTCATGGCTTCCAGAACCGTAGAAAAGGTCCCATACGGGGACTGAGGGAGGTCTGGGAGGATTCAGTCTCTTAGCCCCTCTAAGGAAGCGGATGACTAAATCGTTCCTTCCTATTGACTGACCAAGCGTTGTTTCTGAGAACGCTGCTATAGCCGCCACATAAACTTTGAGCGTGGAGGGGGCCCTGCCCCCATCCAACAGCTCTTGTAGGAAGGAAAACACCTCCGTCACACCACAGTTTGTGGGTGACACACCACGGGCTGTGCACCAGCCCGAAAACACCGACCATTTCGAAGAATAGAGTCGTCTTGTAGACGGAGCTCTAGCCTGCGTGATCGTGTTTAATACTCCTTTAGGGAGTCCAACATGTACCCGTTGATGGCCCAGACATGAAGGGACCATAGTTCCGGGTGAGGATGCCAGATCGAGCCGCGGGCCTGTGAGAGGAGGTCTCTCCTCATTGGTACTGGCCACGGGGCAGTACTTGCTAACTGCATCACGACTGGGAACCAAGGTTGGTTTTTCCAGAACGGAGCTACCAGCAGTACTGAGCATCCTTCTTCCCTGATCCGTTCTATCACCTGAGGCAGGAGAGAGACGGGGGGAAAAGCATAGAGCGGGCGGCGGGGCCACACATGGGCCAGCGCGTTCCTGCTCTTGGAGAAAAATTCCGGACAGTGAGCGTTTTCTTGAGACGCAAACAGGTCTACTTCCGCTCTGCCGAATTTCTTCCACAGCAGTTGGACTGTCTGTGGGTCATTTCGAGGCAGTTTATGTGCAGGAGCTTTTCCCGTTCCGACCACTGGCCGAAGAACGGTCTGCCCTCGAGCAGCGCTCCCCATCCCGAGGTGGACGCGTCCGTGGACACCACTCTCACCCTCGAGGAAGTCCCCAGGCTTACACCTGATTGGTACCAGTCGTTCGCTCTCCAAGGTTTCAGAGTTGTGACGCACTTCTGATTGACCCTGAGGCGAAGCGAACCGGATGCCCACGCTCTGCGTGGGACTCGCGCTTTCAGCCAAAACTGCAGCGGGCGCATGCGGAGCAGGCCCAGCTGGAGCACTGATGATGCTGAGGCCATGAGACCTAGCATCTTCTGAAATTTCTTGAGCGGGACAGACGCGCCGCAGCGAAACGAGTTCGCTGTGCGTTGAATGTCTACCGCGCGCTGTGGTGATAGTCGCACTATCATGGACAGCGAGTCCAATTCTGTACCCAGGAAAGATATCTTCTGACTGGGTGACAGAGAGCTCTTCGCCCAATTGACACTGAGACCCAAATCCTCGAGGTGATCGAGTAAAATGGTCGTGTGTTCTATGAGCACTGCGCGAGATTGCGCTAGAATCAGCCAATCGTCCAAATAGTTCAGTACTCGCATGCCTCTCATTCTGAGGGGTGCGAGCGCCGCATCCATGCACTTCGTAAATGTACGGGGTGCCAGGGACAAACCAAACGGCAGGACTGTGTACTGATATGCCTGGCCCCCGAAGGCGAATCTCAAATATCGCCTGTGACGTGACGCTATCTGTATTTGAAAAATACGCTTCTTTCAGATCTATTGACACAAACCAATCTCCTTGGCGAATCTGCACAAGGATTTGTCTGGTCGTGAGCATCCTGAACTGTCGCTTCACAAGCACTTTGTTCAGTTGCCTTAGATCTAGTATGGGTCTGAGACCCCCGTCTTTTTTCGGTACCAGGAAGTATCTGCTATATAGCCCTCCTTCGCTCTGAACTTGAGAGAGAGGCTCTATGGCCCCTTTGCTCAATAGTTTCGCCACTTCGGCTCGAAGTAAATGTGCTACTTCTGTTTTTACCGTGGTCTCGACGCGCGCCACATAGCGGCGAGGGCGTCGGCGAAACTGTAGCGAATAGCCTCTTTTTATAATGTTCAGCACCCACTTCGAAACCCCGGGCAGCTTTGCCCATGCGTCCGCATGAATAGCTAGGGGTTGAATACGAAGCGCGCTCCGCTCGCTCAGCGATGGGGAGGCTTCGGAGTGCTGTAACACAAGCGTCGCGCTCGTGACATTTGAGGCATGGGGCGCGCTGATAACAGCGGGCAGATTGCCCGCGCTCGACTCCTCTGCGGTGGTCAACCGCGAGGGGGAGGGCTGGGCGGTTCCCGTAGGAACTGTCATGTCTATGTGTGGATGTGGGCGCGGGACAGCAGGCACATTTACCACACTGAAAGCATCGTTCGCTTGAGTGAAGCGAATGCACGTTGGTTTCGTTTTTACAGAAACCGTGAGACATGCATAACGTGGTGTTAGTGGGCACATTCACCATGTTTGAAGCGCAATCGATCTGAGTCGATTCATGTGCGCGAGCCCTGTGTGACGGGCTGTACTTGTGTGTAGAGATGGGCACTGGGCAGTGGGCATTCTTTCTACACATAAAGCACCATCGGCCGTGGCCGGGACACCAGAAAAATTCACACTTATGGGATTTATCTGGGTAGCCGTAAAAACGGCGTTTGTGTGCAGGCAAGCGGGTGACAGAACCGACTTGTTTACTGCAGGATACACTGGAACAGTCACATTTACTGGAACTGAACGAGCGAGAAGTTGCCATAGAAACAGAGAGCGTCAACATGCTGGCGTTTATTGCAGGCCTGCGTGCATTACAACAGGCTTGTTCACTGCAATATTGACATTTCCAGTCGCCTGAATTCCAGAGGGGAATGGGAAATGTATAGGAAAAAGGAGGTTGGTCCGTCCGCAGCGGGACCAGAAAAACTCCCTTTTTCTTCCTTACGCCAGTGACGCACGGAACACCATAGAAACGGTGTTTGGGTGCAGGCGAGCGGGTTGTACAACGCGCTCGTTGGCTGCAAAATACACATCTGCAGTCGCCTTTTCAGGGAACTGACAGAGCGAGCATTGACGGCATAATTTTATCTGCCGGTAGACCCGGGGATCGAACGCGGGTCTCTCGCGTGCAAAAACCTGAGAGTCTGCCACTGGGCCACAGGGGGAGACACATTGTAACTCAGTTAGCGCGAGTATTATAAGAGAGCGTCAACGTGCTGGCGTTTGTTTGCAGGCATGCGTGTATTACAACAGGCTTGCTCACTGCAATACTGACATTTCCAGTCGCCCGAACTTCAGAGGGGAATGAGAAATGTACGAGAAAGAGGAGGTCGGTCCGTCCGCGGGGGGACCAGAAACGCTCTTCTCTCCTTTCGCCAGTGACGCACGGAAACCATAGAAACGGTGTTTGGGTGCAGGCGAGCGGGTTGTGCAACGCGCTCGTTGGCTGCAAAATGCACATCTGCAGTCGCTTTTCAGGGAACTGACAGAGCGAAGCATTGGCGGCATAATTTTAACTGCCGCTAGACCGGGATTCGAACTCCGGTCTCTCGTGAGGAAAACCAATGATTCCGCCACTGAGCCACAGGGGGGAACACAAAGGTTTTCGGATGCACGAGCATATAAGAGCGTCACATGCTTTCTTCGGCGTATGCTTGCAGGCGCGCTTGTATTAAAACAGGCTCGCCTGCTGCAATATTGATATTTCCAGTCGCATGATCAGGGAACTGGGAAATGTATGAGAAATTGAAGGTCAGTCCATCCTCGGAGGGATTAAAAACACACCTTTCTCCTTTCGCCGGTGAGTGACGCATGAATGGGGCGCAGAAGGCAGGGTAGCTTTCTTATAACGTAAAGAAAAAACTAACCCCGACCGTCCGCTTCCAGCCTCCCTTGTGAGCGGCGCAGTTTGCGCGGCTTGAACAGAGGGAGAGAGAAAGCTAGCCCCGTGACCGCCCGCTCCTGACATCCTCTGTGAGCGGCGCGGTGTGCGCGGCTCGAACAGAGGGAGAACAGGTATCGTCCCCCAAGCAGGCAAGGCAAGCGGGCGAACCGGCAAGCTTTGCGGGTTGGGGGGGGGGGGGGGGCGGAGAAGCAGTCTCGGAGAAGGATGCCAGGTGAGTCCTCAGAGTCACCATAGGCAGTAACTAACTCGCAGTGAGGGCAGTCGCCGTCAGCGAGTGCGAGAGCTGCGTGATCAGGAAAAGGGGCGTCTTGAAAAAGACGCCCAGCTCTTTTAGTGCAAAGGGAGTGTGTGTCGCGGCGGCGAGCACACACACATACATAAACACAGTAGCAGAGAAAGGATATAACACCGGATAGCGCAGCAGGAAGGCAAGGAAGGCTGCGCGGCCAGCGACTTCAGTGACTCGTCCCGCTGAAGGTGCTCTCTTTCAGACGGCGCGGCTTCTTATCCAGCTCCAGCGATGCGTGTGCTTCGCTTGAAGGATGAAAAATCAGATAATAGCTGCCTGCGAGCGATATTTATAGGCCTAGACCACGCCCATTTCGGCGGGACGTGACGCAGCGGGCGCGAAGTACCCTGATTGGGTCTGACGTCACGCCAGGCCTCGCTCGATAGGCTGCTGCAGTTGCCGCAGAGCAGCCAATAGGCGCGCGAGCTGTCTCGCCTATGTCTGCAATGCTGCTGCAACGCGTTTTGCATTATTACAAAATTAAGGATAATTTTTGGCTTCAATATCTCGCGGAAAAGGATTTTCCCCTAGCGTAAGATATCTTACGCAGTACGAGAGACCTCTCGTAAGAGAACTTGTGATGTTGTGTAACCTGCGCAGTTATCACTTTACTGAGAGGATGTGGTTTCCAGGTTGTTGGATCAGTCCAGATGAGTTAGGGTCATGAGGTTAACAGTGCCTATAGTCTACCTCAACCCAGATTCATCAACTCAATTCATCTCTTTACATGAAAGGATTTGCCTTCTGTCCCATCCACTTGGTCAAAACCAATCAAGGTCTCTGGAGCTGGAAAAGGGGACATGACCAGCAAAGCACAATAAAATCTAGATCTATCTATCTATCTATCTATCTAGCTTTTGTTTCATTTTTTTTTTTTTTTTTTAAACATCAACAAAAAAGAATACACAGTAATCACGTGTTTTGTTTGTTTGTTTTTAGTTTTGTTTGCTTTTATGGTAACACTTTTCAATAAGGTTCCATTTGTTGGCATTTGTCAACTATTAACAATGAAAAATACTTATAAAGCATTTATTAATCTTAGGTTTACATCTGGTTTTAAGATGTGTTTTGGTCAATCGGATTAAAAGTGGAAGCACTAAATACAGATGTAAACGGGGTCTAAAAAGTTTTGAGCTTGTCCACTTTTGACTACTTCGAGAGGTAGTCGAAAACACATTCGACCGGATTGCTTTCATAGAGTAAACTTTTATGTGGTCGAATGCATTCGAGCAGCCACAAAAGGCCGCACTGACCAAATGCGTAAAGATTATGGGAAGAGCGCTAGACAGACGGGATTTAAACTTTGTCGTCTTTAGACCTAAGTTCGGTTTGAAGATGAAAAATTTACCAAACACAATGTTCCTTTCACCATTCCTGATTTCACACTACGTTCGGCATGGTTATGCGGCTGTCAGAGCAGAAATAAATGCTTCTGCTCTCTGTTTGTTCCATAGACCCTCCACTCAAAGACATCAGGACAGAAGTGGCCGAAAGTGGACAATAGAGACGGATTAAAACACCAGGTTTAAACGGGTATGTGTCTGCCTCGTCTACTTGAGATACGATCATAGACTGGATACGATCGACCAAAACGCGTCTTAAAGGTGCACTGTGTAATTTTTAGCGGCATCTAGTGGTGAGGCTGTGAATTGCAATCATCAGAAGTTACAGTGGCAGACAGGAAAATATGTCGTCGTCTGAGACAGCAAAGAGTAGCCAGTTAAGCAATGAGGTTTCTTTACCAAGATAAATTAAGAAATCATGATAACTTAATTATTCAGTAAATCGATGTTATTGCTAATATTATTGTTCCCTTTCAGTTCGGTCACGTTCAACGTAGTCGGACGTACCATACTGGGATCACGCTTAGGGAGCCTGTCAGCTTCAAGTAGTGGTCAACCGATATTGATTTTTTGATGGCCGATGCCGAAATCATATGGCGCTTTTCCACTACAGAGTACCAGCTCGCCTCTGCTCGCCTCGACTCGACTCGACTCGCCTTTGTTTGGTTTTCCACTGTGTAAAAGTTGTACCTGTACCTGCTTCCAGGTACTTTTTTTCGTATCACCTCCGGCGAGGTTCTGAGCGAGTTGAGGCGATACTAAAATGTGACGTGGTAACACGGCAGACTGCTGATTGGTCAGAGAGAATCGTCACTATTCACTGTGTCATCATTGCACACGCCAGACGGAGTATCCTGAAAAAAAACAGCAAAAACAAAAACAGAAACATCCAAAAACAGCATACACTCAATTTCCTCCATTGTCCTGTGTGTGTGGGTTGCGGGTGTGTGTCGCGTAGAAGATCTTACGGCAGTTTCCTGCGGCGTCGCTATGACGACCAGGTACTATTGTGGAGGTAGCATACTATCTGCAATGGAAAACGGAGCGAAAAGCGAGCCGAGACGAGTCGAGTCCAGTTGAGCTGGTACTGGTAATGGAAAAGCGCCATTAGAGAGCAGGATGGCCAATATTTTTATTATATACTTTATATTTATTTTAATCAATATTTTATCAATTTTAAATAAATGAGAAAACAAATCTTTAAAATAAACATGCTTATACTTCAGATGGCAACTTCTTGAATCTGCAATCCTATTACAGTATTTTTCACAAATAAAGTAATTGTTTAAAAATATATTAATATGTGAATAAAAAAGAAGTAAACACTAACATTGCACTCAGTAATCTGGTAATATTTTGCGCACTGGTAATAATATTTTTTCAAATAAAGACAAGGTAATGCTAATATTGCATACAGCACACAGTGAAAACGATATGAATATGACAGTGGGCAACTGGATATGGCACAGCATATTTTAAAATGAAGGATTTAAAGTTTTTCGATCACGTCTCCTGTGAAGCCAGGGCTGGACTGGTAATCTGGCATACCGGGCAAATGCCCGGTGGGCCGACGTGCTTTTTGGGCCGATACATCTCATAATTTTTTTTTTTTTTTTTACGGCCCATAAAACTCGTACATCGGCGGCCCTTTCTTTTTGTTTTGTTTAATTGACGGTGCTGCGTTAGTGCCGGTGTAATGCATTGGTCAAAAAAAAGTAAGCGTTAGTTTTTTTTCCACTGACAGACCGGCCCATGAAACGCGTAGATCAGCGGCCCATTGGTTGTTTTCTTGATCGACACTGGACTGGCCCAATCACAGCTTTAAAAACCTCCCCCTTTGGGCTTTGAGTGAGCGTGCAGTGTCAAGTGTGTATCTGTCAAAATAGTCTGAGGAATGGAGAAGAAACGCAAGGAATGTGCAGAGAAATAGCGTGTAATAGAAATAGCAGACGCTGTAAAATGTGTCAAAATATATATGTTTTCTGCAGCAGCAGGACCTTCATCAGCTCCCGTGGCTGATGATAGTGAGGAGGTGAGAGAGATGAGAAAGTGTCGAGTCCGCGCGCGGTAAGCAGAACTACTTTCAAAACACTTTGGCTATGAGTGTAGGAACCCCTTACCCAGTTACGCATTATTTCCACATCTGCATAGTTGACGATTACAGAAATTTACTAGAAGTTTAATGAGACGCGTTTTTATCCATGTTTTCCGCCAAAATAAAAGCTTGATGCAGTTTCGGTCAAAATAAAAGATGTGCTGATCTCTTTCAAGTTTAGAAATTAACTACAAAACTAATTATGAAAGTTTTCTTTATTTTTCAGTGCATTTGTTTTTACAATATATGGCTATTAGGCTACTGCCATGAGGTTAATATTATAACTATTATTATGTAGTAGTGTAATATAGACAGACACTGTTAAGAGGTTTGATTTTTTCTTTGTTATATTTGCACACTGAATTTGGGTTGGAGCTTTTAATTTTAAACCCTCAAACTGCACCAGATTGATGAATTTAACATTAAAATGCACAAAATTTTCTTAGGGGGAGCATGCCCCCAAACCCCCCTGGAAAGACTTAGGTCCACCCACCACAGTTTTACCAAAAATCCTGTGAAAAACACTGGTATTGCTATGCCAATGCAGCTTATAGCTTGTTTTTTGGATGCATCACTATAGTTCAATTGTATAAATAAATTACAATTTTGTACTTATTTCATCTGTTAAAGGGATAGTTCACTTTGAAATTAATTTTTGGTATGTTTTAGCTTACCTCAAGGGCATCCAAGATGTAGGTGTCTTTTTTTCCGCAGTAGTTTCAATTTTTATATTTTTAGGTCAAACCGTTCTTGTCTGTCAGTCATATAATGCAGGTCTATGGTCACTGTCTCAAAACACAAGCACAGAGTCCAAATTAAAACAATTCCCCGTCGTCCAAATTAAACAATTCCCCATCGTAAGTACACATTGATGGCCTAAGACACGAAACGAGCGGTTTGTGTGAGAAAACGATCAGTATTTATATCGTTTTTACCTCTTATACGCAGCCATGTCCGAGTGATCTGATCTGACGTGTACGCAGACTGGTGCATAGATATATACACTAGATGTCGCCTTCAAGACATTCGTTCCAATGAACTGCCATAGACAAGGCGACATCTAGTGTGTATATATCTATGCACCAGTCTGCGCACACGTCAGATCAGATCACTCGGACATGGCTGTGTATAAGTGGTAAAAACGATATAAATACTGTTCGTTTTCTCACACAAACCGCTCGTTTCGTGTCTTAGGCCATCAATGTGTACTTACGATGGGGAATTGTTTAATTTGAACGACGGGGAATTGTTTTAATTTGGACTCTGTGCATGCTCTTTGAGACAGTGACCATAGACCTGCATTATATGACTGACAGACAAGAACGGTTTGACCTAAAAATATAAAAATTGAAACTACTGCGGAAAAAAATACACCTACATCTTGGATGCCCTTGAGGTAAGCTAAAACATACCAAAAATTAATTTCAAAGTGAACTATCCCTTTAACTCTCACTCGTTTATACTCACTCATTGCATGGCATTAGTGGTTTTAATGAATAGGAGTTGAACAAAAACATATTCAAGGGCGTGCAAAGATGGGTGGTGTTTATGATCATATATAGTGGGCCAGTCTGGGCCAAAATGCCAGGGCCGATTTTCTGACCCAGTCCAGACCTGTGTGAAGCTGATCTTCTGTTTGCATTCACTCACTTCGCACGGACCGACCGTCACTCGCAGTAACACGTTTAGGCTACAAATGCACACTTCACAAGATATCACAGCTGGATTCCATTAAATCTGCAAAGTTTGTGAAATGTAATGTTTATTAGATATTCAGAGATTTGTTTAAATGATGTAGATGCGCATTTGCTGAATGTTGACAGTAAATGAGAAAGTATTTTAGCCTAATTGTTTGCCTTTTCTAACAAATAATATAAAAGCAACACTTAACTTTTTCGCATACCATTTACTTTATTTGTTTACCAGTTCTGTCTAACAAAGTATTAGATATGACTGACAGAGATCGTAAACTAATGAAGACGGAGAATGTGAGTGAGCGCTACAGCGCTAGTGATCAGGCGCTGGTGTTCTCAGCGCCGCCCGTCAAAATAAAAGTCAGGAGCGCCGTCAAAATAAAAGTCCCGCTTCCAACACATCAGCCAATCAGAAAAACTTATCTGCCGATATTTTAAAAGTGTCAAATATCGGCCGATATATCGGCCTTGACGATATGTCGGTCGACCACTATCTTCAAGTATTGATAAAATGAGCCAATGCACATTGGCGTGCGAGATTTGCATTTGTATAAATACGGAAGCGGATGCACGCACCTAGGGGTGTCGCAATATACCGGTGTTGACGATAATCGTGATATTCAAAGCATGAAATATCGACATCGTGTTAATTTAGAGTGTGACAATATACCGGTTTTGGCGATAACCACAATGTTTAAAATGAATAGGACTTTTATGATAACATGACACGTAAATACTCCAGCGCCAGTACCTGGTTGACCTCTCAGGTGGCAGTATTGCACCCGCTGACACCTGTCAAATAAGAAGACGACGTAGCGCTCGTCCGCGCCCGCGCAGCTAGAGTGGAACACTCTGTCCACACCAGAAAAAAGTAAGCTCGCCAGTATTAAGAACAGAGTTCTTCGGCTTCAAAGAAAACAGCACCAGGTGGTCGCACACCGGACGAGAAGCGCAGCGCCACGTCTTTAAAATTCGAACACATTCTCTATGAGTGTACACACACCGGCGGCCGCGACGCCCAGCAACGGCTCAGGACCATGTTCAAAATCCTGCCGCGACACAGAGCGTCATTTACATCGTTTTATATTAACTTTACATTATATTTGTCTCAAATCATCGTAAATGATTTCACCCTGTGCTGCAATATACATTTAATTTTACATTAATTTACAGAAATCAGCTGCTTGAATGAAAATTGCTGATGTTATCGGATTTTCAGGTGATATTCTCAATTCATTCAGTTAACAGACGCTCTGAGGTAAAGTGTTCAGATCACAGACTCAGCAACTATTATTTAATTGTACAGTGTAATCATAACATACAGACATTATCTCAATTCCATAATGTCCTTAAACAATGATATTGCTGGCCATAAACTGAAGCCATAAACACGCGTGCGTGTGCGATACCTCGAGTTGTCATAGACGCGACGCGGCTATTATTTTACTACTCATGGAATGGGAAACGTGACATTAACTGTTAACAGGGGGTTTCTGTGTTCATATATTAATAAAGGGTGATTATTAAAATTAAGAACCCCGTTTTCTTTACTCATCTTATTTTTGTATTTGTATTTGCACTTGATTTTTTTTATTCAAATCTGCTATCTGCATGACTTTATTGGCGCCGGTGCAACAATAGGTTTAAGAGCTTTTCAGTTCTTCAGGAAACCTTCAGACAGTGTTTTGCTTCAGTTTGAAACCAGATAAACTTCACATGCTTGTCTTCCTTCACAAGAATTTGCCATAGATTGAGTACGCAAGAAGTAAAAAATGCATGTGCCTTGTCTATCAGTATCCTTATGTTTGTTGGGTAAAAAAGAAAAACTATATAAACAAAGTAAAAATTAATTTGACTGATAACTACCCGAAATAGATTCTATAGATATCGCGATATATCGATATCGTGAATTATTTTGGCCACAATAACCGTGGTGTGAAAAATCTAACATCGTGACAGCCCTACACGCACCATTTGTCTTTCGCTTCGAGCCGATCAGTCTTCATGTCGATGTCTCTGAAGAGTGTTGATACTTTCAATGAGCGAGTGTGTCGGCGCTTCTTCTGGAAGGCTCTCCTGGTGCTGGTGGTTCTACAGCGCGAGTGCAGTGGTGATTGCGAGCTTCTGAGCTCTCAACTGCTGTTTTAACAGCATTCTCTTTGTGTTTGTTTGTTTGATGGCTGGTTAGAGGGCGAAGAAGTGAGTGCTTCACTGATACAGGCTGCACCATCCCTAGTCAGTGTTGCCGCAGTCATTCCCCTGTGTGCTCTGGCTCCCGCTAGGCTGCAGCAGCAGCCTTCACCCAGGCCTCAGTGTGGAGCCAGCCGCAGGAAGGCCGCCCAGCCCGTCTCAGGCACTGCCAGGCCAGGTGGCAAGCGTAAGCACAAGCGTCCCTGAGACGGGCCACCCAGGGATGGAGGAACAAGCTCTTTGGGAGATGGTGACCGCACCACTCCCTCCCCCAGATTTCTGTTTCTGTTCGGCCCACATTTTCAAAGAAAGAGCAAATTCCTCTGTTCCTGGGTCCCAAGAGGGCCAGACTGGCAGTGTGCGACCCTGTAAAGCCTTGCCACCCTCAACCCCCTCTTGTAACGCTAGCTGGCAGCCAGGTGCGGTTTGAGGATCTGATTAATCCTTCTCACGCACCCCCTGTCGACCTGTGGAGACAGGTAAGTGTTGCACCGCACACTCAGACCTCTCTTCGGGCCACCCCCGGGCCTTCCGAGTCGGGTCCCTGTCATCCACTTCGCTGCCCCACCCCGGGTACATCTGTGGTACCTCTGGTCCCCCTGGCCCGGTTCATGGAAGCCTGGACAGTGCTTCCCAACCGGTCCAGCTGGCTCCTCCACACCATCAGACTCGGCTATACGATTCAGTTCGGCCGGCATCCGCCCAAGTTCAGCGGTGTTTGTTACACTTCGGTGTTGAGCGAACGTGC
This sequence comes from Leuciscus leuciscus, assembly GCF_965113295.1. Lineage (NCBI taxonomy): Eukaryota > Metazoa > Chordata > Actinopteri > Cypriniformes > Leuciscidae > Leuciscus > Leuciscus leuciscus. The sequence continues at coordinate 22,956,871 of NC_138733.1, forward strand.
CCCTGTCTGGCACACGGAGATCACATTCCTACTGGCAAAGGATGCGATAAAGCCGGTCCCTTACACCGATATGAAGACCGGCTTCCACAGCCCGTACTTCATTGTACCCAAGAAAGGTAGTGGGTTACCGCCAATCTTGGACCTGCAAGTCTTGAGTTGGGCCCTTTACAAGCTTCCGCATTTTCAAATGCATCCGTCCCCGAGATTGGTTTGCAGCAATTGACCTGAAGGACGCGTACTTTTATGTCTCCATCCTCCCGCGACACAGGCCATTCCTGCGCTTTGCGTTCGAGGGTCGAGCATGTCAGTACAAAGTCCTGTCGCCCCGCGTCTTTACGAAGGTCACGAAGGCGGCCATTAGTCCCATGAGAGAGTGTCGTGTTCCTATGTCATGATCCTCTACTATCTCGACGACTGACTGATACTAGCTCAGTCTCGGGAGCAGTTGTGCGAGCACAGGGACTTGCTGCTCCAGCATATCAGTCAGTTGGGTCTTCGGGTCAACTGGGAAAAGACCAAACTCCCCCCCCGTACAGAGGATCTCTTTTCTCGGTATGGAGCTGGACTCGGTCCACCAGACGGCACGCCTCACAGAGGAACATGTCCGGTCAGTGCTGAACTGCTTGAATACTGTCAAGAGCAGAACAGTGGTCCCACTGAAACCTTTTCAGAGGCCCCTGGGGCATATGGCATCTGCAGCCGCAGTAACGCCAATGGGTTTGCTTCATATGAGACCGCTTCAGCACTGGCTTCACGGCCGAGTCCCAAGATGGGCGTAGCAGAGCGGCACGCTCCGTGTGACAATCACCCTGGCCTGCCGCCAAGCCCTCAGCCCCTGGTCAGACCCTTTGTTTCTCCAGGCCGGAGTGCCCCTAGAACAAGTGTCCAGGTATGCTGTGGTCTCCACAGAAGGCCTCCAACACCAGCTGGGGGGCCACGTACAATGGGCATGCAGTAGCGGGGGTCTGGGCAGGCCCCCAACTGCATTAACACATCAACTGCCTTGAGTTACTAGCAGCACAACTTGCTCTGAGACGTCTCAAAACGCTGGTCCGTACGGACAAAACTGCGACCGTTGCGTACATCAACCATCAAGGTGGTCTACGCTCCCCTTGCATGTCGCAACTCGCCCGCCATCTCCTCCTATGGAGTCAGAAGCATCTGAGGTCGCTTCATGCCACTTATATCCCCGGCCTGCTCAATCGTGCCACCAACGAGCTCTAACGACAGCCTGTGGCCAAGGGAGAGTGGAGACTCCATCCCCAGGTGGTCCAGCTGATTTAGGACCACTTCAGGGCCGCACAGATAGATCTGTTTGCCTCTCCAGACTCGTCCAATTGCCAGTTGTTTTACTCCCTGACCGAGGGGACCCTCGGCATGGATGCACTGGCCCACAGCTGGCCCCGGGGTCTACGCAAGTATGCGTTTCCCCCAGTGAGCCTTCTCGCACAGACACTGTGCAAAATCAGGGAGGAAGAGGAGCAGGTCTTGCTAGTTGCCCCTTATTGGCCCAAACAGACCTGATTCCCTGAACTGATGCTCCTCTCGACAGCTCCTCCCTGGCCCATTCCTCTCAGGGAGGCCCTCTTCTCTCAGAGACGGGGCACCGTATGGCACCCGCTTCCAGACCTCTGGAAACTTAATGTCTGGTCCCTGGATGGGACGCGGAGGTTCTTGGTTATCTACCACAAGCTGTTGTAGACACCATCACTTCTGCGAGAGCACCCTCTACGAGGCATGCTTACGCCCTGAAGTGGAACCTGTTTGTTGAGTGGTGTTCTTCTCACCGAGAAGACCCCAGAAGATGTTCGATCTGTACTGTGCTTTCCTTCCTGTAATATGGGTTGGAGCGAGGGCTGTCTCCCACCACCCTCAAAGTGTACGTTGCCTCTATTGCCGCACACCACAATGCAGTTGATGGGAGATCCGTGGGGAAGCACGACCTGATCGTCAAGTTCCTGAGGGGCACGAGGAGACTGAATCCCCCCCAATACCTTCTTGGGACTTATCTCTGGTGCTGGCAGCATTGCAGAGACCTCCCTTTGAGCCATTGCGGGCAGCAGAATTGTCTATAAAAAAAGTTTATAGCCCTGGCTTTTCTCTGTCCCATCCTGTGTGCTCTCTACGCATAGAAGTCAGTCAACACTGTAAGCCCCGCTCGAAGTGTCGGCTTGCTGCGCCATTCCCCTCCTATGGACTGGATACGTACACCATTCTTGCTCCAGTAGAGTTCCCCTTTAGCCGAACCCTGTTGAGTTCCTCCACACTCCTCGGCAACGGATGTGGCGGAGCGTCCGATGCCAGGCCTAACACTCGTATGCATTGGTGGAACTAAAAGGGAACGTCTCGGTTATGTATGTAACCCTCGTTCCCTGAAAGAGGGAATGGAGACGTAGTCCCGTCCCCACTATTGTTGGATCACCGCTGACTCCAGGCTCCGCTCGGCTCCTCAGCGAAAAACAAATGGTGCGTGCATCCGCTTCCGTATTTAAACGTATTTATTAGACAGTGCACCTTTAATACCAGGTGTAAACAGGGCCTAAGTTGATGTTAATTTCAACATTTTCTAATAGCCTATTATTAAAATAAATAATAAATAAAAAGATGCATCTGTAAATAATATTTATGCTAATGAAACTGAGCTAACATGAACTAAAAAGGAAGTTGTATTAACTAACGTTAACAGATTAATAAATACTGTAACATATACTATATATTGACCATTGTTAGTTGCATTAACCAACGTTAACTAATCGATGTTTATAACATGTAACATATTATAATTGTATTTAATTATTTAGTAACTTACTTATTTATTAATTAATTATAATTATTATTACATTGATTTCTTTGACAATAAATACAAGATTTCTGTTAACATGTAGGCCATTCAGAAGAAGTCAGGTAAATCCAAACAACCTGGAGCAGATGGTTGCCGTTAGCATATGAATGACATTAGATCCATCGTATTAGACATAATATACTTAATAATTACAGCCTGTCATGGTGCTATATAGCTAGATATATATATTTAGAGATATGAAGACACATTTGATTCATAATGTAGTTCTTACTCATCATTCGGGCCCTCGGGGTGTGTGTGCTGGTGAGGGCAGTTGTGCCGTCAGTGCTGGCAGCATAACACACGTTCAGGCTCATCCCTATTGAGAGCTGCAAGTACTTCTGCTCTGGAAGTACCTTTCTATACAATTCTATATGTTTCAAACTGAAGTCACCAGAAAGTGAGATGGGAAACAGTGCAATAAGGTGTCTAACAGGAATGACCACAGTCACCTAGAATATTCAATAATATTTTCTGTCAAAGGATACAAAGATATGTGGCATACACAAACAAACATGCTAGACTCATAAATGGTGAGGGAGGGTTCAACAATACATTGTAAATAAAATGCACAAGCCTAAAGATTTACAGTGTTGGAAATATATTGTTCATTACTTTATTCTGTACTGTTTGGGCTTTAATATCCAAATTTGCCAATTCATAGTCTAGCACATGCATGAAGAGGAAATCACACAAAAATCTCTCAATCCAAAAACCCCATCTTTAGTTAAAAACAATGCTTGTATTTATAAAGGTAAAAGGTTGAAAGACAGCAACTAAAATGAGAATGCCTCTGGCAAACTTACAGAGCTCTTTTCCCACTATGTGACAAACTGACAGCATGGGTGGAGCAAAGGGCTAAACAAGGGGGAGACACACTATTGATTACACAATTTGACAGAAAGGTAGATTGAATGTGAAATAAATATATATATATATTTATGTATTGTTATTACTGGCAGGCCAAGGGTTTTTTATGTTAGAAGGTATATTCACAATATAATTTGTATGTTAATGGTGGATTAGGACTTATTGTGATTGGGTAAATTAAACAAATCTTTGAAGAGTTTATAAACTAGTTTTGCATGTTTCATTTGTAGGGTGTTGTGTCAAAAGATGAACCTATACAGCATGTGAGGCAGGATAGATAGATAGATAGATAGATAGATAGATAGATAGATAGATAGATAGATAGATAGATAGATAGATAGATAGATAGATAGATAGATAGATAGATAGATAGATAGATAGATAGATAGATAGATAAAACATGTAACCATTATCTTTTGCTGAGCATAAATCTAAACAGTTTGATGTTGCTGTATTGGATTCTTAAACTGTCTGAAATGCTCATGACAACATAAAAACATTTCCAGCATCATGCCATTTATGTTTCTTGAGAACATTAAGAATATATAAGTCTATCTTAAGAAGAATCTCAAGTGTTTGTGTATGTCTCTGCAATTTGTCTTTAAAGAGGAGCTGAACTGAATAGCTGTCATTACCTTGGTTTCATCAAATGCCAAAGTGCACTTAAAAGAGGAATAGTAATCTTTCGTTCTCTCTGTTGCTGCAACATGATCTCATAGATATTATCAAAGGAGCTGAAGGTCCCACGGAAGAAAAGAAAAAAAACTTTCTCATGGCACTCCCATATTAGGACAATGTCACATATTTTACTGCTAACATTTTAATGTCTTGAAAATGCAAGTTATTTTAAAGTACTTTCTAGTGATGTGTTAAATTTCCCATGGATGGATTTCACCTTTTATTTCCTCTGATAATAATTCAAGTCCTCAGTCTACATTCAAACTCACACACAAAACCTATTAACTTAACATATTTAAATCTGTCTATAGATTAGTATCATATAATTTCCTATTGTTAAAGCATTCCATGAAACATTTCAGAGAATCAAAAACTATTTATTCTATATCCAGTTGAATACACATTTAAATAAATCAATAATCTTAATCATTATATTGCAAAGGAAATTACTTATACATAAAACAGTAGATTAGTTCGAAACTGGATTTCATGAATAATTTCTTTTTTTTTAATTCCTGTGTGCAAGTAAAATCAATATATCATATCAGCCTGAAATCTGCAAATCCTATTTGAGAGGTTAAACCAGGGGCATTCCTCTTAAAAATGATTTCATGCTCAAAAGCTTTTTGAATCATATTATTACTTGAATCATAATCTAGCGTAAATGTAAATGAACAAATAAATAAAAATTTCTTTCCCATTATTATAGAATTGTTTTACTAGTAGGCTACATTCCAGTATGTTTTTACTTTGCCTGATAAAATGTGCTATACTCATGTCTGGAAATTTTTGTGAAAGTTATATACATAATACAGTATAATATAATATAATATAATATAATATAATATAATATAATATAATATAATAGCCTTTACAATAGGATATTAACCAAACATTATAAAAATGACTTTAAAAAAAAAAAAGGCAAAAGTTTTTTGGTCTAAGGAAGGATATGTCTGTTTTATTGAGATTGTGATGTCAGTTTATGTGATTCAGAAGGAGCCGCCGGAAGCACGGCAAACTGCTGAAGACGCGGCGGCTTCCGGAAGTCACATTGTCAGCTGTTTGCGGTTGCTGTCTGTTCAGACTAAGTTATGTTAACATTCTTTTGTCGTGTGTGTGATTTCAGCACTTGGACTCGGAAAGCTTTAAATCATGGATGAATCAGATACAAGCGCTATTCTTGCGGAGGACTCGGAGTCGGGTGACTCCAGCAAAGTCTGTTGTTGTTTTAAGGTGACACAAAACAAACCTCCTCCGCCGTGTTCGTGTCCATTTTCCGTGACCGTGGAGCCCGTTATGTTCCTGTCCATGTTCTCCATAGCTCTCCAGATGCCTCTATACACGCAGTACCTGTGGGAACGTCTCAGTGAAGATGTGGGTTATAATGGAACAAAGGGAGGAGGATGTAATGCATCTACGGTCCACGACCCTCTGCTGAAGGTAACAGATATTTGACTCGTTGTCGTCTTGGTTTGGAAACATAAACGGAGAAGAACCGTTTTTCATTCCGAAATCAGTCGGTTCTTTTAGTGAATCAAATGCGCGCCTATTGTATTTTGATTCCCAAACGAATGACACTTTTGAGTCGGTTCTCTGTAGTGAGTCAAAAACACACACAGAATAGCGCATCTAGTGTAGTTCGATTCCCGAACGAATGACTGTTATGAGCCTCTCTTTTTTCAGTGACTTAATATAGCTCTTAAAGGGATAGTTCACTTTGAAATTAAATTTTGGTATGTTTTAGCTTACCTCAAGGGCATCCAAGATGTAGGTGTCTTTTTTTCCGCAGTAGTTTCAATTTAGATATTTTTGGTCAAACCGTTCTTGTCTGTCAGTCATATAATGCAGGTCGATGGTCACTGTCTCAAAGAGCATGCACAGAGTCCAAATTAAAACAATTCCCCATCGTCCAAATTAAACAATTCCCCATCGTAAGTACACATTGATGGCCTAAGACACGAAACGAGCGGTTTGTGTGAGAAAACGAACAGTATTTATATCGTTTTTACCTCTTGAACACAGCTGCGTCCAAATGATCTGAGAGCGCGGGCGGGTATAGATATATACACTAGATGTCGCATTGGCTACGGTTTCGCAGTAGCATCAGATCATCAGATAGCTAAACTTACGCAACACTCGTTCCCTCTCTAGAGAGAACCGAGGTTACGTTAGTAACCGAGTGTCGTTTTGTTCAGTGCTAAATTCTGCCTGCTGGCAAATCCTCTGCTTATAACAAACGAAGTGTTGACATTATGAAAGATTTATTGTTCAGTCAGCTTCATTGATAATAACGGAGCTTTGTGAGATTGCGATGAACTGAGATATCAGGGAATTATTAAGGGAGCGCACTTTGCGCTATTTCTGTCATGCCAAACCATGCACGTAGTAGCCTATGCTTGCTTTTATGTTAAATTAACAGTGGTTTGTGAATGTTTATGCTTTAATAACAAATAATTTATCACCATCATTACAGGTGTTTTATTTACCTTACTTGTGAGCATCACCAAGCCACAGCAGGCTACAGCATTCATGACCCTAGTTACCTAGTCACTCAGAAAACCACAGGCCAATCAGAAGAGAGGCTCATGAATATTAATTAGACAGGCCAAAATCGACCTGTTCTTGGCAGAGCTCCTGAGAAAGGAGCAGTACAAATATTTTGAGATGGTTTAGGTACTTATACCGCAAATATATATTCTTAAGGACATCAAAACCTAAAATAAAACTTCCAAAAGTGTACAATATGGGACCTTTAATATGTAACTTATTTCCCTCGTCTAGGAAGTCGAGACTCTGACTGCGCACTGGAGCCTGTACATCAATTTGGGTGGTTTTCTAGTTGGGCTGATTATGGTGACCCTGTTGGGCTCGTGGAGTGACCATGCAGGTCGGCGTATGGTTCTGATCATCCCATCCCTTGGCCTGGCTGTTCAGGCGGCCGTTTATTTGATTGTAATGTACCTGAAGCTGCCTGTGTTCTGGTTCCTTATTGGGAGGATCTGCAGCGGCCTCTCCGGGGACTTCAACGCCATTTTGGCCGGTTGCTTTGCGTATGTGGCCGACACGAGTGGCATGGGTTCTCGCACCTTTCGTGTGGCGATACTAGAGGCTTGTCTGGGATTGGCTGGCATGTTTGGGAGCATCATCGGAGGACTGTGGCGACGGGCACAAGGGTACTCAGCAGCTTTTTAAACATAAAATACAATTTTAATATTTCTGTAAAAAACAACAACAACGTCATGTTTTCCTCCAGGTATATCAACCCTTTCTGGCTAGTATTGGCCACAAATCTTGCAGCGGCCTTCTACACATACCTGTTTGTGCCTGAAACTGTCACCCCTGACCCCGGGGCAAAACTCCTCTCCACCAGGCATCACCGGGCCATCTACCACCTCTATGAATCTGACACGCCACAGGGACGCAGAACTAAACTATGGTTTTACATTTTCTGCTTCTTTTTGGTGGTGTCTGTACATTTGGGCTGCAGTGACCTCTATGTGCTTTATGAGTTGAGTGCTCCGCTTTGCTGGGGTCCAGAGATGATTGGTTATGGCTCTGCGGCCAAGAATCTGGCCTACCTCACCAGCCTGATGGGGCTCAGGGCCATGCAATGCTGTCTGGAGGACTCCTGGGTGGCTGTGGTGGGCCTTACCTCTAACATTGTCGGCTTGATTGTGATTTCGATCGCTGACACTACAGCTCTGATGTTTACCGGTAAGATCTTCTATATTCAATTTATACACCACCGTTCAAAAGTTTATGGTCGGTAAGATTTTAACTGAGAGTCTCTTATGCTCACCAAAGCTGCATTTATTTAATCAAAAATATAGTGAAAACAGTAATGTTGTGCAGTATTACAATTTAAAATAACTGTTTTGTATTTTAATATATCAACTATAATGTAGTATTATTTATATGAAATATAATTTTAAATGTATTCATTATTTTAATATGTAAACATTCCATTTATTCCTGTGATGGCAAAGCTGAATTTTCAGCAGCCATCTGAATTATCATATGATCCTTCAGAAATCATTCTGCTGATTTGGTGCTCAAGAAACATTTCTTATTATTATCAATATTTAAAACAGTTGTGCTGCTTAATATTTTTTAAAGAGACCGTAACATCCTTTCAGGATTTTTGTAATGCAAATATTAAAACAAATATTACAACTCATGTAGTTATAAGTGTAGTGTATAATTATGTATAATATATAATATAATACAATTTTATTAAAATGTATATTATGAATGTTATAGTTATATTTGTATATGGATGTTTATGTATTTATTATATAATGCATTGTGCTGTTTAAAACTGATTATTTACTGGTTAACAAGATCTTGAAAGTTTACTTGTACAAAACGGTACAACAAAATGTCAGAAAACATTGATTGAAAATTTAACTGACACTTTTCCAGAGTGACTATAAGACATTATGTTAATGTTCTACTGTTTAGATTAGGCCTATATTACAGGAGAAAGTTCAAGAAACTCTCTTGACATTTCGAAATATATGCAGTGCTGATGCAACCTCACGCTGTCCTCCAGTGGCTGAAGTAGGTAAATATGAATCAAGGAAATGAACTTACAGAAGTTGCTTATCTATCTATCTTTGTCAGGATATGGCCTGTGCTTCCTTTTTATGGCCTCTACCCCAGTCCTGAGATCTAAACTGTCCAAGCTGGTGGACCCTTCAGAACAAGGTGAAACAAGGATAGCATTTTGTCACAAATTAGTAACCTTTAGAATTAAATGGAATAACATGTTTTATTATTTTGTCTTATTTACTGTTATTATTTAGGTGCTCTGTTTGCTTCAGTGGCGTGTGTGGAAGGTCTGTGCTCACTAGTATCTAGTGGGGTTTTTAACTCTCTGTACCCTGCCACACTACACTTCATGAAGGGATTCCCTTTCCTCTTTGGGGCCGTCATCCTCCTCATTCCAGCTGGCATTATTGGGTAAGACCCCCTCAATGATTGTCATTTAGACTCTCAGTTCGAGAATGAATAACATTTTTATTATGATGTGTACAGGGGCTTGGGTTGCCAGGAGAAGAGAGAGAGCAGAACAAACAGTGAAGGCTCTGGAATATCCTGACAATTGACTCTGTGAGAGTTTTTCTAGAGCAGCAAAGGACAGAATGAGTCCAAGAATAAGCAATGATTTTCTGCACAACTGGGATCCTAAAGCTGATTGCCAATTGAGCGCACAAAATGGACTTGTGTTCAATTCGTGATGACTTGGGCATGCAGATTGCCGTGATTTTTGCCAAGAACAAAATCTTCTTTTTTTTTTTACGAAATTATTCCGCAAAGATACATTGAATTGATCAAAAGTGACAGTAAAAACTTTTATGATATTATAAAATATTTCTATTTCAAATATATGCTGTTCTTTTGAACCTTCTATTCATCAAAAAAAAAAAAAATCATTGTTTCCACAAAAATATTATGCAGAACAACTGTTTTCAGCATAAGAACCAAATCAGCATATTAGAATGGTTTCTGAAGGATCATGTGACACTGAAGGATCATGTGACACTGAAGACTGGAGCTTTGGATCACAGGAATAAATTACATGTTTTTTTAAGCGGATGTGTGTAGAGACAACTGTGAGTGAGCCATAGGTATGTGGATTTCCACAAAAAGTGTGAACACTGTGACTGGTGCTATCTAAACATTATTTCAGCGTCCTGACCAGCCCGACACAGCAACATTAGCTCAGCCAATGGCGTGAGTTTGGGTCGGAATTATCTGTCGACCACTGGGTGCCGAGGCAGTGTTTGAGAAACCTGTTTGGTCATGGCTCACTGTAATCACTGTATTGTTCCTCATCATGTTAAAGTCAACCCTTTTAATCTTGTGTCTTTTCTTCTTTGTAAGCATTAAGCAATAATGACCACTGTCACTTTCATTAAAAAAACTGTTTACTTAAGTTTCTTTTGTATATTTGTACAGGGATGCAGTGCACACACATTGAATCAGTCATGTCTCTCACTTCTTTTTTCTTCACTGTGCACTCTCACTCTCCCCCTCAAAGCATTATGGGAAATTTATTCTTAAAGCTGAACAACATAATAAATGGCAATTTACAATATTTCTATTATTACTGAAGACAACTCACTAAACATACTTTTATTACTATTACTCATTAATTCACAACATTTAAATGCTTCCCCATGTTAGTTGTGTTCTAGTTATCTGAGAATTACAGGGATTTGAGAGGAGACTCTTGAGATTATGGCTTGTCTGTCGTTTGCAGTATACTAACAGAAGGTGAAAATTACATTTTGTGCTTGTCTGAAAGTGTCAAATCGTTTATCTCAGCGGTTTTGTATTGGAATATTTGAATAAAGTGCAACAAGAATTTGGACATGCAGAATATGTATGATTTACATATATGAATATTAATAATGTTTTTCCAAAACCAGTTTTATTGCTGTTTATTTCTCAAAAAGAACATTTCATTGTACAGATTTTACACGTCGTATAAGACATGAAAGACAGACTGGCACACTTCATAAGGCAACAGTAGGGAGATCAATAGCAGGATAAAGCTTGAGGTGTCAAGAGGTGTTAGTAAATGTTCATTAGCATTTTCCTTGACCTGTTGAATCTTCACAGTGTCTGAAAATGTATCAGTGACTCAAATCTGCTGCATAATATCCTTGCAAATCCTAAGAAAGCCTCTACAGCAGTATTTCAAGTCATGTAACTGTCTAAAAGGATTTTTTCTAATACTGCATGAGGTGATGAATAACCATTATGATTTAGATGTGAAAAAATTGTTATTTGCTTTGTGAATGATGCAAGGTATAAAATAAACTGCACAAACCAGTAATTAGTCACGAAAGAATAACAGAAACTCTTTTTATGAAACTACAGTGTATTTGATGCTTTTTATAACCTACTGCAAACCAATTCGGAAAAATTAAAAATGAACATTTCATAAGGCTTTTTTTTATATTTCAATTGATAATGCTATGATGCAAGATTATCTAGTAGTATCTATCATATAAACAGAGACTGATTATGCTTTATGCTGATGTCATAAATACGATTGATAATGCAGAAATCGATTAAACTTCCTGAGTTACAGAAATGTCCCACACAGTTCTGGGAACATGGTCAGTACATAGCAAGTATGATTACTGCAATTGAGGAATATTCTTAGAATTAGAATAATCCTTAAGGTGCGGTCACATTTATTGTTGTTCGGAATCCAACGCAATCGCGAATTTTGTGTAAGGGTAAAAGATTTCCCTATGTAGATTTGACAACAGGTTTCAAGTTTCACCACATTGACCACCAGAAAGCTGGCTTGTTTGAAAGTGACTCTGTGTAAGCTGTGAATCATACATCACTACTCTATTGATGCCAAATTTTGCCAAAATGTCCCTAATGCGACCGCACCTTTAAAGTTCCATTGCGTCTCTGGGTAGGTTACATTTATTACATTTTTTTTTCTCCAAGAAAATTCAACCGTAATCTATCTAGAGCAGCTACATGCATACAACCAAAGGAAACACTGACCTCTGATGGTTAACGGGAGTGTTCAGGTTACATGATGGCCATTATTGGGAACGCAACATTATTTTATTTCTTGCTCTTTTTTGTCTGTTTTGGCAGCATCTGGTTGCTCTTGGCTGGGGCATTGCGCTGTCTTGGAAGCGCGTCTTGGCTGTAGGAAGCGCAGAATCTTCTCGATAGTGGCTTCCTGATACTCATGGGACCACCTGTGACATTAAGAGAAAAGATTTACATTCATTATTTTTCCAATTAGATTAGAGCAAATCTCTACAATAAAAGCTCTTATTGGATATGGATCTGGTGTATAATTTTAATCACGGCAAGTTACTGAACAGGCACAAACTACAGCAGTACATATTATATGTTAAAAAGTAACTGCACCAACATGTTTAGTGAGACAGAGTGTTGACTTACTTAATGCCATTAAATTTGAGAATGGTCCTCATGTCCTCCGGCAGAGTGGCCGGATCGGGCCAAACAAAGTTGTCAGTGACAGGAACAATGTTCTTCTTCTCATTCAGAGCAGTGACAATCTCCTGTGGATAACAAATTAAATCGTCACTTCACTGACAATATTAATACACATAATTACATACTTCAATGTGTTTGCAGAAGAGCGTTTTGGCATGGTTTATGGATTCTCAAATAGGGATTTAGGTAATGATGACTATGACTGAAGCCTTCAGGAGTGAGTTTTCCAGTTGAAGTGCAGCATTTTTGTACAATGAACTGAACCTTGATCAGTGTAAAATGACTTTATTTATAAAAGTAAAGCTTCTCCCTCTAACCTTATGAACCCAGTCTTTCATAGCCACGTCGCCCATACATTTGTCCAACGCATTGGCTGACAGCACCAAGATGAAGTTTCGTGCTCGGTGCACGCTCGTGATCAGCTTCTCCTCGAACCTGCCGGCTTCCAGTTTCTCCACATCGATGAAGACGCTGAAACCATGTAACTGTAGATGCACCTTCAGTAGGCTGCAGAGAAAGAAAAGAACAGGAGATTTAGGGTTTATTTCAAAACGATAAAAATGGTTGATATTAAAATTCTGTACTACTTTGTCTAAATAAATGAAAAAATAATGATTTAAAAAAGTTACAAGTGAATCACAAATGGTAAATCCATTTTCACAGTATGCACAGTATGAAAAAATGGGTTTATATTTTGAGATTTGCATTTGACAATTCAAGAGAGCAGTCAAGATTACATTTAACAGCGTTATTAAATTAAAACTGATTTTAAAGATTAACTTTAAGAGTTACATGGTCAAAGTAATCAAAATGTTTTGTTTTTTAAATAGGATAAATGTGCATGCACATTTATACTACCGATATATTTTGCATCCTTTAATTGTCATTAAAATGGAACTTTGGTAACTGAACGGATGATGATGAGATGGATAAGAGCCATCTCATTTGTGGTTTGACCTGGCAAGCTGTGAACCCGTAGTGCGACGGTAGCTGATGAACACATCAGGGCCTGCAGGCTGGGAATCAGTTAGCTGTTTAGCAGGGCAGCTGGCGGTAGAAAGGATCTTGGCACGATGGATGCCATTCTCTACATGGCAGTCAGACAGCAACTGTTCGTCTGTAATCTTGGCAATATTGTTCCGATCGACTCCAGACTGAATTAAGCCGTAGGTGTACTGACGGAATCGCGGGTCTACATCGGCCAGCCAGTCTGCCAGGTTATTGGGGTCACATGTGGAGTAGTTGGCGTAGGTCTTCAGTACACGCAGCTCTCTAAGAAACCTGTACAGAGGTCATCAGAGAATTGCTACAGGTTATGATAAAATGCCTCTATTTTGCCTCTTTTTTTTTTTTTTTCGTTTCAATTTACACTGGGGCTGAAGTAATGACTGCTGAGAATTCAGCTTTACTATCACAGGAATTTGAAAATACATTCACATAGAAAACAGTTGTTTCAATTTGTAATAATTTCACAATATTACTGTGTTACTGTATTTTTGTTCAAATATATGCAGCCTTGGTGAGCATGATAAGAGACTTCTCTCAAAAACATTAAAACATTTTAATTATTCCAAACTTTTGACCGCCAGTGTACATTATAACATTTGTTTCTCATACATTTCTCAAAATCCTAAAACATCCAGGTTTATTTCCAGGTTTAAATTAGATTTTTAATCTTCTAGACCCTAATTATGATTATAAACATTTCTATAAATATTTTTAAGAATGAATACTTTTCCAAGAATTAAGTAGCACTAGCCTCTTCCGAGTGAGTCCAGATGTCATGGCCAGATCCTGGATCAGATCCTGTTCTGTGATATTGAGCAGTAGATCTCCATCCACCTGCAGTTCCTGAGAGATATGGTGCCGAAAACTGTGATTAAGTCCACAGCAAACATCGGCATGATCATATCTTTCACCATTATCTTGTTCAGCTGAACAGGAAATAGGAGCTGTGTACAAACCTGAAACCGTTCAGTGAATGCACTGAAGCCAATCTGCTGAAGCCAGGTCTGCACCTCTCCACTCTTCCAGTTGGGTACAGATGGCAGGATACGCTTCGGGACGTCCTCACCCATCATTGTTAAGGCTCGCTTAGCCAAAGAGCAGACAGTGGCATTACTGGAGTACATGACGATCCTCTTTAGACTCTGGACAGCCCCAATCTCCTGAAATATCTGAGTAGAAAGATCCAATACTTAATATTCATTAAATGTATGAATATGCTTTATATATTTTGTATACTTGTGCCTTAGTTATTATATGATTATATGTTATGTTTTTATATTATATAATCATTTTTATTCGATTTTTTTAATTAACATTTTATTTTATTTTTTTCAGACCCTGAAATACCCAGGTAGAAAGATCCAGGATTTTACCTGATTTATTAAATGTATGAATATTTTATTTTATATATTACTTATTCTCATGTTTTAGTACTATATATCTGTATTAATTAAATACAATTTTATATATATATAGTATATACTAAGACACATGCTCTCACACATTTCAGCTAACGGGGGAACATTCTCAGAACATTCTGACAAAGTTATGAGCAAGTGTTCTTCCAGTAACGGTTTAGAGAACACTCAAATGCAACGTTCCCATAGTACTTGCAAAATGATAAAATAGATAACATATTTCCTTAATGTTTTCTCTAACATTCACATAACCAAGCCAAGGAATTTTTTCTCTATGTATGAACTCTATGTTATCAATGCTCTGAGAACATTCAGAAATAACGTAACTTAATGTGAACATAAGCAAAGCATTCATTGGAACATATTTTTGTTAGTTGAGGAAGGCCTAGAGAAGCGAATACAGTGTCTGTTTGACCTTGGTATTACGTTGACGGGACTTGATACTAGTCTCCACACACAGGTAGAACGCGGCGATGCATTTCCCCTCTAGACGTGTGCCGTCCAGCAGGGGCAGCAACTGCTGCAGGTCTGTCGCCGTGCGGCCCTGCATGCTGTCTGCGCTGTCCAAAAGGTTGCGTGCGAACTCATCAGGGTCTAAGGAGGCGATGAAGGGTTCCACCAGCTCCAGAGTACCAGACTTCACCACTTCTTTCTCTATCTCCCTGTTGGCTGCCAGTACAGCTACGGCCAGACAGGCATGGAACCGGATCAGCTCGTCCTCTTTGGAGAACGCTAGAGGGAACAGCCATTCGGCCGCCTGTTTTTCGATCATCAGACGCTGACAGCTGTGCCCGCCATGCATGGCACAGTTTGCCAGGGCCACAGCGCAGTGCCGCAGTACAGTTGGGTCTGTTCCACGGCACCAGTACAGGAGGGTGTCCAGTGCTCCGTTGGTGATGAGCTGTGCAGATGTCTCCTCTGTGTGTTTAAACATGTGCTCAAGGATGCCCGACACACTCCGTGCCAGCTGGGCATCCTCCTGCTCACGGGTCAGGTTCAGTATGACCCCAAGGCCCATCCGTGCCACATAATCCCTGCAAAGAAATAAAAGAAATTAGCATTTAAAAGAATTCTGATGCAAAAGCCTTCTGTCCAACAAATACACTAGCCTATAGTAATCCATCCAACCAATTGGCACCTACAAATATATTACCTTTTGTATTTACCTTTTACTTTTTAGTGGATGTATGAAGTGGCCTTAAGCTCACAAAAGTAGTACAACTTTTTTTTTTTATAATTATTTTTTTTATTATATTCTTTTATATTATTTCAATTGAGGTTAATATTCTATCCAATATCTATACAGGGCTCTGAAATTAGTTTAATAGGCTTACAGCATTTATGCTTTGGCCATTTATGTAGGCTATGTCTCTCCAGCACAAGCTTTCTCCTGTCTTCCGAGAAGCTGATCACTGCAGCGCAAATGGGTGGAGCTTACGTGGAGCTCCAGAGCTCCAGCGAGGAGGAGCGAATGTAATTTGGGCCTAATGGGTGGAGCTAGAATATCCAACAACACCCAACCTACTACCCAAAACTCTATCCCTCCACCCCATTTGAGCTCCAGAGAGGAGGAGCTGGACTAATCCCACCCTACCGGAGCTCCAGAGAGGAGGAGCTGGACTAATCCCACTAATCCCACCCCATTGGAGCTCCAGAGAGGAGGAGCTGTCCGTCATTTGACTCTGCGGTGAGTGAGTACCACTTGTGTCTTCCACAGAAAACCGTGCACATTAAGGTAAATTTCGTTTTACTGCTGACTAACATACGTTTATCGATATCTTTATTGAATAATTACTTACAATTAGTAGGCTAAATATGATTTCGAATAGATTTGACACATTTATTGAAAAGAACATCATGCTAATCAAGAAGTTTTTGTTTACAGACCAAAAGAAGCATGTCCCGCTAAACTGTGGTAAGAAATACTGATACTATACCCTACATTGCCAAATTATTGTTTTTAAATTTTTGTAATGTCTGTAAATATATTTACATAAAGACCATATTGCGTTAAAGTTATTTGTTGCTGAAGAAATTTTAAATCTGGATATAGCCTACCCCGTTAAATAGCCTATAACGTTAAATCGTATAGACACATTTAATCTTATTTAAAAAATAACGTTAGGGCAACCTTAAAGTAACGTTATAATACAGTTCTTTAACTACGTTCTATTTCTAAGAAAACTTTCCTGGCTATAACCAAAAACAAACCTTTAAAAGAACGTTCGGGGAACCAAAAATTGTTAGCTGGGTTCAATGGCATTCATTCATATTTAACTGTAACTTGACGTTCAAATACTTTTCAGGGCCCATTTAAACAACATACTTTATGTTCCTTACCTGTTTTCTGAGACCAATATCTGCTCAAGCAGCTTGGCAGACTCATAGGTGATTTCTACTGCAGGGGTCTGCAACAGCTGCAAGAGTAGCTCCAGACCCCCATCCAGCCGGATCCTGTTACAGATCTCCTCTGCTACCTGTCGACCCACTGTGGGCAGAACCCAGGCCTCCTCAACCAGCTGGAAAGTCTCAGCAATGGCTCGGCGAGTCTCTTCCATATCTCCTGTATCTTTGGAAGACTTCAGCGTTTTGATTGCGGAGCGCAACGCAGGAAGAGAGACTTCCAACACGTCCTGGACGTCGGTGCTGATCCCCGGAGACACAGCCCTGTGGTCGGAGCCGGTCCTCCGGTTGTGTAGCCGACTACTGACATATCCAGGAACCGTGAGTCTGTCGGAGCTAAACATGGAGAAATAACGGCAAATCTTGCTGATATAAACGACGAGGGACAAAAACATGTAGGATACCAGGTGTTTGTCTGTTGTTACAACAGTTCTGATGTTTCTGTGTCTTTCAGCTGTAACAAAGAAATAATCACGTCGCGGTTAACTCATTACGTTATCAAATCGTTTAATGCGAAACAGTTTAATCCATTAACAGCGACTGTTTGCACCAAACGACAGAATCCTGCTGATGTCAGGGAAAAATAATAATAATAAACGCAAATGACGTCAGAGACGTTACAAAGCCTTTAAGATACCCTTTACGAATCCACCGTTAGGAAAGGCCCATCAAGCTTGTTTAAAAACCATAAAATACCAAGATGAAGCTGTAAGAATGACTTGATCTTTGAGGAAAAATTAGACAAAATTAGCCGGTTTGTTGATGCAGGCTACATTGGCAATCGATCAGATCTTGTCAGACAAAGACGAATATTTCCACTGTCCTTTTGCCACATTCGGAGAGATTACTGTGAAAACCAACTAAAGCGATAGGCTAGGCTACTTGTTAAATAACAATATGATACTGTCATATTTTGAATGAAGTCAAGATTGTTGATAATGGATGCTCAAGCATCCTCAGCGTCCGTTTGTAGACCCGCCCAGTGATGTGGAGAATCAACCTCGGCGTCAAAGTGGTGCTCACTGAGTCACTGCAGAGTCAAATGATGTCCAGCTCCTCCTCTCTGGACGTCTGATGGGGTGGAGGGATAGAGTTAGGGTGTGGTTCGATATTCAGTAGCATGTGTTGTTCAGTGCAATGCTTGGCTCCACCTGCTGGAGAAAGACGATAATGCACCAAACCTACCAAAACAAAAGTGGAGCAATTAAGGGGGAGGCCCGGAGGTGTATCAACCTCATAACACCCATCAACCGCATAGTGAGTAACATGGTAAACACCGTCGGAACACATCAGAAACCACATAAAACACCTTTGAAACTGCACAACAACACGCTTAAACATACAGAACACATTAGTGACCACATAAAAACATAATAGATCAAATAAAATATATAACATGTTTATCATGTTTGTTGTAAGCAGTTGTGCAAGTCTGTGTGTAGATGCTGACAGGTTACAGAACGGTCCTATGGACCTATTAATCATTCACTTTTCACAGAAGTCAACAGGGTTATTTGTCCTTAGTAGTGCATTCCAACATTAGTCTAGTAAAGTATGTCATGGTGGACTCTGTTAAACAGACTATATCTTACATTTAGAAAGTTGTAAACAAGCATTATTTGTTTTGTAATACCTTTAAATGGATCACTCAAAATAGTGTAATCTACAAAAACATCCAAAGTCATTTACTTTGATCGTATTTATTAATGTTAATTTTATTCAAGTTAAAGAAATGTTACATAAAGTAGTCCTCATAAAATAGCTTTGTCTTTGTTATTATTATTAGAAAGCAAAACAATCCCTGTCTGGTTTTAATGATTACATTTGAACAAAGACGAAAACATATTGCAAAAAATAAGCAAACAAAAGAGGGTGAGTGACCTCTGAATCTATTGATCCACTGATTTCTCTTTGGTCCTGATGGTCTCAGTTCTTCAGTCACATAGACACCAGGATGAGGCTTTTTTTGCTGCTAGGACTGCTTTGCTTCACATATGCGGCTGAGCAAGGTGAGAACACTTACTTTTTATAACGATTTGATATATATTTTCTGTGTTACGTTGGAAATGTGCTCTTCTTCCTGTCAGAGTCGTGTATTGAGCGCTGTGAAAATGGGTTTGACGCCACCAAGAACTGCCAGTGTGACTCAATGTGCGCATACTACAAGAGTTGTTGCACGGACTATGAGTCCTTATGTCGTATTAGGAGTAAGTTTACCAGTGTGGTTTCATAAACCATTTCATAAACATGTGAAATGCAATGATCAAAACAGATGCATGAGAAACTGTTCTTGTTACAGCCCGTGGAGACACCTTTCCTTCTTACCCTGAGGATGATTATGAGGAGACAAATAGCTCAGAGGTACCAATCAGATCCAGATCACAGCAACGAATTTTGACCCCTTCTCCAGCAACCTTTGCTGATATATTCAGACTATTAACACCAAGTTCTCAAGTCTTTGATTCGACGTTAAATGATGACCCAACACCAGTGATTTCCACTGCTGCCACTCCAACTACACCTTACCCTCTATTACCCTCCACCATCAAGACCCCAACAACAACTGAACGAACAACCTCAACTGCTGATCCCACACCAACAAAAGCCAAAGACCCTGACGCTGAGGTCTGCAGTGGCAGACCCTTTGACTCCTTCATGCAGCTCAAAAACAGCTCTATATATGCATTCAGAGGTAAGTGCCTCACAGCAAAGAACAAAACTGTAAACAGTATACAAAATGACTTTACATTTTTTACAGTTGTAACGTGTAGTCAGTTTTGGTTTTGGTTTTTCTGTTCCATTCCTGTTTTACCTGCCTGAGTTCCTAGTTAGTTTCCTTGGTTATTAATTAGCTCCATATCTGTTCTGTTTTAGTCAATCGTCCTCTGTGTATTTAAGCCTTCAGTTTGCTGTGTTTTATTGTCTGGTATCATCGTAGTTTTACGTGGTTGTATTTGTTTATTCCCTGTTGGATTTATTAAAGACGCTTTCTGTTCATTACTCCTTCGTCGTCAGCCACGACACCCACCTACCGTTGCAACAGCAATATAAAAATGTACATACAATTATATTTACTACTGGTAGATTTTTTTATATATATATAAATTTATTTTTAAAAAAGGGTAAGTACGTAAAGGGAAAATAAAAGACAAAAGTTTAAAAAGTTTGCTTGTTTTATTAAAAAATTTGATATGTTTGTCACCAGGAGAATATTTTTTTGAGCTTGATGAGAAATCAGTATTACCGGGGTACCCAAAGCTCATTGAAGACATCTGGGGAATAAAAGGTCCGATAGATGCTGCCTTCACTCGCATAAACTGCCAAGGAAAGACTTACATTTTCAAAGTATGAATGACCTCAAATGATTTAGTTTATACAGTGTGAAAAGTTTATTTGTGTTATTTACAATACAGTAGCCAAAATAGTCACAATTCAAATTTTTTTAATCCAAGTTATTTAATCTGTTTAATCCGTGATTGAAAAAGACAGTATTTTATTATATTATTCCCAGGGTAATAAATACTGGAGGTTTGATGATGGAGTGCTAGATGAAGACTTCCCACGGGACATATCTGTGGGATTTGAGAAGATGCCAGACCATCTTGATGCTGCCTTTGCCATTCCTGCTCACAGCCATCATGGCAAAGAGAAAGTTTATTTTTTTAAAGGTCAGACCTAACTTTAATATGTATATATATATGTGTGTGTGTATATGTACATATACATGTATATATTCACATTGAATTCAAATTTACTTTCATATTCATTCATCTTTACTAAACAAAGTATATGTTTCTTCTTTCTAGGAGACCAGTATTACCAGTATGAGTTCAAGCACCAGCCATCCCATAAGGAGTGCATTCAGATGTCACTGAGATCTCCCTCAGCACTCTTCAGCAGATACACTGATATTTACTACGACCGATGGTTTGAGCACTTCAGCCAGCTCTTTGGTGGAGGTAAAACGTTTTTAGAGCAAGCTATCAATATTATGCACCTGGGAAAGCTTCCATAACACTATTTTTTTTTCCAGCCCAAAGTCATCACGGTGGCCATCACTTCATCAACAAAGACTGGATTGGGATCAGATCACCTGTGGATGCTGTGCTAGCCGGCAGACTCTACGTCACTCCGAGATGGCCCAACAGAAGGCGTCAGGACAGAAATCGGCAGGATTGGGACCAGCAGTGGGGCCAACGGTATGGTCAGCAGTGGGGTCAGCAGTGGGGTCAGCAGTGGGGCTCCAGGCGCAGGCAGAATAGGTCACCATACTGGGAGACTATGGCAGAGAGGGGCATCAGCATTGGACATGAGTATGCTCAGAGGTTTGGGCAGGACAGGTGGCAAGATCAGGACAGACGCAGAGACTATTATCATAGACAAAATGACTACGATTCTGACTACAGATACAAACCTTCGGAAGACATTGTCCATGACATGCTGCACAGGCGTCAGCCCTTACAGAGTGTCTACTTCTTCAAAGGAGGTACTGAAATTGAAATGATAGTATTATATTAGCCTACAGTATATTTATATTATATTATTTAAGTATGTGATAAAATTTCTTCACAGATATGTACTACAGAGTGAATCTCCGAACGAAGCGGGTTGACTATGCAAACCCTCCATATCCAAGACCTATTGGAAAATACTGGCTTGGCTGCAAAGACACACCAGGAGCAGAAAGGAGATGAGTCCAACTGTAAACAACTGCCGTTTAATAGTATTTACAGGCATACAGAAATAAGCTGCATTTGTAAGGTTAAAAATAAGGGTGATAAGTAAGGCCTTACTCTCCACAGATTTCCACACAAATGGAACAACATCATTCATAAATATTCCTGATTGTTGTGATTGATTAAGCTCAGTGGACACCATGCAGTTATTAGTCTAAAAGATAACATTTCGAATAAACAGATATATGAATTTAATGAGAATAAAAGCAATTGCATGAGAGGAATTTACTGATGCTTACAAAAGGCTGAAGTTGCCAAGGGCTTCGCAAACAACTTTTAGTGAGGAACAGTTGTGCAATCCTTCAATAAACAATGTTTTTAGTGAGGAACAGTTGTGCAATCCTTCAATAAACAATGTTTTTAGTGAGGAACAGTTGTGCAGTCCTTCAGCTTATTAGGTTGTGCCTTTGAAAGTCCTCTCGAAAAAAATATGAAAAGAAATCTCTTTAAAAAGGTCTAGGTTTAGCTTCTCCAGCACAGTAAAGGGTGTTTCTTTTCATTTTTGCTGCCAACCTCCAATGTCATTCAAATTTCCAGAAAGTGTTTTGCCACATTTCATCAGTTTATTGTGGTTTCTTGCTCTATCCAAAGACTGAGTACTGCCAATATCAAGCAATTGAATTTATCTACATGACCCAATATTACAAGTAAATCAGTGTCATGCTGCCAAGAACAACTGTGCTGTAGTGATGCTTGTAAAGACTAATCTTTATGTATTCCGCATAGAGAAAGAGATGCCAAAAACCAAGATATGCAAATACACACTTACATGGCCTTAAGATAAAATGCTCTTTGAGGAGAACCAAGACGCAAGCCAATCATATTTTTTCTATATTGTTATGAAAGTTAGGGGAGACTGGGGACGGTTGCAACACTTTTTGCATTTCTCTCAGTTAGACCAACCAAATTTGTATGTTAAACTTGCATCTGTCTGCTAATTACCCATACCATTTAAAGATGATTGCATATGACATATTGTTCACAGTATTTATATAAATGGAAGAAGCCAGATGTTGCAACTGACCCCAACCCAGGGGTTAAAATAAGTTTTAACCCAACGTTAAAAACACCTTAAATTTCACTAATTAACTTTAGCTTTTTGTCTCAATGTGCATAGAATTCAGAAAATATTAACTGTTTTACCATAATATTATAGTATTATTTATACAATAATATTATTGTATTATTTATTTAGTCATATTTATCAAATAACAGTTATTGAGTTTTGTTCATGTGTAGAACACAGGTCTTCATAGATTCAGTGTGCCGGTGTTACAGATGCTATTCAATCTCTCCATATTTCAGGGTCAGACAGGAAGAATTGAACAATTTGCATTGCAACAAACTTTTATTAAGCCTGTATTTATTGTACAAAACTGCAACTGTTTTAAAAACTGATTTAGTCCAACTTCTCAAGTCTTGGATTCGACGTTAAATGATGACCCAACACCAGTGATTTCCACTGCTGCTGCCACTCCAACTACACATTACCCTCTATTACCCTCCACCATCAAGACCCCAACCACAACTGAACAAACAACCTCAACTGCTGATCCCACACCAACAAAAGCCAAAGACCCTAACGCTGAGGTCTGCAGTGGGCCTTCATGGAGCTCAAAAATGGCTCTATATATGCATTCAGAGGTAAGTGCCTCACAGCAAAGAACAAAAACCAGGTGTGGTTCATAGGTTTAGCTTCTCCAGCACAGTAAAAGGGTGTTTCCTGTCATTTTTGCTGCCAACTACCAATATAATTCAAATTTCCAGAAAGTGTTTTGGCACATTTCATCAGTTTATTGTGGTTTCTTGCTCTATCCAAAGACTGAGTACTGCCAATATCAAGCAATTGAATTTATCTACATGACCCAATATTACAAGTAAATCAGTGTCATGCTGCCAAGAACAACTGTGCTGTAGCGATGCTTGTAAAGACTAATCCTTATGTATCTCGATGCCAAAAACCAAGTAATGCAAATACACACTTACACGGCTTTAAGATAACATGCTCTTTGAGGAGAACCAAGACGCAAGCCAATAATATTTTTTCTATATTGTTATTGTAAAGGATTTTTCCCTAAACCTAACTATCTGGGTCTCGTCTACAAATCGACGTCCCCATTCAATAATAGTCACCTAACTAACTTGTTCCCCTAAACTAGCTTCCTTCCTAAACTAGCTTCCTGCGCAGGAATAAATCGACAAACAGACCTGCAAACGTCCTTTAAATGCTTTAATCACGGCCAGGATATCTTCCCGAGCAGTTCTCAGGGAATCTCTCCCAAGAAGCAAGGCCGGAGGATCTCAGACAAATTCCATTGAGAATCCCACAGTACACAAGAATACAACAGTTTTTATAGTATAGAGGTATGGCATAAATGTCATGCTGCATTACAAAATTTCCCCACTATTTTATTGGTTCTTCATATGCAAACCCCTCTGTTACTAGGTCATTCAAACTTTGTTTTAATGATGACTTCATTTGTTAATCACAAGATTCTAACAGACTGTCTAGTTTCATTTCCCAAACTATTTAAATAAATTTATACACACACACACTCAAAGTCACAAGTTTTCCATTGGTTTCGTACAGTACATCCTGTTCAAATGTTAGATGTTAAATAAGGTTAGATGTTAGAAACATGGTTTAATATACAGTTTAAAATTTCCACGACATTATGAAAGTTAGGGGAGACTGGGGACGGTTGCAACACTTTTTGCATTTCTCTCAGTTACTCAGAGACTATTTGGACTAGACCAACCAAATTTGTATATATTAAACTATCCAATAATATTTTTTCTATATTGTTATGAAAGTTATTTCATTCATAATTGCTGCAGGGTTCATATCTTGGCTCAGGACCGATTTACACTACCGTTCAAATGTTTGGGGTCTGTACGATTTTTTTGTTTATGTTTTTGAAGTAGTAGAACAGAATGTTTGTAACAATATAAGTCTTTACTGTCAAAAGTCTTTTGATCAAATTATTGCATCCTTTGTGAATGAAAGTTTTAATTCTTAAAAAATAAAAGAAACATACTGACCTCAAGCAGTGTATGTAAACAGTTACTTATGGGTTATAAAGGGAGCATCCTGATAACACATTTTTTAAATAAGGTAATTTAATGGAAATTATAACGAAAATATATCAACAAACAAAATTTTCAATGTAGATATGTTTATGCAAAACTTACATACAGTACAACTTAAAATGGAAATATTGCCCTTTAAATCAATAACTTTAAGATTCAGGAATATTACGAATGCTTTACATAAACATTCTCATAACTTGGCTCATTTTCTGCTTGGTCCATAACTGTTTCATTAATAATAATCTCTGAAGAGGTGGAGACCCCATCAGACGGAGCCACAGTCTCATAAGCGTGCTCTGTCAGAGCGTCTGTCTCACAATCTACTTCAGTATCTTGCTCCACCTCTAAACTATGGAGGGTTTCGCTCTCTGGGACACTTTTTAAAATAGAGGACAAGGGCCTCTTTGGGGTGCTGTTCTCCTGAGGAAAGTCTGTTGCCCCTACTGTGCAGGGAGAGCTGAGGGAGCTGTGTTTCCTGCGACTAGGTTTCCTCATGACCACCTCTGACTGGCTGGACCCAGAAGTTTGCTCCCAGGCACTGGCCCGTGCTCCCAGTTTCTTCCGCGGGGGCTTGGCAATCGCCTGCCCCCTGCCTTTGGGCTGGGCAGCCTCGTCTTTTTGTCTCTGGAGGCTGCTTAGTCTGCGCAGCATCGCCTGAACGGGCCCTTCCGAAGGCGGCTCTTGCTTAGCCATATTTTGGGTCTTACCTACAGTGACATAAACAGTTGTTAACTTCTCTGAATCTGCATCCTGGCTGCCATCAGAAGGCTGGGTGTTCTTCCTGGTATTGGAAAGTGTGCGTCGTCTCCCACCGGGCACAGTGAGGTGAGTCCTGAGCGGGCCAGAACTATATCTTATCGAGTCAGATTGGGATGTTTCAGAGGCAGCTGCTTGCTCCTCAGAGGAGATGTTCTCCTCGTTGTTTTTTTCTTCTTTTTCTGTTTCTATCTCACTATGGTTTCCTTGTCCTCCTTGCAGGGCAGAGATCATCAGCACACCCCAGGCTTTGGGTTTCCGAGTAGTTCCTGGCAGATCTTGGGTCGAGCTACGGCGCTCTTTAGAGGTGAATTTTGTGCCCTCTGCGAAAGATACTGAAGGGCGTTTGGATTTGGCAATGCTGGAGGTACGAGGGATACCAAAATCTTGTGACATGTCCTCGCTGCTGAAGGTTGATGGGTCAGGGAAGAAGTTACACTTGGAGTTCAGCTCCTGAAGCTCTCCACCGGCCACTTTAAGAACATCTGTGAGAGAGCGTGTAAACATCAGTATATTGCTCAGAAGTAGCTCTTACATACTTTCACATTGCAGTTGATTATGGCGCAAATCTGACTTTCTTCCCTCACGATAGCTGTGGTTCCATCCAAAGTTGCAAATTCAACTTGAGCGGTAAAATGGATTTTCGCATTAAAACATTGGTGTATAAAGCAGCATTTCCATCCAATGAGTCGAAGAGAACGAAATCGTCACTTCCTGATAAACTAGCACTAAATATCACAAATAAAAATGGAAGTTGCTGCAAGAGGATTGAGCGCATAATTTTTTTAAATGCATGCACATCTTGCTGTTTCCATCCAGCAGGTTTTTTTTAAGCGATATCCCAAAATGCGCTTAAAAATAGGTGGATGGAAACATAGCTAGTGACACAGATCTGATTTTTGACAGTGAATAACAAATATTATACTAAATATGACTTCTTTTTTTTGCAATGTGGCTTTAGTGTAAACAGTCAGAGGTGGAATAAATGCAAATTGGTGCGAATTCTAAAATTATGATTTATGAATTTGGGATATGTAAGAGTTATTTAAAAAGAAGAAATTAGTACTTTTATTCAGCAAGGATACATTAAATTGATTAAAAGTGACTGTAAAAACATTTATAATGTTACAAAATAATTCTGTTTCAAATAAATGGTAACATTAACATAACACAAACAAAGTAAGCGGCATTGATAATAATAAGAAATATTTCTTGAGCACGAAATCATCATATTAGAATGATTTCTGTAGGATCGTGACTGGAGAAATGAGGCTGAAAATTCAGCTTTGCATCACAGGAATAAATTACATTTTAAAACAATAAAATAGAAAAATATTATTTAAAAAATGTTACACAATATTACTGTTTTTACTGTATTTTTGATTAAATAAAATAAATTTTATTTATTTATTAATCGTCAAAATTATGTATGAATGGTGTATACATATACACATGCATATGTGTGTATATATATATATATTCACATTAGGTTACAGTGCATAGATTTAAGTGTTCTTATTAATAATTTAATATGAACTTTTTAAATTTAACATAACAACAAAATATTATAACATATCAAATATTATTAAATATAATTGATTTATTAAAGAGATTAAAGAGAGGGATTGTCTTATGGGAGCTCACAATAACAACTAAAAAAGGAACAGCCAAGGCAAAACCCAAAGCTGCTGCCATAACTACAGAGTAAAAAGGACATTGAGACTAGAAATATAACTGTTTTACCTTCCCTGGGTGGTTCACAGTAAATGGCCTCTCCTTCATCATCAGTTTCAAATGAATCAGTCACCCAGCCGGATGATGGCTGCTCAATGAAGCTGTGGTTAAATGTGAGCTCGGGATCATGATGAGAGACTGAAGACACAGCGGAGAACATTATAAGTCCACTTACGTTCACCAAAACACAATCTCACTTGCATATGTTTCTCAGTGACAGCTGCAAATGAAAATAGATGCATTACCTGTAACCCTGGGTAAACCAGATGACCAAAGAGTAATGCATGGCATGGCTGAACCCATGTTGGCCAACACAGTGTAAACATGGTGCTTCATGCGGACTGTAGGGCTCCCATCCCCAACCGCCACTCTGAAGGACAGATTTAGCAGAAGATTTTCTTACGGTTTACAAAATTAAAGGACATTTTTTGGTATTATATCAGCTGCCAGATAACAGATTCATACCCTTCCTTCCCTTCGACTGGCCTGCCGCAACAGCAGCAGCAGAACAACAAGGCGAGGATTAAAATGCACAGAGGAATCAAAAGCCCTGCAATGAGACCTGCTCTGCTACCTAGCAGACAAACACACACAAAAAAATGGTTAAGGGGGATGTGGATACCAGCTGTGAAAACCAACTGTAGTGTCTGTACATACTGTTTGGACAAGCCCCTGTAGATGGATGGCAGGCATGATTCCCACAGTCACATGTGGAGGAGCAGTTGACGCCATACAGGTTAAGAGGACATGAGCTGTTACAGCTACAGAGATTGAACGGTGAGAGACACTCATTTGAATCTTATACCAAGTTAAAAACAACCTATAAATACCACTGTACCCTCACCTCTCACCCTGGAAACCAGGAAGACAAATGCAACTTCCTGTCACATGGTCACAGTGGCCATGATTGCAGGTTTTACACAGGAAGCGGCAGCCATCTCCGTAAGTACCATCTGTGCAGGGTTTGTCACATCTGCAGAGAGGGAGAAGCCCAAAATAAAGTCAACTAAAAGATATAAAAACCACCCCGTGTCAAAATCTAAGAAAACTCAGTAGCTAGATTGAATTATGCACACAAGAAAAAAATACAATGTGTACAGTGGCCCAAAAAAGTGTTTGGATATTTTATATTTAATTAAATATCTGTAGATAATAATGCTCGTTAGGCTTTAAATTAACATTTATCATATTCCATTATCATTTGATCAAATTCATATTAATTTAGGTACATTCTGTTCCATCAAGTTTGCTTACATAGGAAAGAAATGTATTGCTGTAAATTATGCCATGCAGTGTTTCTGACTTATTTAAACCTCTTCTTTTTGAACTATTAAATAGACTAGCTTATTAAGAGTCATTTATTTGTGAATGGGACACTGTTTGTGCTGTATGTTGTTGATTCACTTTAAAGAAACAGCTCATAAGATTCATTTGTTCAAACTACTCTGGCCACACTGTATGATGTTTCTGATTCACTCCTAAGAGTCATTTGTGAATCAGACTACACTAGTCATCTAAGGACCTATCAGCCAGGACATCTAGAGATTCATGAGCGAACTAGATATTTCTGCGACAAGGTTTATCATCTAATGTGTATAAGTGCATACATTATAACTGTCCTTTTTAGGCCACTGTAGTTTGCCACAGTAAATAAGATAATAGGATGTTCTTTTCAGAGCTGAATCCCAACAGATCCGTACCTTGGTCCAGTCCACCCAGAATCACAGTGTAAGCATGCTCCAGTTTCCGGGTCACATGGGTCCATATTTCTGCAATGCGGACAAACCTCTTGGCAGCGATGGCCATAATAACCTGCAGGACAACTCTGGTCACAGCGAGTGCCATTCCACCCTGGTGCACAGGCATCATCACACAGGCCGTCCTGTTTAGAGCAAGACCTGCCTCCTTCACAGTGTCCACAGCTACACTCACACACACAGATAGGAGAACACAGAAATCATGGATGAACCAAAAATTCATGTTATCTTTTTAATCTTGCCTTTTCACTCACCTCTCCTTACAGCCTCTGCCGTACTTTCCACTCTCACAAGGCTCATTGCAGACAGAGCCTTTGTAACCCGAGTAGCACAAACAGGTGCCAGTTTGCAGGTCACAGTCGGAATGGCTGAGATTACAATTACAACGGCGGTCACAGGACGGACCCCACCAGCCACGAATGCACTGACAGGCCCCTGTGCGCTGCTGGCAAGGGGACACGTAGCAGTTGCATCGCAGGCTGCACTTTTGGCCCCAGTAGCCCTCATTACACAAGCAGCGGCCTGTGGCTTGGTCACAGGTGGATGTGGCGGAGTTGCATTGACAGGCTTTGGAGCAAGTGGGCGTCCACCAGCCCTCCTCACAGGTGCAGTTGCCGTGGACAGGGTCACATTTCCCATGACGTGTACATTTGCAGCTGTTTTGGCACAGGTTGCCCCAGCGGTTAAACAGGCACGAGCACTCACCCGTAACTGGGTCACAGACCCCATGAGGGTGACAGGGGCAAAGCTCACGACAATCCGCCCCCCAAAATTCACGAGGACAGCCTGCGGAGAAATAAGAATTCAGATCCGTACATTAACTAGAATCGCACTGCAATGAAAACAATAGAAAATAATATGAATATTATGGAAAAAATATATTAATTATTTATTCAGTTTTGTTTTGTCAGAGAAGATCCTTTTTATAGAACAGTTAGTTGCTGTCCTTGAATTTGAATTCATCAATTACATAATTACACCAGTAGGTGGCAACAAACGAACGTCACGAGTGAGTCACTGAATCATTAATTCAACAGATTCATCTAAACACAGTGATTCATTCAGGAACGCCACTACCATAGTATATGTCTATGGCCACTACTGTGTGTGCACTGATTTATGAAGCTTTGAAACATTTATGAATATTTTTATTTTTGTTAAAAAACAGCCCTGTCTAATAAGACAAAAAGCACTAGGTTGTAAAAGAATAAAAAAATTATAGAAACTTTATATTTAATAGTATTTAATTTATATTTCATGTAGATTATATTTAAAACATTACACTTTTAATTAAAATAAAATATTAATTGGTTTTTAAGTTCCATACATGTTTATGCTAAGTTTTGAGCAGCAGGGGCCTGTTTCAATAAAGAGGTTCAACCAACTCTGAGTTAAAACTTGAACTCTGAGTTGACTTACCCTGAGATGGGAAACTCTGAGTTTTTGGTTTCAGAACAGCTGAAATTAGTTAGTTCAATCAACTCTGAGTTGACTGACTCTGAGTTAAGCGCGTGCACCACAACTATAAAAAGCCATTATCAATGGAGCGCAGATATTATGAGTCACCATGGCAACAGCGCCAGACAAAAAGAGGTCTGCATATTTCTTCACATTTTAATTACTGTTATACAGTATTGGGTGTAATTAATTACCAAGTAATCTAAATACTGTCATTTAATGAAAGGGATTACTCTTAATTCTTCTGTAATTTAAAGTTAAATCTGATGTAATTGTATTAGACTATAGAACAATTCTGTATAGGCTATTTAACATACATTTTTAAGTTATATTTTTAATGTAACCTTCTCCCTCTACACACTTTGGTCAATTCAAGAATAATTCATGCAATTGTAGGCTATATTGTTTATTTGAAAGCAGTGCTGTTTCTTGTCTCTCCTTGTATTGTTCTTGTTTAAGGTTGATATGGGATTTAGTAATTAGTAATAAGTAGACCAATAATTTCTAAAGATAGTCATAATTACATTAATCTAATTACAATGTTGAAGATGTCATTTGTAGTTAGTAATACAAGTAACTTGCCCAACTGTTATAATATCAGAGGTGAAACTGGAAGAACAGTATGTTATTCAACCTAATTTTAATTTTCATGTAGGGGCAATCCTGCAGGTATTAAAAGAACATGGGAGCAGCTGAAATTTAAATATAAAAACATAATTCAGTCAAGTAAGGCTTGAGCATATCATAGGTGTAGATCTACCTGACTTTACAAACATGTGACATATTAAATAACTAAAGCATCCAGTGTCTAGCAGTGCAGCAGCATTTTTGGCTGAGGGAATTCCTGGACGGACTTCAGAGCCAGTCACTCCCAAAGATCCAAGGGCCTTCATAAAATGTAAGAGGTTTACATATGTGTTATTTTTTATATAGGCTATTTTTGATATTTCCATTTATTTTACTTTGGGTTAGGATTTTTGTTGGTCCCAATAGATTCTGATGGTAATATCTGTCTTTTGGAGCCTCCTGTCCCAACAGAAACCCAGGCAGTTGTAAGTAGCCTACTCAATACACCAGAAATTATGACAAATAGTGTTATAAAGTGTACTCAACCAAATGCTCATCACATGGGGATAAAGAGTTTCTGCTGCTACAGAGGTAATGTTAATATTATGTGTCTACACATTCACATTTTTTCACGTGGAGTAGCCTATAGAATCTACATTTACGCATTTGGCAGACGCTTTTATCCAAAGCGACTTACATTGCATTATCCTATACATTTATACATAGGTATGTGCAATCCCCTGCACTGTAAAAACTAAAGGAGCCTCAAATATCCTGTCGGATACTCAAGGAACTTCAAAATGTAATTTAAGTGCCTCAAAGCTCTTTCTCCTATAGTAGGGTTACTGGAGGAGCATTGACAATCTTTGAGGTTCTTGCTGGAACTAATGGGATCCTTTAAGCACTTTGTATTTAGTTCAGAGGTTCTGGAGTCACCTTTTCATTACCATGAGACCTCGAAGTGCTTTGGGGGAAAATAGAGGAACTTGAATGCGATAAAAGGGTTACTGGAAGATCTTTTAACATTTAAGTGGTTCCTGGAAGATCTCTTATGTTAAAGCCAGCATCTGGAGGAACCCAATAGTTCAGTAAGGCCAGAATAAGGTTATTAATATCCTATTATTATTATTATTATTATTATAGGCTACTGAAGTTTGATTCAGTATACATACCCAGGTGAAAAAGACGTAGGCTACTATTACATGTATTAAAAATGTACTTGAGTGTGTTTTTAGTATAGGCCTACAATACAAATATTCTTATTTGTAATACATTTAACAGTAGCCTACGTCTTTTCACCTGGGTAGTAGCTTACATTTATTTAGTACCTAGGCCTATTTTATTGATTAATTTAAACCTTAAACTACAACACTAAATAATAATAATATTAATAATATGAAGAAGAAGAAGAAGAACCAGGAGGAGAAAAGTTTTAAGTTAAAAGTTGTATTCTGTCACGAAACTGCTGCTCTCTCCTCTGCTGTCGTCGCTTCAGTGATCCTTGTCGGTACACGATCCGTTCCACCTGCACGATCCGTTTCACGCATGCGTAGTAGACGCAGTAGAAAACGCACATGCGCAAATGATAATTCTGTTTTGCGACGATTTACGACACTGCACGATCTGTTCCACGTAGTTCTTTCTTCATGTAAGTGCAGATTGTCTAGGCAGAAATGCATATTATTTAAAAAAAGAAATGCATATTATGTTCCTTATTAATTGTCTTCTGTAAACAACATTGAAGGGATCATTTTCCTCATTTAGATTAGATATATATTAGCCTATATAGACCCATACCATACTAATACAAAATTACTCAACTTAAAAGTTAACTAATATTAGCAGCTTTTAATAATAAAAAAACGACACAAACCGTCTTTGACAATACTACTGACCTCAGACCAAAACACGGCAAGTTAAGCCTAATACCATACAGCAGTGAATCGCAAAGGAGAGTAGCCTATGGAGGAAACTGATCATGTATGTTAATGTAACAACTCACAACTCCTTTATTATTTTTGGATTGGCAACCACGTAAACACATCGTAATGCATAGCGTAAGCTACATTTAAAAGCATCAAAATAGACCCGCTGTGAAATGTTAAACACAATACAACGTTACACAAATATGCCGCAAGTTGTGCCATCGCATGCGTGGTTCCGATAGTGTAGGAAAACCGTGACGTTTTCTACTACGAAATTACGCGCATGCGTGTACGGATCGTGCAGGTGGAACGGATCGTGTACCGACAATTGTCGTGCAGGTGGAACGGATCGTGTACCGACAATTGTCGCGCTGCTCGCGCGCATCCAAGCTCAGCTGATCGACGTCACCGGGTTTGAATTGAAAGTAACGGCTCCTCTCATCAAAGCTTCCGCCGTTTGTTCGGCTCTCCGTTACAAGGTTTGTAAACTCGCCAAATAAATATAAATACAGAGTCTACTCACTATATATTCAATCACACACATATATAAACTAAATTTATTATACAATACTTGCAGATTTTTACAGTGTTTACCACTCGTTTATTGCACAGTATGGTATGACGGTTTTAGCCGCGATACGTTGATCTAATGAACAAATGGAAATTATTTACTTATTGTCTTAGATTGATTTAGTCATTCAATTCAACATATTATGTACAACTGTGTCTTAAAATTGCTGATATAGCCTAACTAATTTAGCTGATTCCTGCTGTCGTCATTGGCGTTTGTTATGAATAACAAAAGCAGGTTAATATAGTTTGGTCTGTTTTTGTTTAGCCTAACTGCTAACTTTACTTACTACAGGTGCCCTCATTCTCTCAAATACCATTTTAAAGCCATTTACTGGTCAATAAATATTTGTGAATAATCAGCTTTGTTCTTTTGTTTCTCCAGAACTGCCAGTACATTTCTAAAATAATCTGAACATTTCAGTGGCAATATTGAATTACAGTAAGTTACCTATACACCACATGCAGGTACTTTATTACTATGAACTTTCTCTGTGAAATTGTATTGTTTGACTGTGTACTTGTGTTTTTTTAATCAGTTATTCTCTGAAAATCTTCCCTCATGCTCTCAAATCTCATTCATGTTACTCAGAAAAATAATATCACAGGTTTGGCGCCAATAATGCTATGCATTTTTTCTTATATCTTTATCATTTGCATTTGAATATAAGACATTTTAACTCTGAATTAACTTCAAGTTTAGTCTTTTTCGACAAAAAAAAGAGGAAAAAGCTATTATATGGCTTCAGAAGACTTACAACACAACCCATAACACATGAGTTGTGAACTCATTGATTATTTTTAGGATCTTTTCTGGGACATTTTTGGAGCTTAACCATTTTTACATAAATTGTTGCATTGAATTGAACTACACAAGTGTACATAAGAATGGTTTCATGAATGATTTACACAATTTCTTTCTGCTTGTGTTTCATGCAGTGAAATTGAACGGTGACTGGGGTTGCATTATGCCTGAGATCTGCTTTTGGGTTCCACAGACAGAAAGTCAAACAGGTTTGGAACGTCACAAGGCTGAGGAAATTATTTAAATTTGACAACTATCACTTTAATAACCTTATTAACAGTAAATGTTGTACTTTGCAGGGATCTCGGTAAGCTGAAATACAAGTTTGAACAAGAATAAAAATCCTCCTGTAGACCCGAAAATCACTGAAGTGCCTGGACCATCCACCAGAAAAGAGGAAAAACAAATGGAAAACGAATCTGCTGTACCTTTTCACTTTTCTAACTCTTTAAGTACCTCACATGTCCCTTATGAGGATTTTATTATTGATTGCATTTTATGTTGCAGCGAGTAAAGGTGCGGTCACATTTTTGAATTTCGTGAAATTACACGGGCAGAAACGTCCATTGATCATTGTCAGCAATGTAGCGACGTAATGTATGAAGCACAGCTCACACAGGAGTCACTTTCAAGCAGCTTTCTGTTGGTCAAATCCAGTGAATTCCAGTAACCAACTTGGTCCCATAGTGACATTTTTGACCACAAACGAAATTGCTGATCGTGTGGATTCTTATTGAAATGACTGGAATTCTACTTCTCCATCTCTACCTCTACTTCCTCTATCTTGTTTCAGAATACTCAACAACCATTTATGAACCCTGTTGATTCAAGTCACACATTTAAAGGACAAGTTCGGTATTTTACACTTAAAGCCCTGTTTACCGATCGTATCTGATGAAATAGAACGGTTAAGATTAAAATTTGGACACATGCTGCTCTCCTGAGAATTTTAGGTTTATTTCGCTTATATTTAGTTAGAAATAAACCTAAAATTCTCGGGACAGGAGCATGTGTCCAAATTTTAATCTTAACCGTTCTATTTCATCAGATACGATCTGTAAACAGGGCTTTAAGTGTAAAATACCGAACTTGTCCTTTAAGCTTTTCAAAAGGCATACTGTTCATTACAGTCTCCAGTCTAACGGCATCCCAGACTTCAACACTTTATGATTCAAAATAGCTGAATAACTAATCATCAGAGATTTCCATGCATTTTGTTGAAATGTCTTTTCTTGTATAGCCTATTGCATATACTTGGTTGATTATTCATTTTGCGTATGTATTTTACTATTCTTTTGTGTATTCATTGATATTAATCTATAGTTAGCTTTTTTCCCATGTGTATGGAAGTGTATGTATAAAAATGAATATAAAATATGTAATAAACAATTCTTATTTTGTATTTGGTTCAATTTATTTATTATAATAGTAACCATAGTCAAAGGTAACCATAGTTACAACATGAAATTAAATATAAAAAAAAATGAAATTTGGTTCCTGGAGGCACCCAAAGTGGTTCCACACAGTGATTTATGTAAGAGTTCCTCGGGAAACTTGTGTGGTTCTTCAGAGAACCACCCCTTTTTAAAGAGTGCCTAGAGGATCTACAGACGGTTCCGCCGGTGTGGCAAAGTGAAGAACCCCAAAAGGTTCCTCCAGACACCTTTTATTTTTACAGTGTGGGATCAAACCCACAACCTTGCGTTGTTAACGCAGTGCTCTTACCACTGAGCTACAGGAAAGCTACTTTTCAATCTAAGTCTAAATCTAAGTTTAAATCTAAGTATAAACGGGTATTCTTATCTCTCCCCGCGCTCCCAGAGTGTGGAAGAACAGCAGGAGGACGGTCCATCCACTTCTGTTGCACAGATGAACAGTTCAGTGATTTCCAGTAAATGCCACAGTTTAATTCTGTAGAATTTGTTTAGAACTACATTATGTAACTCTAATATACTACTGTGTTTTCAGTTGCCAGTTAAGGAGTTATATAGACTTCATCTTATTTAAAAAAAAAAAAAAGCAATATTTTATTTATTAATAAAAGATTAATTTTATTAATAAAAATGTACTGAAAGAATGAATGCGGTGTTTAAACACCACTTCCTCTTTAAAAAGGGGAGGAGACCGAAAGAAACTCTGGGTTTACTGAAATAAACCTGCTTAGGTTCACAGAGTAAGTTACCATGGTAACTGACTCTTACCCCTTTTCCACCAACAAGAACCGGGTGCTGGTTCAGAGCTAGAGCTATTGCCAGTTCGGAGTTGGTTCGACTGGCGAGCTTACTAAGAACCGGTTTGCGTTTCCACCGGCCAGAGAGCCACAACAGAGCTATATCTTACGTCACTGCATACGTATCATGTTGCCCATCAACGCTAGTGCGGCAGCCACCAGACTTGTTCGAGATGCATCGGCTTCCCGCAGAACGATCAGCACATGAAATCAAAGCACTGCGAAAGCGATCAAAAAGCACAAGGAGTCGTATGATCTCCAAACACTCCCGCAGCTCTGATCGGTCCACGCTGCTCCGATGCATCTCGAACAAGGCATCAACAATAATAGACGTTGCGTTACTATGGATGCTCATGGGTTTGCGAAAATAAATCGGCATCCAAACACGGCGAATCCAACGCGTTCGTGCAGCTCGCCGTAACTTACATAGACGGATATTATAATCGAGCCGCTATTAGCTCGACTAGCTGCTATTTAAAAATGGCGGTCACAAGTTTCTCTTCAGTCTTGTTGGCCACGATAACCCCGCCCCCAGCCTCTGACGCAAGCGGTTCTTTCTTGGCTCCGTTCTAGACCCTGCAATGATTTGGTGCTACTTAAGAACCAGTTTTACTGGTTCGGAGCTGGTGCTTTGGCGGTGGAAAAACAAAGAACCGATTTGAAACTAGGCTCTGGCTCCGAACCAGCACCAGCTCTGCCTTGGTGGAAAAGGGGTATCTGAGTATAAGTTACCTCTCTTTCTGAAACAGGCTTGACTTACTCTGCTTTCTCAGGTTTAACATACCTCCCATTCTGAAACAGAAAACTCAGAGTTTCCCTCATTTCAGAGTTAACATACTCAGAGTTTTCACTTAACCTCCTTTCTGAAACAGGCCCCAGGTGCCGAGCCTGTTTGTTTCGCGTGCCTCTATAAACAGTGAATCGTTTTGCGAAGCAATTGATTCAGAGTTTCGAAAAGCTTCGTTTGTGTCTAAAAATGTAGGTAACTAAATAGGCTAGTTGTTGATACAAAGCAGAATCACACTTGTATCAGGCATTCGTTTTTCAAATCTCTAACCAAAAGGCCACAGCTGTACAAAGGTAGTCTTGAAATCAGAAACCTAGGTGATGATATTACTCACGGGTTTTGCACTGGTACCCGTAAAATCCAGGTTTACATCGACAAAGTCCAGGGTAAACACACACTTCGTCCTGCAGACAGGCTCTTTCACCCTCACAGAGGGCTGAGAAAACAAAAAGGGAGAGTTTACAGACAACAGAACTGAAACCGCAGCTTCACAAAACTGCTGACATCTACAGGCCCACAGGAAACGGGCCTTGTGTGTGTCATCAATAAAACAACAATGTAATATATTTTTTTTATTAAACTATACATCTACAGATGGTATCAATACTCACGGACAGTGCATTCATCACCATTTTGACCCCATCCAGAACAACATATGGGAGAAGAATCCCTGTTTAGAAAATATAGCAGACATTATATATGCTACAATGTATTGAATGAATCTACTGTCCTAATAAATAGGGAAAACAGTTTATAAGTAGGATAGAG
The DNA here is from genome assembly GCF_965113295.1 of Leuciscus leuciscus. Taxonomy (NCBI): domain Eukaryota; kingdom Metazoa; phylum Chordata; class Actinopteri; order Cypriniformes; family Leuciscidae; genus Leuciscus; species Leuciscus leuciscus. The sequence goes on from NC_138733.1 coordinate 22,995,280, forward strand.
AGAAAAATAAAAATAGGGCTCATAACATAAGAAACCTCTTATAAATCACAAATATCCATTAAGATCTCCTCTGTTTCTCTTAAACAGTTTGAGATTAAATTGAAAGAAATTAAAGATGTCTCAGATTTTTCTACAGACAAAAATACTAGAGTTTCAGAAGAGATTTCAGTAGTCTCTCAAAATGATCTAAAAATGTCCCAATATCTATGATTTTTTATTTGATCAAACATTTCACATTGAAACTATAAAACTGTCGTCAATGCGATTCACTTTCATTTTATAGTTCGGCCTAGTTCTCTATTATTACTGGCCTATATGTAGAACAGTGACACATTCATTTTAGGAGAAACATCTGAGACATTGATACTTCAGCATAACTGAATTCTAGGCCAGTACCTGATACTGAGGCAGATATTCTTCCCGGTTGGAGAGAGTCTCTGAGCTGAGCATTGGACACACATGAGCATCAGTCCAAATGAGGTCAGAAAGGTGTCCATCCCCCCCGGACCGACCAAAACCGAACCCCCTCTCCTACCACGGCACCAGTCCAGGATAGTTCTGTACTTCTGGAACAGAAAAGATCCAGTCCAGTCTCTGTAACAAAATGAGCTCTCCAATTCCCTTTGTTTCCTCTGCAAGTTTCCTGAGGAAGAAAAGCCAGCTTCCTCTAATTCAATAAGCCACTGGTTGTTTAAAGACAAAATCAAGGCCCAGAATTTCGGGGAGGAGTTGGATATTTTTAATGGTCAGTCTGCCTGCCAACATTTTCTCATCCTTACCAATTACTTTCATATGTAAAAATGTTTTTACTGACTATAAATGAACTTTTGTTCAGAATACAATGATCTCTTCAGGTCAAAAATCACACACACAAACATCACAATAACCCCTAAAGATTTTATTTAGCTTTATAGCACTTTTTAGTAACAAACATGTTTGCAAAAATAAAACAGTAAAAGGTCAGTATAAGACTCATTAACTTTTATTTCCAAAGGTCCAAAGATAAACAGATGAGTCACAGAGAGCTAAGGAATACAGAATTCAGCTAAGGGCCTTTAAAACATATGGGCACCCATTATCTCTAATTTCCTCCTGAGGAAACACAGACTTCCTCTCAATCAGGGAACACCTTAAGACGCATACAAAGTATATTTGAATCACATCCACATTTTTGCTTATTATTTCAACATAAGGGATGTGTCACACGCCATATCTGATCAGTTGAATGGCTGAAGAGGTGCCAACTCATTAAAGAAATAGTTCACCCAAAAATGAACATTTTGTCATCTTTTACTCACCCCCACATTGTTTCAAACTTTTATGACTGACTGACTTCTGTGGAACACAAAAGATGATGTTTTGAGAGATATCCAGTGTTTTTTGTCCGTACAATGCAAGTCAATGGTAACCAAAACGGTTTGGTTTGAACATTCTTCAAAATTATTAACATGTCTTAATATTTATGTAATTCTTTTGTGTTCTGCAGAAGAGTCAAACAGGTTTGGAATGACATGAGGATGAGGAAATTATGACGGAATTGACATTTTTGAGTGAACTCTCCCTTTAACAGATCAGACAATAAACAATTAATTAAACTTTTAAGCATCGCTTTTTTTAACACCAGGTTAACAATCGTGGACATCTTCACAGAACTGGCACTGCTTGACATTTAAAAAAATTTTTTTTAGATGCAAATATTAAAATGTTTCTATTTAAAAACATGCTGAAAATCCTTATAGTTATCCTTATAGAAAATGGATAATTTTTAGGGACAGCTAATGTTTTATCCACACACAAAAAAATAACTTTTAGATAAAAAATACTCTAATGCCCCCTATTGACATAAAAGGGTCAGTGTGATTATCTCTGATAGTGATTGTAATACAATGTCAGTCTCTTTGGTTAAAATCCATATTAAATATACTCTCTATAAAAATAGCTGCTATAATTCTCTCTAGCTTCCATCCAGACATTGAAAATATAATGCCAGGTGTATTATGATTATCAAAACACTGCAGATTACTCCCATGTTTTTAAGTGCACCAGTCTGCAGTCATTTATGCACCACCAAATGAAATTGCAGGAATAATTATTGTTTCCAAAGCCTCCAACATCCCTTCCAAAATGTCTCGCTAAACAGCTTATTATATGTAGCCCCGCCCCAAACATATGCCATTGGTTGAGCTAGAAGTGGGCCTTGAAATATTAATATTTTGAAAGTGCCACAATACCATTGATTACACTCATTGGAAAAGCAATCAAATGTCTTACTTACAGTTGTATAAGCATATTAAACTGTAATAGGAGAAAGTGAAAAAAAAATTATACACTTCACCTTTAACTATATATACACTGTCATTGAAAAGTTTAGGGTCATTAAGATTCTTTTTTTTTTTTTAAGAAATTAATACTTTTCTAAAAGATGAAAAATATAATGGTTTCCACAAAATTATTAAGAAGCACAAATGTTTTCAACATTGATATTAATAAGTAATGTTTCTTGAGCAGCAAATCAGCATATTAGAATGATTTCTGAAGGATCATGTGACACTGAAGACTGGAGAAATTATGCTGAAAATTCAGCTTTGCCATCAAAGGAATAAATTACATTTTAAAATATATTAAAATGGAAAGCAGTTGTAATAATATTTCACATTACTGTTTGTACTGTATTTTTGATTTAAAAAAACGCAGCCTTAGTGCTCTTGAAATTTTACCGATCCCAAAGTTTCGAACAGAAGTGTAAACAACTAACAACAAAATATGGGACTGACAGTCTAAACTCATCTTCAGGTCTTCTCTTGAGTGACCATCAGGCTCAACTCTAACTATCAGCTAATTTAACAAAAGCCAAGTGCTGACTCATTTTTTATACTATGAGTAAAAATTACTGATTAGGCAAAAACCATAAAAATACCATGTCTGTATAACCAAATACATAGAGAAATAGTTCTCTCAATACAATCTTCAGTCCGTTCCTTCGTTTGAAACCTAAATGAGATGAAGAACATATTTTGAACTTCTCTCTTCAAACCCAGGTAAGGATGAGTGACAGATTGGGGTGGTTCTCAAGAGGAGCTGAGGGTTTGTGTCTCTCCCTCGACTCCCTGCTCATCTGGATCGATGATTTCCCATGTGGAGCTGGATGTCGGAAGGCCAGAGGACTGGGCACCGGAGCTCCTAGAAAGACTGGACCGTGTCAGGAAACCAAATCTAAAGGTTTGAGTCAGAGGAGATAAGAGAGCGTTAAATCACTGATAGGAGAATGACAAAGGGGGATTTCAATACTATTTTTAGTAGCTAGTTGGCACGCTCAGTTACTAAGGTTACTAAGCTGAAGAGAGAAATGTGATTAAGAGATCTCTAAGATCAGCTTAGAGTTTTCCCAAGAACATATAGAATGAATGCTGCTAAGAGCCAGAATATACAGTATATTATGGAGCAAATTGTGTGCGTGTATCACACAAATTACTACATACAATATTCAGAGAAGAGAGCAGATACCATTTATAAAAAGACTAAGAGTCTTATTTAAAAGGCACACTATGCAGTTTCCGTTTTTCTCGAACAGCGCCCCCTAGAGTCGCTGTGGAGTACTTGTATTTAACGTTACTGTCGTAAATACCACTCACGCAGAGCCGTCCCTGCACTCTTCCGACCGCGCTTTCTTCGCCGACTCTGCCATGATTCGCATCTGAAATGTGTGCTAGTGTCTTCCATAGAGGCTTCTTCATATGTTGTTGATGTATGTGATGTCGTGCCGTAAAGTAAGTTGTGATTCTCGCGAGATCTGGCGGGGTGCCACATCTCAAACCTGCATTGCTGATTCTGCCAGCGACTTAATAATACCAGTGATAAAACGGGTGAACCGTCAGGCAAAAAAGAAGAAGAGTGTCCGACTGAACCCGTACAACTTCCGCAAATTGATGTCGAACCCTCCACGTCAACGGGGCTTTCCACGCAGAGAGGATTAATAGCAAAAACCAAAGGCCTGGGTGCATCAAAACGACGAAAGTATGACGAACAGTACATAAAATGCTCTCAGAAACAGGCTCAGCCATCACATTAAGTAAGCTAGATATGTACTGTACTATTTTTATGCACGCTATATGCAGCACATAATACAGGTGAAACTCGAAAAATTGTAATATCGTGCAAAAGTTATTGTATTTCAGTAATTCAAATTTAAAGGTGAAACTAATATATTAAGTATATAACTGTATGCGCATGATGGGCCAACATTTCTGTATTTAAAATCCTGTAATATTCTAATTTTGTGAGATTTTGAATTTGGAGATTTTGTTTTCATAAAATTATAACTTTTGCACGATATTCGAATTTTTCGAGTTTCACCTGTGTGGCGAGGGGGGCGTGGTTCCGCGAGGTCTGTAACGGGAGAGTTTGGCGGATCCTGTGGAAATACTGACGTGTGGAAAGAGTTACTGAGTGGAAAGAGTTACTGACGAGTGGAAAGAGTTTTATTGTGAGATTGTTTTGTATGCTGTAGCAAGGCCACGGTGAATGCGCTGTTGGCGCGACTTTTGTTTGTTGATTTGAGTTTTGTAAATAAAACGTGCGAGTCCCAGTCACGCCGACCCTGTCTTCCTTCCAAACACTGAACCTCTTCACACTTTGGGAGGGAGGGGGGCGCGAATGAAATAAGACAAACTTGGGGGGGCGCATATCCTAAAAGGTTGAAAACCCCTGTATTAAGGTACAAATCCTGCATAGTGTGCCTTTAAAAATGTGTAATACATGAGCTTCTCAATGAGTACATTGTCAGTTGCACAATACTTAAAGTCGCATGCTTTTAACCAACATACATTTAAAGGGAAAGTTTAACAAGCCCAACCTGCCCCACTGGCTACAATGTAAAAATGTCTGTCATCTAACCTAAAAAATGTAAACCAAAAAAGTAAATGTAAAAACAAATGTCTGTCACGTAACCTAAAATCTGGTAAGAAATGTAAACAATTTAAATGTAAAAAAAAAAAGTAGTAACATCTAAATTAACCTTGTTAACAAATGAAATTTGTCCCAAAATATGATTTAATACAGAATCATTCATACTGCATTAAATTACACAACTTAAAGTAATTTACAAGGATAAAATCAGTTAGATTTACTTCTTAAAGGTTTGTAATGTTTGCACAACTAGCAGCACCAAATACATTACAAAAAAATACTGCATAAAAACTCAACTGTTATACTACATAACAACATTGACAAAATGACACACCTCAACAGCGACCATAACAAGTGCAGATCTTTTACAGCATAGAAGCACGTCAGAAGCATTTCTGCTGTTGCTCAAAAAACTACATCTTAAACTACAAAAACAAAGTAAACCTTTCACACTCAATGTATTTATTGTACCCAAGACTGGTGGCTTACCCCATAACCCAATTCTACTGAAACCCGGCATTTTTAGAGAAGTAGGTTAAAAGAATTTAAGTAGATTGTTGGACTGAAATCAATTATTGCTATAGGTCTGTCTTGTTTTAGCATGAATGCAGCACTCACATGTTTCTGATGCGTGAGTCCTGGGGTCTGCTGTCAGTGTCGATGTCTTCATTTCCACTCCTCTCAAACAAAGGGCCATCTGTCTCATCTCTATATGAGAGTGAAACATGGTTAAAGATAACATTAATCACTGTATACTACCAGTATGTTTGTGGCATGTACTCACGTGCTACATTCGCTAACAGGTATGCCGAGCATTTTAGACTTTATGACGGTCCTCTGCTTCTTTATGGCAGAGCGCACGGCATCGAGTAAAAACCCTGGGCATCTCTCATCATTCAGGATTTCCCTAAGGAAAGACAGAGAAATGTGTGTATATATTGAGAAAGGATGTTGTGCTGATATAAAGGTTAGAATGCGTCACAAATACATTTGTCTCACCTTTGGTAATATGCAAGCTCTTCTTTCACCAGAAAGAGATTGGCCTTCAACTCGTTCCTCTCAAAAAGCATTTCCCGTACTTCCATCTTGGTAAAACAAGGCCGATTTGGATCTTTCAAGTCAATGATCATCTTACCTGTGAGGTCAATGGCTGAACTGCTCTAAAGGAGGCAAAGGTGGAATTATAGGAGTATGTGAGTCAAATACCATAAATGTCTCAAGCACAGTTGATTATGTGCAGCTGATTCCATTTTTAAAAAGACAGTTTGATAACACTTTTACACTGTTTGCGGGACACATATTGCACGTTACTATAACCAATCACTAAACTAATAATAAAAAGCGTGGTACACAATGGTGCCTAAATAAGAGGTTTAAGTGAGTTCATAAATTTGAAAATAATAAATAAAACAAAAAAATTTGATTTAATAATTTTTAAATGTAAAATAATACATAAATAATTTTTTATAATATAATCAATATTATTTAATTTTTTTTGTTAATTACTAAAATCTTATTTGATTTCTAAATTTAAATAATCTCTGCTATTGTTAAGATACATTAACTCAATTTAAATTAGGACTAATTTTATATTAAGATCAATTTTGAAACTGAAAATATTGAATAAAACAAAAACAGTTTAATATAAATATTAATATAACAGAAGTTTTATAATATTTAATGTAAAATAATAAATAGAAAACAGTTATTTTCTGAATAATTTATACTTATTTATATTACATAAAATATAAATATTATATGTATAATTATATTTATATATTATATTTATTATTTATATAAATTATTTTTTAGTTTTTAGTTTTTGTTCATTACTAAAAGCTTATTTGATTTCTGAATTTAAATCATCTTTTCGTCTGTTATTAAGATAAATTAATAACATTTAAATTAAATTAAAATGAAGTTATTTAAACTATCAGTTTTAAAAGTAATAAAATAAATAAAACATAAAAACAGTGTAATGTAAATATTAAAATAAAATAATTAAACTGCTACAGATCTAGTTCAGTGTATCAACTTATTCCTTTGCCGTTTTTGTTCATTACTAAAAGCTTTTATTTATTTCTGAATTTAAATGATCTCTGTTGATTGAGATAAAACCAAAGTGAAAAAGACTCTGACAAGGTTTTAATGTCAGAATTTAATCAAGCATCCTGAAATGTTTGTAAGCTGAAGGGGGAGTTGTGCACAAACATGTCCGTTACACTCCTGCGAGGGCAAACATGACCTATATATGTCACATCCAACCAACCAAAGTGCAATTTAGGCCCTGCGCCTGCGGTAGTACATACCAATACCTAAACCCCCCAAGAGGAACGTAGAAGCTTCTGTCTCATTATGCTTTTAGGAAATACAAAATGAATACCCACAGGACAGCTAATTTGTTAGTAAGAATCTAAGTAATATTAACTTGACTAACCGTTTCAGCAGCAGTATTCACGCTGGCTCTTTCTAGTTGTGAGTTCAGGCGCTCTATCTCTTTCTGTTTCTCGCACAGGTCGGCCTCCATGTCGGCCTTCCTCTCCACTGCGCTCTTCAGCTGAGTCTGTATGATGTTCTGCTTGTGTCTGAGCTCCGCGTTTATCTTCATTAGCCGCTCCTGCTGCTCCTGGAGCTGAACAACAAACACGCACTTCTGATCACTCAAACTGATTTATAAAACAATGTTGAAAATGTAAAAGTAAAAATTGAAGGGTTAGTTCACCCAAAAATGAAAATTCTGTCAGTAATTACTCACCCTCATGTTGTTCCAACCCCGTAAGACCTTCGTTCATCTTCGGAACACAAATTAAGATATTTTTTATTAAATCTGAGAGCTGGCTCACTCCTCCATAGGCTTCTAAGACACTATAACTTGCTGGCCCAGAAAATGCATTAAAGACATCATTAATATAGTCCAAGTGACTACAGTGGCTCAATCTTAAGTTTATAAAGCGACGAGAATACTTTTTGTGCGCAAAAAACACAAAAATAACGACTTTATTCCACTATTTATTTCCTTCTCTCTGGGCCTCGAGTTAGTTCACGTAGTGTTTAAGCGCAGCGCGTCTGTGTTGTACGTCACACGCATGACACACATGACCAGCGTCGGCCAATAGTGAGCCTACGTGGTGACGTGCAACACAGACGCGCTGCGCTAAAACACTACGTGAACTAACTCGAGGCCCAGAGAGAAGGAAATAAATAGTGGAATAAAGTCGTTATTTTTGTGTTTTTTTGCGCACAAAAAGTATTCTCGTCGCTTTATAAACTTAAGATTGAGCCACTGTAGTCACTTGGACTATATTAACGATGTCTTTAATGCATTTTCTGGGCCAGCAAGTTATAGTGTCTTAGAAGCCTATGGAGAAGTGAGACAGCTCTCAGATTTAATCAAAAATATCTTAATTTGTGTTCCGAAGATGAACGAAGGTCTTACGGGGTTGGAACAACATGAGGGTGAGTAATTACTGACAGAATTTTCATTTTTGGGTGAACTAACCCTTTAAGTTCATTTTCATTAAAGCTATGAATTTGCAGTTCATTTTCTATGCAATTGTCTGATGAACTGAACTGAAACTGGTCTGATCAGTTTTATAACAAAGGCAAGGCAAACATAAAAAGGGAAACTTTTAACCTCAGCTCCAAACCACAGGTATACGTCTCTGATGCAATTCACGAATAACTACTTGTCGGCCACGACTGGTGACATGACACTTTTTTTATTTTGTCACAGGTGCTCTGCGAGTGACACAATGTTGGCACTGTGTTTTCAATTCAACAAAAGAAACCTTGATGTTGCAAAAACTAAACTAGTTCTGATGAAAAGATTACAGTCTGTTTTACAGTGGGTGAAAAACCTGTTTTTTCATTTATTTTATATATTTCATTTATTCATTTATACAGGGACAGTGAAAAGAAATAATAAAAGGATTTTTAGAAAGAAAAACACTCCTTAAGTTGGGGGGGGGGGGGGGGGGGGGAACCCCCCAACACTCCTTAAGTACTGTTTGCTTTCATTTTAAGTGCAAGAAAGCAACATTTTGGAGTATATTAATAGCCCCTTGTAACCCAAAGGTTCGTGGTTCATAACCTGGTGCCCCTGATGATTGATTTGAGCAACCCAGGTTATATCAGCGCAGTTGTATCAGACACATACCGCTTCCACCTCCTTGGACATGCTGGATATCTCCTGAACTTTCGCTCTCAACTCATCACGCTGCTTATCCACCACTTCCTTCAGCTTGAGCATCACCTCTCGTTCCTGACGCTGTGTGCGGTCTAGAGAAAAAGATGAGATTTTAAAATACTGCATGCAGATAGATGCAGATAATGTTGTAAAATAAGAAATTTCAAATGCAGTTTGAATTACGGATGAATTTTACATTGTGTACTGTCCCTAAATAAAGACATAAATAAATGTCAGAGTTTCCTGAATTTCAGGAAGCAAATTAAAAGCAAATGTTAACAGCTCCTGGATTCTGACAACAACATTCCTGACTGCTGACCTAACAGTAATAAATGAAGATAAGCTTTAAATAAGATAAACCGCTTTATTCAGTCTGAAACTTTGCACACAGAATATGAGAGCTCAATTGCTAAGAGAAGTTGTATTTCTCTCTGAAATCAGGATAGAAGCAACACCTCCTTTTGAAGATCTCATGACAAGCAATTACATTTTGGACTTTAGTTTATACTGTACACAACAATAAAAATTCAAGTTAAATTGGTGCTACAAGGAAATACAATGAGCCTGTAATAATTAAAAAAAAACATTTAAGACTCTGGATAATACCTTCCTTGAAAAATTAACAATTAAATATTTTGAAACATTTGTCATTATGATGATGTATTGACAAATTAGTTTTTTGTATTTTATTGAAGATAATTCACCCAATTTTCTAAATGCATGTCATAGATCTGACTGTGAAGGATTTATCCATGTAGATGTTTAAATATAAAATAAATCAATAAAATGCGTCACCAAAATGTCATAACTGGATCTTTAAGTGAAAATGACAGACTTCTCCAATCATTTAGTCAGATTAAACCTGCGCCTTTCTTACAATCGACTGCAAGCTTGTATTCATCTGCCTCCACTTTTGAGTGCAATGCCCACATCTCAAAATCCAATAGCATTACGTTTTCTTTTCCGATAACCCAATACAGAATAAATTACAGAAGTTACTTCCGTGACTTTAGTAAGACTGATCATCATTCCAATACATAAATCAATTAAGAAGACCATCTGAACTAAAAACATTTCATGATGGTTTCCATTCCAGAAGGTGTAGTTCATTTACTAATACACTAGAAATGACAATTACACTGATATTCCATTCATTTTGGTATAAATGAACAAACTCATGTCTTCATTTAAATATTGTTATGTGCGTCCCAGGTCATTTTACCTTCTTTGGAGTGTGTGCATTGTAAATGGGTCAGAAGCTCCTGGTTCTCTTCCTTGAGCTGACGCACCTGCGACTGTAACACTTCAACGTTCTCCTTCAATTTCTTCTCTTTCTGATGCCAGTCCTGATGAAAACAATCGAATCATTGCAAAAATCCTTTCAAACCACAAACGCATGAAGTGAGACTACCAGGTGTCACCCTGAGATTGGTTTCAATTCAAAAGCCTAACAATTTAACAGATCACTTTGAGAACACAGTGGCTGAGTCCGGATTGCATACTCTCTTGAGTAGGTACTTATTTTGAATAAGTAATTACTTCATGGCCGCTAAAAAAAGTCTGTTCTATATAGTATGAATGTGTGTATTATTAACATAATACATTTGCCATGCTTTCATTATCATATGACCTACCAGCGTCAGTTATTACCCATACTGTCTATGGTTATTACTTCGCTTCATTGCCATTCACAAATCCTCTCCCGTGGTCTCATGGGATAGTAAAGTGTCCATCATATGCACACTTCAGAATCTCGCAGGAAGAAGCAGGTCATCCGGGTACTTTTTGCCAACTCTTTTTGTGAGTACTGTGTAAATTTGGACATACTTTTGTCACATACTGTTTTTCGCTTACTACAGAGTAGGGAAGTATGATTTCAGATGCAGCCAGTGGCTTGTAAACCACTCGTGTATTAACAATGCAGGACAGGCCCATATAGTTATATAAGCAGCACAACCATTCATCTTATTAGTTGAGAGATGTTTGACTGGTTCATTATATTAAAGGGATAGTTCACCCAAAAATGAAAATTCTGTCATCATTTACTCACCCTCAAGTTGTTTCAAATCTGTATGAATTTCTTTTTTCTGCTGAACACAAAAGAAGATATTTTGAAAAATGTCTGTAACCAAACAGTTGATGGACCCCATTGACCTCCATAGTAGGCAAAAAAAATAAAATACTATGGAAGTCAATGGGGTCCACCCTCAAGGTTTGAAACAACTTGAGGGTGAGTAAATGATGACAGCATTTTCATTTTTGGGTGAACTATCCCTTTAACAAACGATTTTATTTATTAACTAAGATTTTAAGAACTCCTCTCTTAAATAAGATAAACAGCTTTCAGTCTTAAACTTTGCACACAGAAAATGAGAGTTAAGAGAAGTTAAATTTCTCTCTAAGCATAGAAACAACATAAAATTATATATAAGGATAGAAACAACATCTCTTTTTGGAGATCTCAATAAGATTTAATAACTGATTGCCACCTAGCATAAATATTTAACCTGCATCACTGAACAAATAATTTTAATGAACATATTACAGCATATAGAACATATAAAAATCCCCACTACTATGGTACATGATGTTCTCAAAATGACATTTACTGAGGGGAAGGGTAGACCGGAAGTGTCCCCTATTGGAATTTCCTAAAATCGATCAACGTGTCGCGAATCACGATCGATACGAATCAAAAGTCCGGCTGTATTAGGCGTCATCCTCAAGTGCAACACACCAGCTCTGTCCATTACATTAAAACACAGTTATTCATAAGACAACCGCATAGACATTTGAAAATAAGTAGTAGTGCTACAGTAACAGTGTTGACATGTCGACCATATTGTCGTGTTCTTACCCGACTCTCTAAGCTGTTGCTGCTCTCATCGCATTCTTTCACATGTCGTTTCTTCTGCTGCTGTAACTGTAACGTTTCAAATGCCTTCAATAGGTCATCTTCCTTACATTTATGAGATTGATTTCTCGCCGCGAAACTCTCCAAGATCTCCAACACTTTCACTATGTGAGACACCAGACCCTCCACACTAGACTTCCCATAGCTGTCGATGAGCTTCTCCAATTCGGATCCCACCACTTTAGCGATTTCATACACATCGTCCACTGTCATTGACGAAAACGTCCTCGCAAAACACGAATGTATCTTGACGATATCGTTTTGGTTTTCCTCGACGGCTATCACGCAAGTCTCCATAGCGCACTTCAGATGAACTTGAACTCAAACAGCGACAATCGAAACTCCTGTCAGTCCGATCTCAGCATGTCCAGTTGTGATTCAGCTCGAACGCAGATCTTTTTTTGTTTCACTTTTAAACATGCATGCATTTTCGCTCCAGTTTGTTTTGTAACTACATCCTTTGTTGATACGCTCTAATAAACACGGCTGAGTTATAAAATCGACTTGTCTATGCAGTGTAAAGACTTGCATGTCATAACTTGAAGAGCAACGCCCACGGCACAGCATGTAGATGAATGTTGGCCGTGCATGTTTGCATAGTGTTCTTTAATAAAACGTGGTTTAACGGAGGAACATCTATGCCTGCCCACAGTTCTTGTTTGCCATGGTTGTTCCCTCCTCCTCTGACCAATGCAACCCGAGAGCTTTAACGCAGCACATATGGCAAGCAGTTTTAACATTTATTCCTTAAAACTAGCATCTATTACTAGTTTATTTTAAAAGTCGGTTTAGTTAGTTTTTTCACATGTAACTAACTACCTAGATACTTGTACTTCTAATAGCAGTCTATTACTGTTACTTATTTGGCAATAGAATATATGAGCATCTATTCCTATAATTTCTTTATCTAAGTAGGTAGGCTACAATTGTTTATAAGCTGCAAGACTAGTTCTAAATATTAGTCTTTTTATAAATTGTATAATGCAATGAATAATCAGACTAATGATCAGAACCTTTAACTACTAGTTAAATAAAAATATCACTAGTAAGAGGTTTAAAAAAAAAGAAAAAGTTTAGTAATAATTTGGACATCCAGTCTAATAAAAGGCTGACTGGCGTCTCTTACGTTGCTATTAAACCTGAAGTGGATACTAGAAAGTACTGGAAAAGGTATAAGTAACTAAGTCTAAACTAGTAGTCTTCCTGGAATTACTACTAGTCAGAAATGAATAGCTGATATTTGAACCAGAGACCCCCATAGAAAAATGTGCAATGTGTTACCAGAAACAATGAAATAGTTGTTTTAATTATTGGGATGGTGACTAGTACTAGCATGTAATTGGTAAAGGTGAAACAAACTAGTGATGGTTAAAGTAGTACAACAAAGATAAGTTTAAGGTAATAATTCACATAAAAAGTGTAAATTCTACACTGTACTCACCCTCACATCGTTCCAAACCTGAATGACTTTATTCTGCAGAACATAAAAGCAGATCATCGAATGAATATCCAAGTTGGGTGAGTTCAGTATCATGACCGTTCATTGCATTTCCAAATCTCAAAACGGGTTAAGCCACAAACACACCGGAGAGCAGAGGCAGGTGCACCGGAATCAACCGTTTTTCTTGACACACACAGGTGCTTCATTAAGAATAAACACAAGTTACAAATGTACTGACATCGTATTGACTTCATCCAATCGGATAGCACTCTTTAAGGAATAAATGTTAAAACAACTTGCCATTTCATATGTTCAGGGCTGAGCTGCTCAGTGAACTGTAACATATGCATGCAGATTGGTTTGCTCTGAAGGCATAGAGTGACCTTGCTCTAGATAGAGCAGCTACTGTTCCTTCAGTGGACACAGATGATTTTATTCCAAAAAACCAACGGAAATGACAATGAGATAAAAGCTCAAATTCTTATAAAAGTGGTAATCTTTATTTAAACCCGAACTACAGTGTACATGACAGATGCACAACATAGCTACAGGGTACAGACAAAATATGCCAGATTTATAAAAACACAACATACTACAAATTATTACGAAAAACGATACAGATATTTTTAGATGGCAATTCATTCATCTCACATCTACAGACAGAAAGCACAAAATATGCTTTTCTGCAATGTGCATAATCAACTCAATGCCAGACAATTATGATGAAGCAAAAAACATGACATGCTTTGAGTTTCTAAGCATTTACATTACTGCAAACAATAAAGAGCGAGTCTTGGTGACAAAACAGAACAAAAGCATTTGCTGGGTGCTTTTACTTTATATAGTTGCTGTTTGTACTATTATCCATACATGTCCTCACGGTCAGCATTGTAGAGTTCACCTTCCTGCAAAGAAGCGAAGTTGAGGAAGTGAGATGGTCTGTGAACTTCATGGTAGAACTCTTTCGGGTTGGCCAACTGTAGGTCATACTTCATGTTAGGGTCATGGCGAACACCTAGAATGAGGGGGGGAATAGAAACAGTGTCATATCTGAAAGGATTTTTTTTAAAGGTTTAAATCACTTAAATTATATCATTAATTTAAAGCTATGCTCACCCATGAAGTTGTAATTCCAGGAAACCTGGCCAGGCACCATGAAGAAGCCAAGGAAACGGTCAGACAAGAGCATCTGTACTCTTTCGTAGTGAGAAGGCAAGTAACCTTTGGGGTTATTACCCTTATCTGTGTTTTGCCTGCCCCACTCATACCCACTAGGAGTCAGCTTGTATGCCGTCAGCGTGCAGGAACCAGGGGTGAAACTAGATAAGCAAAACCAAATGTTAAACTCACAAAAGCAGTGTCAAATACATTACAACCAGATAATCATTACACAGCCACAGTGCATTTGTATGCTAAATATGTACCTGCAAGTAATAATGATAGTCTTCTCGCCATCCCAGGATGGGTTGTCAGCCATGACCTTTGCATGAGTGGTGACATCCTGAGGAGAAAGCTGGGGCGATTCATTGGGCTGCGTATGGATCCATCCAAGAGGTTCCATTTCCTATGAAAGATAAAGACGGCATTCAAACGGTTTGATATGGCTAGGGAGAACGTAGACGGCTGATAACACCAAACTACAGACATATGCATGCGTGTAAAACACTGACCTTCAAGTACTCGTGTTGTGGCAGCTGGTTGGGCAGGTGAACCGTCTGATGCGTACCCCACTGTGGCACCATCACAATGCAGCGGATCTCTTTTACCTGAGGGTTATCTGGAGGGCTGGTTCCATAGAGATAACCTGCAATCTATAGGCATAAAAAAAGAAAAAAGGTTTAGGATACTTCTAAATGAACCAAAGGAAGAGGATCTATAAGAGAAATCACGTTAAGACGACATTTCATCTAACCTGAGCACGCAGATCGGAGATGCAGATGAACTTCTTCAGAACGTTCTTGGGCAGAATGTAAGTGTATCCAGTCTCTTTGATGTCATCCGATGATACGTAGATGTGGTTAGTACGTAAGTGCAAGTTGGCAGCAGAGATCGCCCTGTGAGATCAGGAAAACAGTTAAACTCAATCTAGCTGTGTTTTAACAACTAAAAAGACAAGACAGACATGGAGAACTTTACACACCTAACTCTCCATTCAGTTTTGGAAGAGAAGGTCTGCGTCTCGTAGTTGCTGGTGGTGGAGGTGATAATCTCATCCCCGTGTTTGTTTACAGTGCGAGTCTGTGTGGCCGTTAGTTGAGACTGCTCCTTGGTCTGCTTCTCAATCTCAGCAATCTGCTGTCTCTGCTGGGATGGAGCCGAGATCTCCATACCCAGGATGATGTCCCTGATTTCAGACTGGGTCAAAGACGCCACATTCACACTGTGAAGGAGTGGGGGAAAAAAAGTTAAAATGTGAGAAGGAAACCTTCACACAGCAAAATATATTTTTTCAGTATGCACTCAGAAGTCAGCATATGTTCCATAGCACTCACTTGTTCTTCTTGCCATAATCAGCCAGGATGAGATCTTTGAGCTGCACCTCCACTTTGATCCACTCCTCATCGGTCAGAGTGGGCCAGATGTGGTGGGGCTCAGTGATGGTGGTCTTGTCAGGCTTCAGGATAACTTTGGCACGGTCATTATTGACATGAAGTGCTCTCAGGATAAGGATCAAACGAGAGAAAGCCTAGGCAACAAAAATGTACAATGGTTAAAGACCTTATGAGCAGTGTAACCGTCAGAAGCAACAAATGATCAGGTCAAAATTATAGTATTAGTGCTGGATTTACAGTGTAAGAGGAGATGGTCTTCAGCCAGTCATCGTACAGATTGAACAGGACCATCTGAGGCTCTGTGGCCTTCAGAATGAGGTCTCCAAACTTCTCCACTTTCAGACATGCCTGGAAGGGCAGCTGGAGCTCAGAGCCCTTGATTACAATGTTGGGGAAGTCCAGCAAGTGCACCTGAGAAAAACAGAAAGCTGTTAATCTAAAAGTTAACATATACAGATGTTTAATTAATTTCCAGAGCATTAACTCAGTTAATTTGCCTTTCAGTTTTAATGGGTGTTTCTAACCTCAAGAGGATCCAACATGCCCTTCCTGGTCACAATAATCTGTTTGGGCTGCTCTTCAACAGGCAGCGATCGGATCAGGGCAGCCACTTCTTCAGCAGTCTTCCACTTAGCCAGCTAAAAAAAAAAAAAAAAAAAGTGCAGCTCAGCAAAACCTAAACAACTGAGTGACTGACTAAAGACAAAAAATAACTGCACGGAGACAAAACACAAGACTGACCTGTCCGAGACGCTTTTGTCCTGCCCATACAGAAGTGTGAATGATCTTCAGGAAAAGCTGTCCAGTTCTGGGGTTGAAGATGAAAATTGCTCCATTGATTGGTTTGGTGGTCAAGTTACCTTCAAAAGTCTAAAACATGGATAAAATGTAAACAAATTTGACATTTTAGCACACAACCCAAGATGATGACAACATGAACACCATAAAAGACATCTACATGATGTTAAATTCACTTGCCTTGTGGATGGTGACTCTGTACACATTGGTGTCATCCACAAACCAGATGATCTGGTTGGAGAAGAGCTCTCCATAGTTCTGGGAAGATAGGTAAGGCTCAGTGGGCTCTGAAGAATAGAGTTGCAGACCCTTGCGGATTCGCTCTCTCAGCACATACAGAGCAGGGTTGGCCTTCATTATCTTCGCCATGGCCTGCTGGATCAGGGGCTTGGCTCCAGGGAACCAGTTTCCATAAGCACTGCAGAGAGAGATAGAGGACAAATCAAATACTTTAGCAGCTGCTCGGTCACTGTTTTTGGGATGTTTAACCGAAGTTGTACTTTACTATGTGACACAAAATCACCTACACAACATGACAAAGTACTGACCTGTGAAGGTTGTAAGCCAGATCAATGGCAATCAGGACTCCAGTGGGTGATGGGTAAATACTCATGTTGTCAGTGGTGTAGTCCAAAAACTTGGCCCTGGCATATCGCTCAATGTCATGGGAGTCGTAGTCACCCCATCTGAGCTGAATGTCAATCCAGTACTTCTGTGTGGTGGTGCTGTCCATAACATCCCTAAAGGAAGAAACGCAAGAAAATATGATTAAGGCATTTTCTATCTGGTTATACTTGCGAGCACTACTTGTGACATTTATATTCATGCTTCCTCTTGATATCTTAGAACTAAACATATCTATTATGCTCAGTCACATACTTGGAGTCTGCTAGAAGCGAGGGACGTGAGACATTCCACTTGTAGGATGCAAACAACAGAATGTCAGCACAGGAGGAATTCATCTTGTAAGACTTCCTGGGATGGATTGTCTCTTTCTGGACAGTCTCGATCTCCAAAGCATCCAGCTCTTGATCAAACACCTACAGAAAGCCAACAAAAGCTTACTGATGGCACTCTTCAGCACAACTCTGAATGAGTCAATTGTCAGTAAGTTCAGTCTAAAGTGTAAAACCAGTCCTACTTACACTGTAATGTAGGGTCTCATTAAATAAGCATGCATTATATTAATTGTATAATATCCTGACCTAAGGAAACATCTCTTTACCTGACAGAGATCCATGACGACGCTCTCATGAATCTTCTGCCACAAGTGAGCTCTGAAGATCTGGATCAGAGAGATCTTGAGCGTTGGGATTTTACCATGCATGAAGATTCCAGTGAGGTCCAACTGCACCTGGAAACCCACATATACCTACAAGAACATCAAGAGAATGAGTGAGTCTCAATAAAAAGGGGGTGAAAAAAGAAGCTTTGAACGCTTTTTTCCCCACCCCATTTCTAAATGCAGTTGCTTCTCATAGACTTACATTGGCTCTGTTGATTGTAGGAGACCACCACAAGGTGAATCGTCGGTTAGGAATCTGGTTCAGACCAGATCTCTGAGCATTGGTGAGTTTCTTCCATTTCATGGACTCTTCAAAACCACTAGCCTTCTCCCTATAGAAGATCAAAATGTTAAATAAATTCGTTTTTTTTTTTGCCAAAATTAACTAAATTGAAAGTTTCTGCTGAATTTATTGCGTTTATCAATAATAAAATAAAAAAAGGATATTAGGGTCTCAAACTTTGGGTTAACTGTACTGGATACGTCAACATAAAAAGATCTTACCAGAAGAGACCCTCCCACGTGGGGAAGTAGGTTCCCTTGAACAGAGTGTGCTCAAGAATGCCTTCCACCCCTCCAAGTGCCTGGATCATGTCTGTACGGTAGTTGTTCAAATTCCACAATTTTCCATCATGCCTTTGGTGAGTCCACCAGAATGGATTTTGCTTCAGAACCTGAAAACATATTCAAAAATCTTTAAAACACCATGAAAATAAATCTGACTGGTGTGTGGCATTGCTGTTAACGTGCAATGTTTCCCAGATGGAAAGATTTTTACCTGGTACTGTTTGAAGTCTGTTCTGACTCTCCAGCCCTTGTCATAAGCAAGTGTGTGTCTGTCCTTCTGGAAGAGGGTGTTGATACGTGGAATACCTCTGTCCCAGGAGTCCTCCAGATCTTCCAGTGTCAAACGTCTGAGGAGTATCAAATTCATTTTAATAAGCTTGAATACATCAACATCATCAAGATTTGGCTTTGGTTAAGAGGACAGTACCTGTTCTGAGCAATGGCCTCCTGGCGCTTGAGGGCGTACTCGGCCCAAACTCTCTGAGAGTCGATGAACTCGCTCTCCCATGGCTGGATGTAACGGTACAGATTAGGAATCAACTGATCCTCCTCGTGACTCATTCCAGAGCGGAAATGAGTGATTCCCACATCAGTCTGTTTGGACCACCTGAGCAAAAAACAGTAGAACTATCATTAATAGCCTGAATCTGTGGTTGCATATTAATTTCATTAAAGTTGTATCAGACCAAGGAAACAGCAACAAAAACAGCAATTAACTTACCGAAGGTCAGACTGTGGGATTAGTACGTGTCCCATGGAAAGCATTCCCAGTCCACCCAACTCCTTAGGGGTGTAAAACACCACAGGAGGGAAACGGCTGGGCATTTTGGAGTTCAAACCAATCTTGATACGGGTTTGGATCTTATTCTCACACTTCACCAGCAGGTCCAGAAGCTCTTGAGTGTTGACCACAGCTTCACGGAAGTACGTCATCAGACCAATCAGAGCTGTGTTCCACTTATTCACAATCTGAGAAGAGCAACATTATGTAAAACCATGTGCAAAATGGGAAATTAGTTCCTGATACCTATTACACATTACATGAGTATGGATGTTTTGCTGTTAAGGTTCAAGGCTCATACCTTAGTGAAAGTGGTGGAGCCAGAAGCCATAAGAATTTGTCGCACTCTGTTGTGGAACCTCTGCATGGACTCATCATCTACACGCAGGAAACACTGTGCTGTCCTTTCCTTTGTTACCTAAAAACCAACATACAATTATCCACCATCCTTTCTGTTGTGCCAACAGTTTTTTTACAGATCGTTTGTAATTCTACTTACCTCGTTCTGCAAATTCCAAACACCATCTTTGTGTGTAAACTCCTCATAACTAGTGCGGCACTTCGGGAGGATGCGACACTCAAAGCCACACATATTGAAAAGCAGATTGGGGTTGTCCTTGCTGTACACAGACACAAAGCTGTTCTCCCACTGAACTGTGGTCACAGAACGAGGGAGGCGATTCTTGATGTCCCAGAACACAGCACGGCCCCTGTGCGATTATAAGCAAATAAATTATACCACATGCATTTGTCTAAGATTTAAGGTGTTCAAAAGGAGCAAAGTCTAGAGCACTTACAAGTTCACATCATGTTTCATCAGTCTCATCCTAGCATCACGGGGCCAGCATTTCTTATTGTTGTAGCCCACAATGTTCTCATTGTTGGGATCTGGGTGCTCGGTCAGGTATCTCTGGATCAGATCTCTCGCCTCATCAGCAGAGAACCTACACACAGCAGAACCAGAATATCATAACATTTATAAAACAGCAACTTAAAAAAAAAACAGGAGACTTCCTTCATCTGCACTACTAACCTGAAGAAGATGTGAATGCGGTCTATGTATCTGCAGTAAAGACGGATGGGATGGGCACTCTCAGTGGCCGTGTCCTGGAAGCTGAGGAAGTCATTGGGCATCTGAGGAGGGCCAGCCATCTCACTTGCTCTGTGAAGACCCAGCACCAGCAGGTCCATCACCAACCCATAGTACTGCACGATAAAAGAGGCAAACTGCAGGCCACGGATAATACCATACGAGTTTGTGTGGTTCATGTCCTGCAAAGAGAAAATACAGACATCTAAAATCAACCAAAGCAGTGAATGGAAATTTCAAATATGAACTTCTCAAATGCATTAAGAGGGAAATACGAATGTTATCAATGGAATGTACTGTGCAATAAACATACCTTATAGTTAATGACAACATTGTTTTTGGCCGTCATGTAATCGGCAATGTTGTGATCCACAATGAGACGCAGAAGCCTGTTCAACAATGTCAAGTCAATCTTCTCGTACATCTTCTCGTAGCGAGACTCCAGCATGACGTTACATTCACCCTCTGCTGTCTCCCACACATCCTGCAGGTTGTTGATTCCTAGTAGACATAATTAGAAATGTTAATGAAATATCATTTAATCAACCCTCATTTATCCAGTGTACAAGATCTCTAGAATAACATTACAATAGTTTGATGTCTTAAAATAACCAGTCACAATTATAGGTTGACGGTATTTGCCAATGTTTTAATTATTGGCATTAGCAGATGAGTTTCTGCATGCCCAATAAATGATGAATGGGACTTTTAGCGATGGGACTTTCAGTTTGACAACAACAGCACCTGAGCGGAGATTAATAATTATTAGATATAAAATGTTAAAGAAAGTAACTGTATATAAAGTATTTAAGTGTTTAGCGTTCTATTGTTAGTAATATAAAAGAAAACACTAAGTTTTTCATATACTGCCAACATTTAAGCTTTATATCAGTTATACTGCTTTCTAAGATATTGGCATAGGCCATCAAAATATCCATACTGGTGGACCACAGTAAATTGATCTCACCTTGGCACCATTTGTACACTAGCAGTGGAGGTGGTTCTGTGTCGGCTGGCTTGATCCAGGGTGGGAAAAGCCTGCGCTTGTCTGCCTCATACCACAGGTACTGATCCAGGTACGCGTCAGTGATCTTTTCCAGAGGTTCAACATCGTAAACCGGCACCAGATGACTGTAAAGGTCCATGAACTCAATGCCCACCTAGAGAGAAAAAGAACCACTTCAGATGCAATCTAGGACCAGTAATGGGCTTAGAGGACGCTTGTGGTTACATGAAATGCATTTAAATGTTGAATGTGTGCAAACCTCTTTGAAGGCTCTCTGAGTGAGGAGGTGACGTTTGATTCTGGACAGAGCCTCGTGAGGATTGTCATAAGCCTGCTCAATCAGACCCAACTCCTCACGCTGTGACTGGTTCAGCCTCGACTTCACACTAATTAAAAGGAACAAAGCAAAGTCAGAAAAGATGCCATCTACATAAAACCAGCACATCCACCCAGGTTGCTGTTATGGGACTGGCCTGACCTGTAAGCCTCCTTGAGTCTCTCCAAAGCCAGGATGAGCAGCTTAGTGTCATGTTTGTAGGAGAGAGGAGGGAAGGGGATCGGAGAGAACCGACGACTCTCCAGCCAATGCACTGTGGTGGTGTAGATGGCCACAGCCTCTTCAGCAGTGATGTAAGGCCCATCCTATAAGATAAAATATTAAATCACTCGTCAATGTGTTCTTTCACAGTAATAGCCACCTGTTCAAAGTCTTCCAGGACATTTTATGTTACCCAAGAAATGTACCTTCAGGTAATTGTGCTGTCTCTCTTGCTCTGCCTTTAGGTAGAGTCGAGTGAGACGTCCCAGGTTCTTCTTGCACACCGTCTTATCCACAGTAGCTCCTCTTCTGATTCTCTCACGGTTGTAGTGGGCCGTGTTGGTCCACCAGTCAGCTTTGGCCTTCACGTAGCGGAGAATCATGTTCTCGATGGGGGTTGGAAGCCCAGGAACCTGAAAAAAAATAATGATCACTTAATGGTAAACTCTGAAATTGAATAACGTACCATTAATAGGCAACAACAAATGACCAAAAATGTACCTTCCAGGGGATGTTGGCCTTCCAGCACCTCCATGACTCACTGAGATGCTGCAAGATGGTTCTAGCCTTGTTCTGCTTGATACCCTCAGGCATCATATCCAGGATGTCATGCATCACAGCAGCTCTCAGCTCAAGATCAAAGTGAGATTCCACACGCTGTTTGGTCACAGTCTTGGCAACACCCTTAGAGTGTCGACCTAAATGGCATTACACAATAAATCAGCACTTGGTAACTTGTAAAATTTGACTACATCTTTCTACATGCTTTTTGCATACAAATAAAAGCTCATTTTACCCTCAAACTGCCTGGCCAGAAGATTGCCAAGCCACCGCTCCAGAAGAGGGGTGATGCCTCTCATAAAGAACAGCCAGACTCTCCACCCTGGAGCCCAGAACCCACAGCCTGGACCTTTTCCAACTGGGCCCTAAAAAACATGTCACTTTAGATGCACGGCATAGCACCAATCCAAACTTTAATTCAATCAACAAAATTATGTATTTATTTGCATTGAGTGTTACTCACTGTGTTGAAGCGGTAGTAGATGAGATGCTTCAGGTCTTTGCACATTCTAATCTGCCTCATGAGCTTGTACTTGTAGCGGTACATGCCAGTCAACTGACCGACATGGGCAAAGATGTACTGCAGTCCATCTGACAACTACAGGATAGACAGAAGACTTTAGTAATGAAAAAAAAATTAGACAATGGTACGGATTAGCTACACAGAAACCACCCATACCTGGAAAGCATCAACGTTTCCAAGCCTATACTGCACATGACTGTCCACCACAAGCTTGCTCAATCGCAGAACCTCACGGCACAAGTGGAACGCGTTTCCAAATCTGGACTTCTTACGTTCCTTTGTTGTGAGGGTTTTCACAGGCTTCAAGTTGAAGTTGTAATCCAAGTGCAAGTAGTTGAGGTTCTTTCTGTGAATCAGCAGGTTCAGCATGTTGTAGCCCTGCCGGCACACCTGGAGACCGACTTCTACCCAGTCCAGCTTTGTGGACTGGAAGAATTTGGTGGCCTTGAAAGAACGGAACAGGTATCTAAAATAGATAGGAGAAAAGGTAAGGAAAAAGGAAAATCATCATTAAATGCATAAACACTTTTCCATGGAACAAGCTCTGGAATAGCAACCTCACCTCTTTTTCTGTGCCTTAGGTGGTCTGTGTTTTAGAGCGTTTAGCACATAGTACTTCAGGAGCTTCTGGTAAGACACACGCACCTTCACAGGTTGGCCTGCAGGACAGTGCTCACGATACCTGAAGGTGTTTGGAGAAACAAGAGCCTCTAATCAGAAATTATAGCCTTCTTGTATGGTCTCAATACTCAAACCCTACATGGGTTAGGGGCCAGTCACACAGAACACATTTTTGTGTTTAATAACACGAGACAAGGGGCAGTGGAAAAAAAATAGAATTTGAAAAGCAGCAAAGTGGAACGCAAAAATGTGTTCTGTGTGAAAACCCCCTTACCGTGTGCAAATGCAGTAGACTGTATTAAACAAACCAGTTTTTAATGAGAGGCACATCAATAGCCCGTCTGGTTCTTCCCGAGCGGAGATTGAATGGACGAGGTGCCCACAACAGTGCAATTCCATTAGCTGTGTTGTCAGTGTAGAGGGGCGTCTCCTTCAGGAATGGCTCTACATACTCAGGAAGTTCAAACTCCTCATCATCATCTGGCAGTGGCTCTTGGCTCTATGGAGAAAACACAAGCTTGCAATTAGTGTGGGAAGAAACCAAGAAACTTACATCCACAGTTTAATTAAACAGTTTAATTTCTGACCTTAACAGAGTGCCTATGAGAGATGGGGTTGATCAGAGGGTCAAAGTAGAAGGCAGGCAGATCAGGATCCTCAGTCTTGATGAACACCACATTTGGTGTGTGGTACCTGCATGGACCAACAGATATTGGTTCAGCACAAGAATTTGAATAGAACAATAAAATCATAGGTATGATAATGTTTCGTACCAGGTGAGGTGCACATGATGTGGCAGGTTATTGTACAGGTAAGGGAATGCAATTTTGTATTCGGTCCTGATTGGCTGCCTGATGATGATCTTGTTGATGTCATTGAACTCATTCCAGTCTTCATCCCTGTAACCATAACAAGTTAAGTCTTCTGGAGAAAATAAAACAATCAAAAATGCTACAGGATTGACACAGTACGTACTGGAGGTTAATGTCTCTGACAAGCGGCTCAAATTTGGGCCCCCCTGGAATGGCCATGTTCAAAGCTTTGGAGGTGAAGAAAGCCTTCAAGTCAAACAAGTAGAAGTAGTTTCCATCCACCAAGTCTGTCAGCAGCTGATTAGCCAATCGATACAGAGTGGACATCATTGGTAAAGTGAACTGCCAGCGTCTGTATGTGGTCCCATTCACATATCTGTGAAGGGAAGGGAAAAGATAAATCATGAGCAAAAGATACACGCTAACCATATTTTTACAACCGTCACTAACACTCACTTTGTGGTATCTTTTAGAGGTTGATGCTCATACAACCATTCTACAACAGAAGAATCCTCCTCATTGTCCAGCTCCATCTGGATTGCCTCCAGAGGCTCAACATCCAGGATGTTGTCTGCATAATCTAATGGAGGCTCTTCATCATCAAATGGGGGGAAACGCATGCGCTTGAAGTGCCGCCTGTCTCTCTTCTCACGACGCATCATGATCCACATTGTGCTGGTGAAAAAAAAGACTTTTTTGAAGGGCTGCATGATAATTCTGAACATAACTGAAATTGCAGTATGAAGAAA
Source organism: Leuciscus leuciscus (assembly GCF_965113295.1). Lineage (NCBI taxonomy): Eukaryota > Metazoa > Chordata > Actinopteri > Cypriniformes > Leuciscidae > Leuciscus > Leuciscus leuciscus. The sequence continues at coordinate 23,020,609 of NC_138733.1, forward strand.
AGCTTTAAGGGCTCTAAGCATTTTTCCGCTTAAATGAAAGCTTGATGGTTTATTGCTTGAAAATTAAGAAATGGAAATAGCCATACATATTAGTAATGGGTTTTTTCAGTTGTAATGTGGGAATTTTTCTTCTTTCTTAAATACACTTTTTATTTGACAGTTAAATATACCAAAAAAAAAGTATATTCAATCTAAAACTAATATTCAATTAAATCATCATAATTTGTACTAATATAATTATTGGTGAAGCCTTAAAAACTACAACAAACCTTTAATTTTATACGAAATATCTAAATTCAATATTTTTTTCCACAGATCGTGCAGCCCTAAGTTTCAATCTCTTTTCTGAAAGTGTTGTTTGTATGCTGTCACCTACCCCCACTGAGCAATGTACACCGGCTCAATAACCCATGGGATTTCGTTTACAAAGGAAATGGCGCCTGTAATGTGGTAGAGCACAGGAACATCTCTGATCTGCTCCCAGGGCATGGGCATGTTCTCCAGCAGTTTGAGTACTGCATGGGGCATATATTTCAGTGCCCTACAAACAAAAAGCAACACAATGTTACTAATGAGCATACATAAAAACATAAGTCTACGTAATAATGTTTGTAATGTAATGTGCTTACCCAAGGTAGACCCTCTTGTCGTGACGAAATTTCCTGTTCGTCATATCACCATGATCCCTGATGATTTTTCGCACATGCTCAGGTGGCATGTCCTCTTTCTGAGCATCCACAAAGCCAAATTTCCTTTTCTCCGAGTAGCGTTTGGCCTGAAGCTGCTGCCATTTCCGAGCTACAACAGAGTAACAAGCAAAAAGAGAAACATGTCACTAAACATTCAGAGTTGGTATTTAACTTAAGCTACATCTACACAAATCTGCATTTGAAAACGCATTGTTTCCTATATGTTTTGGCTTTGCATCCATGCTGACAACATTTGTCATGCGAAACAGAGCTTTCTGAAGAATGGATTATATGGATGCATTATTAAGTAATGAGATAGTGCTAATAAAAACAATTGTGCCAGAAAAATAGCCTGAGCACTTTATTATATCTGGTCTCTCTGTATCATCTCTGGGAGCTTTTATTGCATTTTATGCTTTGCGCAGTAAGATGATTTCAGTGGTTTCCAACATTTCAGTGTACAAGAAACTTTTTAAAAACGCTAGTGTGGGACGGTGAGTTAGAAATGAACTGCATGATCAAATGATGTGAACTCACCTTTCTCTTGCAGTTTCTCCTCGGTCATGTAATCTGGTATTGGAGCAACAGCAGGAGGAGGTGGAGGAACACCTGGAGGCATTGTTCCAGGAACACCTCTGTAAGGGAATGCAGCTGCCATGGCAGCGTCTACTGGAAGAAAAAAACAGTAATGCACAAAATATATGAGGTCAGACTTCAAACCAGGCGTACAGAAACACGTTAAAGATGATCGCAATACAACACGGCCATACGAACAGAAGAACCACAACAGCGTGACTGACTATCCAGTAGAAAAAAAGAAGTGAAATCAAAGAAAAGGCAGATTTGTTGGTTGTAAAAGAAAACTAACTAAAATGCACAAGTTTGGCCATCTAACGTTACTTTAACAAAATAACTGTTACCTAAACCACATCAATTAACCTAGCCGACTAACTTGACTATGGCGCCTGAATTGTTTTGCTATCGGATAGAAACTTGCAAGCCAATGTTTACTGATTAAATACAACCGACAGGTAGCACTACACTTTTCAGGTTAGACATGTTGCAGCTCAAATAAAAATATTTATGATTAGTAGGCATGGATGCGTAATACTATTCGTTTCGTCGGCCTCAATAAAGCAGGAGTTAGCGTGTTAGCTTAGCTTACCGCATATTACACAAACAAACTGTTTCCGCAAACAAGCATTGCCAGAGATAAAGTAATACTTTTTCAAATAAAAAACAATTAAATAAGAAGCAGCGTGCGCTCGTGTAAATCAAAATAGCTTACTGTTAAATGCAGTTTCTCGCCAATGAATGTAGTTGTGTGCTTGGTTTGTGCTCGGCGGAATGGCGTACCATGCACGTTGTGCGTATGGTCTTTCGATTCACGAATGCGCTTTACGTATCTGGAAGATCCTACCTCAACGGAAATGATGTATTTACGGAACAGAACGTAAGAAAATGCGTAGGGCCCTACTTCCGGATATGACACCGGATATGAAAAGTGCTCTTTTTGTCCTTTTCATGTTCCCTGTTATTTTAGTTCATTCATAGTTGTAAACTGGTAAGATTGTTTGAATATGTGTTAATGTTTTGAATGAAATGAATTATTATAAGAAAATTATAGCAAATTTTCTATTGACATAATATTAATGTATATTTTATAACGTATATAACTACTAAATTTGCAGGATATGTTATGTTATTTATTACAGTGTTTCTACACTTTAAGACTATTTCCACAAAATATTTCCTTTCAATTTCTTTTTTTCCTTTTTAGCATTTTACAGTTTGTAACGCATATGAAAACAACGGCAGAATCACTTGACCTGATATTTTTCTCAAAATTACTGTCCCTCCCCCAGCATTTTAAATGTCTATATCTCTAAGGATACAAAACAGTACTAAATGCTTAAACTTAAATTAATTTACTCTGAAACTAAAATTAATTTGCATTTCCACAAAACGCATTTTACAGAAACAAGTGGTAAAACAGGCTAAACATTTTCATTTACACGCCCACAAATGCACAAAAAAAGAAAACTCAAAACATTTCTAATTGTAAGGAACAATATGGAATAACTTGGTTAAATTTACTCTTCTCGTCATGGAAGCACAACCAAACGCGCCAGCAGGTGGTGCTGATGCATATGTTGACATCAACAACCAACCAATCAATCAATCAGACTTACTTAGAAGGGATAGTTCACCCAAAAATGAAACTTCTGTCGTCATTTACATCATTCACTTTTGTTCCAAACCTTTGGAACCCCCATTGACTTCCATAGAATGGTGTAAAAAATAATAATAAAAAAAAATACTATGGAAGTCAATCAGGGGCTCCATCAACTGTTTAGTTACAGTTTGGTAACCAACTGTTTGATTGAACTGAGTTGATGGAGCCCCTGATTGACTTCCATCGTATTTATTTTTTATTTTTTAGCATTCTATGGAAGTCAATGGGGTTCCATCAACTGTTTGGTTACCGATATTCTTCAATTCTTCTTTCATCTTTTGTGCTCAGCAGAAGAAAGAAATTCATACAGGTTTGGAACAACTTGAGGGTGAGTAAATGATGACAGAATTTTCATTTTTGGGTGAACTATCCCTTTAAACTTTATCATGTAATCCGTGCTGCTTGCAAATAAATTAATACTATTTTAATAATTAATAGTACAGGCCTAAAATAAACATATGTTCAGATTTGCATGCAATTTGAGAAATACCATGGCCACATTTTAAGGGAACGGAAAAATGTAAATGAGATAAAACGAAATACGTTTTATCTATTTATTTTATTGGTCAGATTTAAGAAAACTACAACATTTGAGAGGAATACTGCAGTAAAAGTTGCTTAAGAATAGTTGTATGACAGAGGAAATAGGATGCCACTGATATATGTGATGTTTCCTTTTTCCTCTAAAATAGTTGTTGCCGGTTATATTCAAGAGTGCTATTCTAAATGGCCTGTTACATAACTATGGCAGTGTTGACCATGTCAAAACACCCATAGTTATCTTTACCCTGCCCTTCACCCATTCTCACCTACCACACCTCAAATGAGTCCACGATGTCCCTCTTTTACAAACAGGATCATTACTCCAGCGTTTACAGTCTCATAGTCTAAACCATCTGCAGTTGATCTGTGTTAGATTGTGATCTTTCATTCTGTCTGTCATTTCTCTTTGCTCTTATGCTGACCATCTGTTGTTTTTAGTGACCACGGCATGCTATATGGAGGCAAGACAACTAAAGTCATTAAACTGTCAACAGATAAAAACCTTCAGAAGTCAGTTTTATGTAACAGAGATCCATGTCTTTATCCAGATTTAGATCGTATTGTGCATGTGATGCCAAGGCCACTCTTTCCTGTTGATGCCCAGAAATCATGAATGTCTCTACTAATGTCACAGGTCAGAGGATGTGTGTCTCTGTCATTTCCCCTTCAGCAAGCTATATTTTACAGCCAACATTGACACGTTTTTGGGGAATCTTATTCCGATGTAAAGGCCTTCATGTGTTCATTTAAAAACTTAAAAATAACTTCCCAGCAAAAAGAACGTTCCCCTAATTTTAGCATATTATTTTTATGGAAACCAATTCCTAATGCTCTAGTAACATTTTATTAAGGGGTGAACATTCCCACAACGTTCTGTTAGCTAATTCATTATCCATATACTTAAAAATCCATAAAGAAAGCATGTAAGATATTGTCAAGCCATATGTTACATTCAACCCCCAATACCCTCCTCCATTCCCCTCAAAAAAGATATTTCCTTTAACTTGTCATCATCAAAAATCTGCTTGAAGTGTGTGCAGGGGAAATGGAGTGGGCTCCTCCGGTGTTTACCCCGGGAATGTCGAGGACAGGATGCTGAAGCCTAGAGGAAGCCCTGACGGCAGACTCTCAGCGCTCAGAGCAGCTCAGCGTCAGGGAACTCATCATTATAGTGCACATCTGGCTGTGAGACGAGTCCTGGACTCCCCTTACACATCTATAACGGCCTGCATTGACTCTGTTTGGCGACGGGTAAATTCTACATCAGCCTGATTTGCTTCATCTTTCTCTGTTTATATCTCGTCGTTTATGAATATCGTCCCTCTTTCTTCTGTATCCAATAGAGCAGAAGCACCAGTGAGGGTTGAACCCCTCACAACAGTGGCTGCTAGTGAGGAAGGACACTCATAGAAAGTCAAAGAGACACATCATGATGCAGTTGAAGATCCAGCTGGTACCCACAGGAGAAATCATACTGTCTCCAGGGAAAAATGGAGAGAGTTACTGCCAAAGCTGCAATAATGTAAGTCGCTTTAGATCAAATCTCCTGCTAAATGAATAAGTGTCATTCTAAGACAAGAACAGACTCTGCAACTGTATCAGAAAAGCATTCAAAACTAATTTGGATAACTAAATAAAGACAACTGCACCCAGCAATTTCTTAACAAATTGCTTATTGTGAATAGCTGTCAGGATATGTTGTGCTCAGCAAAGCATGTCATCATAGATTTGCATGCCCTAAAACCGAGGCTCATTAGAATTTTCCATGCTGTAAGCAAGATGATTTTCAGCATATGCTTATTTATAATAAAAGCAACAGTTGCAAGTGATTGCAATAAATGCTTGGTGTTTAGATTGTGATAACCCTTTCGAAAAAATACCAAACTATCAATACACTGATTATTAACTCATTGAAAGATGCAGCAATACATAGCTGTTTTTTGTTTTTTTATATGGATTGTATAGTTAATATTTGGATATCTCTATAGGTTTTTCCACTGACCATATAATGATTTTGAGGAATAGGTCTGGATTGCTCCATCTAATAATACAGTCCAAGGAATGTGAGGTTTACACTAAAACTTGTCTGTGTGCAACGAAAATGACCATTAACTCTGACAGAAGTTTGAATGTTTCTTATGGATTGCATAAATGTTCCTAGTCTGGTTGGCATAAAGGAAAGGTGTTGCCTATGAGTGTCACAATCCTTTAGCTCAAATATGCTTTGTTTTTCTTCCTGCTTAGTTTGAAAATCATTCTTTTGACTCGTTTCGCTCTGTTTGAAGATCTTTCTTTATGGTTCATTTGGTCTAGTGGTAATGCTGGAATCTAGCTGATAATAATATATTTTGCACTTATTTTGTTAAGAAAAAAACTTTTAAAAACCACACAGTTCAGAATTTAATAGCGGTTGGAATGGAATGCTACTTTGGTGAGGAAATGACACAGAAAATTCCGGAACAGCATACTTTTCCTGACTTTCTGGCAAGGTCGTGTCACCCTTGCTGGGTGTGTTTGAGTATGAGTGGGTCTGAGTGGGAAAAAGAGAGGGAGGTACGTTAATAAGAAGAAAAAAACTCTGTACTAGGGGTGTAACGATACCCTCATGTCACAATTCGATATACATCACGATACTGAACTCACAATACGATATTATTGCGATACTCCAAGACATATGATAAAAGGTTAAAAATTGTTTTTTACTGTTGATTAAAATGCTAAATTTGATATTACATTGTGGGTGTAAATGAATAGGCTTGATCTTGGTGCTGGAAACCCAATGCACAGGACAATAGTGACACCAGAATAAAAATATTGATAATTCTGAAGCTGAAAATACAGAATTATTTTAGACGAATATGCTTGTTCTCTGTCACTGACTAGATGTATTTAAAATAATGTAGGCCACTTTTTACTGGTAACATCAGACATTTGGCATTATCAGGACCCACAAATATCCCCACATTGCATTATTATACATTATATTCAACATTATATAATTTAATGTAGTACTGACTCTAAAACTCTGAAAACTTGATTTTTTTCTCACATAGTAATTTTCATTTTGGGTGAACCATCCACGATACATATTGTCACTATCCACGATACATATTGGTGCATTTTTGTATTGCGATATATTGTGATATGATATATTGTTACACCCCTACACTGTACTAAGAAAGGAACAATAAGTGTAATGCCTATTTCCACCTGACTGGTGACACACCCTTTAGTACAGCCTGTCTGTCCAACATTGCCTTGTAAACAGGATACAACCTTTCCTCTCGGTTCAGCCGGTCGGCACAAATGTGCTTAATGTCAGTCCAGGGTTTGGTGGTCTGAAATTTGAAGAGCACAAGGGCAGAATCGATCACTTCACCCTCTGGCTATAGCATGACACTGCACTTGACTTGGATTAGCAGGCGTGAGGTCACCTTGACATGGGGTTTTTTGTTTCAGCAGTGTTTATTGATATGGTGGAATGTTTACGGCTTTCCTTTCACAGGGAATGCGTTACATACTGTGTGTGTGTGTGTGTGTGTGTGTGTGTGTGTGTGTGTGTGTGTGTGTGTGTGTGTGTGTGTGTGTGTGTGTGTGTGTGTGTGTGTGTGTGTGTGTGTGTGTGTGTGTGTGTGTGTGTGTGTGTGTGAACTGAAAAAAATATGCTCAGAATGAATGGCTGCGATTCTGTCCCTCAAATCACATCAACACATTTAACTGGCTACTGAATGACATAATAAAATTAAGACCAGTGCAATAAAATCTGAGAAAATGGTTGATTTGAGCACAATAATGCCAGAAGTAAAGCTCTGTAAGACTTGAAATGTGATTTTCAGTAGGCATACATTGCAATGAATGATGGGACTAAGCAGAACTAAAACCTGAAACTATAAAAAACTTTTTTGTTACTTGAAATAAAATAAACATGAACTGAAATGGCACACAGTATAGGCATATAAAAAAGTATAAAAAAGCTTGATGTACTAAACAAACTGAAACTCAAACTAAAATAACAAAGAATAAAAACAGTATAGACATTTAAAAAAATTCAAATGACAAAAACATAACAAAATGACTAAATCTTTAACTAAAATCGAAATCAAAAATATAAAAATGAAGTCAGAATATTATAAATAGTATCTTAATGATACTAAAATAACTGCAATCTAGACACCAAGGGCCCTTGAGAAAGATTGAAGACCTCGTTTACGCATTCATTGGAGGTGCTGCTGTTTCTTCTGTGTTGTCAGTAGAGGGCGATATAACGCTAGCGTGCTTTCGAGTAACGCACACCTTATCTCAAGCTATCATACCTCAAGATTTATATATTTATTTGTAAAAAGTATAGTTATTTTTGACAGAAATCACATATACAAACGAGTCTACTCGTTCTGAATAAGCACTTATGCTTATTGTTTTGAGGAAAGTAAGCAGTAGCCTACTGTTATTTCTGCTTTTACATATTTAAAATCATGCTATTTTATAAAAAAAAAAAGCAGGCTAGTCTTAATCGAAACGCCCTATTAATTTGGATTAAAAGCTCATAGTTTTACTGTGATGAAATAAGAGTTAAAGAAATATTGTATTAGTCGTGGGATTGGTCAGGGACTTCCTGGTACAGTTCTCGTGCGTGCGTGTTCGAGTGAGCGAGAGAAAGAGGAGGGCGGGTGCCTGCCGGCTGGTAATATTTCTAACATTTGCTTCAAACCATTACTGAGTACATGTCCTACCTATGGCATAAACTAGAGCATGGCTAAAGTTATCTGTTTATTTAACACATAAATCTCCAGTAGTCACACATCTGCTCAAGTGATCTAAGCGACTTCTGTGTCACACTGAGGTAAATATTCTGGTCGGTGGGATTCATTCACACAAGGGACGAGTCCAGATTGCAGCTCAAGTTTGAGAACAAGTTTTCACATCACTGCTGAGTTTCTCTTATGCAGTATTACAGTGAGCGACCGGTGCTTTTGGACATTGCGGGAACTGAAGTTGGTGTGCTTTATTAATCAAGGTAAGTGAGTAACGTTACTTTGCGTGCCATTCATTTTAAAAGCACAATCAGTGTACGCTACGTGACGTATGAGTGTTGAATTCACACGTGTGTGTATGTGAGTGTCAAGGTGCGGATAATATTTCGTAAAGATTGGGTTTCTTGCATATTTGGGATGTCCGATTGGTGAACGAGTCGTATATTTCCAATGAATCGGTTGAAACGGTTCGCCAAATAGGACTGAACGATCTTTCGAGAATCAGACTTGACTAATTGCTGACAAATCGGACTGAATTAGTCAGAAGCAGTTTTTAAAAGTACCAAAGCCGAGAAGCATTGATAGTAAGAGCATTTGAAGAGAGGCAACCGAGGATTAATTGATGGCGAAATACTCGAACTAAAACAGAAATATTTATGAAAAAATATGTGACGCACTCGTTTATTGTAAAAAACGCTATAAAAGCGACCACATGACTAACGTACGCCATAATGTAAAATAACTTTTTGAAGCTTTTTTTTTTTTTTGTAACAAACGGTTCGAAAGAACTGATTCGCGAAAAAGAGTCGGACTTGATGTTTTCGCTTACTAGGCTTGTAAGATCCCTACTTAGACAGCATTTTATGGCATGGCAGCTCAACAGGGTTTTATGCACAGCAACTGTCAAGTGTTATGACCACATGGATCTCACCTGTTACTTGACTCCATGTTATCCATGAAATAACTTCCCTGACCTGTTCAGATCTTGATTCAAATGCATCATGATGGTTATACAAACAATCCCCCATCTCCAAAAGCTTTAAAACATATACATTGAGCTCCATTTCTTAGGGAGTGATTTGGGCGGCTTCAGACCGCATTTTTTCCCGTGACTCAGATGAGATGACAAGAGGAGTTGAAGGAGACCAGCTGTTAATAACTTAAATGCCAAACTAACCTCCCTCAGTCCAATTACATTGGGAATTCCACTGGGAATATACTATCAGCATCACCCTCAGAGACCAGGCTTGTGAAATTTGTGTAGAATGCGTGATTTTTTTTTTACTATACTGTGTAGGGTGTAATGTAAATGTAAATAAGAGTACATAGCACACACCTGTGCGGTCTAGCAGCCCAGCACTGATGACATCTTAAGGTCGGTGGCAGGTCATGTCCTCAAGTGTCCTTACTCACATCCCCCCTGTGTCATTCCTGTTTCCATGTGTTGCAAAACCTAACGAAGATACGCCTGTCAAATTAAATGGATTGCTTGCAATGGGACCCTGCAGTGCAGTTTTTTTTTTTTATTGTGCAACATTGCATGTATGGTGTAACTAGTATAATTGACAACAATTAGGAGCTGACAGTTGCTTATGCTTATGGATGAATAATGCTATAAGCAGTTAAGCTTTGCTGTGTGTTTTCCTAGAACTATTACAACATTTATTTTCATTTAGAATGGTTGTGTTGCAAAAAAAATAGTCTTGTTAAGTAAGACATCCCTGCAAGCCTTATTAACTCAGGGTTGTAATTGATACATGGCGACTAACTGTGCCAAATACTTTGGGATGGAGCATATTTTCAGTTCAACGGGACTCTGGTTTTTGGTTGGAGGCCGGGAGACAATTTTCCAGCTGTCCCCAGACAATTAAGTTTCTACGTCTGTCAGCAGCGAGCCATATTAGTGTGCCGTGTGTGTCCACTTTTCCATTGTGCAAGGAAACATAGTCTAACTTTGTATTAGGCCGAAACATTTGCTTTATCCACTGTTGAGACTTCTTGTTTAGTCTGTTTCTTTATCTTCCAATTACTCTATTCATCATGTTTATGAAGATGGTGAGATTGCGGAGGAATATTTGGTTCAGAGTGGGAGGGCTGGTGACATATGTGGCTGTGCAAAGCAAACCCAGCCCTTCCTTCATTGCTGGTCTGTCAACGTGTCCCAGAGAGATCTCAGAGGGGATACACCTGTGTCTGAAATGCTCAGAACAGGAAGTTCTCAGGGTTAACCAACCACATAAACGGGTCTCTACCCGGCTTTAAGCTGAAGCTGCATTCTGCACCTAATTGACTGTTCATTTGTTGTAGCATTAGATTTACATGAAGTTGAACTTAACCCTATTTACTTTGTAATGCGCGTTGCTGGTTTCATTGTGAATGATTAATTTATCTTAGTATTCATTCATCAAAATATTCAGCCTCTTCAAGTCCCACACTACTTTTTGTTCTCGTTCAATATCCTGTTTTGGAAATGCATGACATTACTGGAGTAAAATGGGTTGCAAACGCCTTTCATGTTGACTTTTTAAACATTTAGTCTTTAGCTCAACATTGCAAAGTCTTTCTTCAGTAGATAAAACGGTTCTTCGTGTAATTGTGCGGTACAGAGGAACAGAGTGGCGCTCGACTTGATAGCCTTTATTTACATTATAAAGAGCTCAGCAAAGCAGGTTTGAATCTAGTTTTTTTAGTTTGAGAACTATAGGGAGCACACGGTAAGAAAGAGACTGTGGACTTGTGTTGTAAATGTCTTTATGCCCTGTGGTGAGTCATGAGCTCATTGCAGGATCTGCAGTTTTTCTTAATTTAGCTGTGGCTTTTCCACTTGAAATTTCCCATCGAGGCCCTGCCCTTGGACTCCATTCTGCTCCATATCAAGGAAAAATGGCAAAGGCCAGACCAAAAACTTTTATCTACAGCTCTAAAACTTGGATGGTTTATTTTAATGGCATTTTTATTTGAAACTATCGTTCAAAAGTTTAGGGTCAGAACATTTTTTTTTCTCTGTAAAGACACATCTATAATGTTACATATAAATGCTGTTCTTAAACAAATGTATCACTGTTTCCACAAAAAATATTAAGCGGCACAACTGTTTTTATATTGTTAAGAAATATTTCTAGAGCACTAAATCAACATTTATGAGATTCCTAATTAGGGATGCACCGTTTAAGAAAATTTTCGCCAATACCGATAACCGATAACTCATGATATTTGAAAGCCGATAACCGATATATTGGTCGATAAATATAAATAAAAAAATTTAGTTTAATTTTTGAGAGCCTGATTACAAAAACAAAAGTATCTTCATTAAATCCATGTCACAAGCACAACATTCTAATGATGTTCTCATTACAATTATATGTGGCCTAAATGACAGACTTGTGCTGCACATGTTGCACTGAACTGCATTTTCCTTTTTGAAGTGATTCAATCATATTTCAAGCAATTCAAAACCTCCATGGCGAACAGTGCGCATCTTAAGTGTCTCATTCAAAGGAAATAATCCATTATTTATCAGCTTTAATGTATCGGCCAAATTTTCTTATCGGGCCGATAACTGAAACATTAAAAACATATCTCAGCCGATACTGATATGGTGGCCGATATATCGTGCATCCCTATTTCTAATCGACTTAACATCATAAGACCTTGAACTTTTGAACATTTATTAAAAAAAATCTGACTTTCAGTGCATTAGATTTACCAGAGAGTCAGTCAGACACTTTCTAATCAGTCAAACGTTTTCTCATTTCTCATATATTAAGCTAAATGGCTGTTATTTGAGATTGCAGATATGTTTACATGCTTATACTTATCTTGTGCTGACTGTGGATTTTAGGAGCTTAAGATCCTCGGTTTGCTTAGTGACACACATACACAGACTACTGATTAACCTGACGGTGTTAGATATTCTGTAATCCATCAGGGATCCTTTCCCCTGGGATTACAGTCTCCCATGATTGACAAGGGCGGACACTGGGGCTGGAGTTGAGGGATTATTGTAACATGAGCTGAGGTTACATTCCTTCTTCCAGAGGTGCACTTAGAGATGAGATTACAGCAGAGATTGCATCCTTTCCCTGTGCCCCCATGTTATTTTACATCAGCTTGTTCGTGCCTGTTTGCATCCATTGTGTTCCAGCACACATGCTCCACAGACACGAACAAGGCAGGAGCTCTGCTCCATGTTCCTTCCCGAGCCTCAATGACCTTTGTGACCCTTACCCACTGTAGATAAAACCATGGTGCCCTTAAAGCATGAGAACGAAAGCCATTATGTGTTATCTTGTTCATGGTACCATCCTTCACATGCTTACGTCCTCATCCTGTTAACCGCTCAGGATAAATCAAGTCTTAGTCTTTATCAAAGACCTTTGAAGTGAAAACTTTATGAGCTCCTTTCACTTCTCACGATCATGGTGAGATCTGTAAGGCATGGGTTAACCTTTAACCAGGCTCACTCCTGCATGGAGATAAGTCATGCAATCCAGGCCAGGTGTGGCCTTGCACCCAGACCGCAGAAATGTGCATATTGTGCCTGAGCGTTCCAGAACTGTTGACCATTTTAACAAAATATATTGTCTCCACTATGGTCATGGTTGGAAAATCAAGGATGGATTCAGAAGCATAGAGTAAAGTAATGCTAAAAAAGTTGTCACTATATAGGCTAGTTGACTGGCACAGTTTTTACTGCACTGAAACAGGTGCTTCCAGTTGAACGAAATAACGTTTCAAAGGTTTGATGTGATGCCGCTAACTTTAGCACATTTAGCCTGGTTGGTGTACTTGTTTTTCACTGTGAATGCACTACTGGCCATGTTTGCAAAATATTACGCACCTTGAGAAAAAGATTGAGTTAGTATATACAGTCAGTATACAGTATGTCATAGGCTACTAGTTTTACTGGAGTTAGAAGAGTCACAATTCATAGGCTCTTGCACCCTATTATAGGGGGGCATGTTTAGGAATTTTATCGCATGTTGATTTTGGTGATATCGCAGTAGAGATAAAGGAAGTGTGTGAAAACTTAGTCCAGGCATGTTTCAGAGCGTTCAACATCAGATTTAGATTCACCTCATTAAAGCACCTCATTTCCCACACATGGCAGTTGCTTCCAGACGTGGAGTGACTCAGTTAAAAAAACAAGCGATTGACTATGTAAGACATGTAGTAATAAGCTCTTCCAGACAACGAAAGGTCTTTATATATGTGTATTCATTCACTGGAAAAGAATGGATGTATGATGTCATTAGAATTGGATTTGTTGTCATAGATATTGAGCACATCCAGGTAGTGTTGTCACGATACCAAAATTATTGTTTCGATACCGATACCAAGTCAAGTATTGCGATTTCGATACTTTTTCGATACTTTTCCTGAAAAGGGAGAAACACTCTCAAATATCATTGCTGTACTTTATTTTAAAACCGGGACAACATACTAATCATATAACACACTAATATGAACATATGAACATCAGATATATTAAACATTTGAACAAAATATGAAATATAAAAATATAAAAAATAAATTGGAGCAATGACATTCAAGGGTAATTTTTTTAAATAAATTTAGTGCATTATCTCTTTTATCATAAGAAACATAAGAGCTTTATCTTGATTCTGAACTTTGAATAAAAATATGAACAGTGATTATATTAAACAATGTTTAATATTGGTAACATATATGATAAGCCTCATTGGTGATCTATTTGACATATGGGGAGAGTTGTGGAAGGCCTATACTTCATGTTAAACAAATATATGGCAGTATTGACGGCAAAATCATAGACTGTAGGGCAAAATAGGCTACAGAATAATTCGTTCTGTATTGACAGGTGCAATATTTGAAAATCGATAATATTTTTTTAAATTACATTATGTCAAAACTTTCAAACATCAAAATGTCATTTATTAATATGTATTCGTGTCAAAATGACATAGAAACATCTTTTCCTATTCTATTTTGCCTGGAAACGCTTCCAACACGCTTGCGTGTCGCGTGAAAAATAGGCGTCGGTTCTATTTCTAGCATACACGCGTTTTCCGCGCGTCTCGAGCTGCGCCCAGACGCGTGTGTCACGCAGGCAGTTAACGAGCCGAAATAAAAACGGACACGACACGCAGCCAGTTTGTCGCCGGCCTTACAAATCTGGAACGCGGTCATTCTTAGAAGTATCGATACTAATAAATTAAGGAATCGTGACGTTTTTAATTTCCGATTTACTTTTGAAGTATCGGTGCACCGTGCAACAGAGCAAGGTAGGCAACGTACTTCCATATGTCACTCCTCGCGTCATCTTTTTCTACGAGTCGTGGACCACTTCGCACATGCAGCCATCTCGCTGTAGTGTTTTGTCACATGACACTGACAGCGGCAGGTTCTTTGCTGCGTGCGTCAGGAAAAAAACACATACGTCCATAGGGAGGCGTTTTTTTTTTTTTTTTTTTTTTTTTAAGTATCGATACTGATAAATTTAGGAATCGTGACGTTTTTAATTTCCGAGTATCGCGATACTTTTGAAGTATCGGTACACCGTGCAACACTACATCCAGGTCTACAATTGTCTTCAGATATGTTTTTTAATTTTTAACCATGTTCTAACTTTTAAATCAATAGTACCTTTTAAAAATTAAATTTATACTTTTATTCATCAAGGATGCATTAAATTCATTAAAAGTGACCGTAAAGACATTTACAAATGATTTATATTTAAAATAAATGCTGTGCTTTTGAACTTTCTATTTATCAACAACAACAAAAAATCACAAGATTATCATGGTTTCCTGAAACATATTAAGCATCAAGTAAATGCAGCCTTGGTGAGCATAAAATACTTCTTTCAAAAACAACTGACCACAAACACTTGAACAGTAGAGTATAAGATGCTAAAAAAGGTTTGTCTGGTGCAAAAATAGCCCCCCAAGTTAACACCCCCTGCTCTTGAGTACTCAAAATGGGGGGGAAAAGTTAGACAAAATGACTAAAATGCCCATCCCTATTCTGAGTTTGTCTACATACAGTCCCACTAGGTCAGCTGTAAGACTGGCCAAAAGTAAATTATTTGTCCTTTTGCACTTCCCTAAGGAACCGCTGGTATCTCATAATTATGGCTGTAATGTGTGGAATGGGTGTGGTGACTCTCTGGTCCCTGTGCACAGAACTGTCACGTTTGTGCAGCAGCTGAGTGTCTGGTCAGCAGCTGGCCGTCGTGCCAAATGGTCCACGACTAGACGATGCACAGATACATTGTGTTGACCTCACCCCATGACTTGCATTTGAGCAATGCAGGATAATGAAATGATAGTGTCATAGCTGAGATGTTGTAATAGGCCATCTTGTCTTTTCAGTGTTTTCCTTGTGGAGTAGAATATTTTTTCACAATGGAATTGTGAACTTTTTTTCCCCCTCCTTTAATGTTAGGTTTCAATAATTCAATACAAACATTCATGAAGTTATTTGATTTATTTTGCATTTATTGAGTAAGTCAGGCTTTCTTGGGTGTCTGTGACATAGCGACCTCCATGCTTTTACACCATTCAGAATGGAGTTGAGAATGACTTCTAAATTCCTGAATTTGAATTAAATTTGTATCGATGTAACAAACAGGATGCAGATTTGTAATGAAATGTAAGGAAGTTTATTTATTTGTATTTTTATTTATTCATACAATCATTTTGTTTGGCTAAACTAAAGCCAGATTGACTAAGTTTGAGTGTTGCTTGATGGTGTTTGGCTCCAGTAGTGTAAGCAGCGTTGCAGTGCTTGAGAGAACTATTGAACTTTTAGTGAATAATTGTTTTAAACACATTCCTTTGAGTGGGACACTTTGAGGTGAGAGGGGCAACTGTAGGCCGTCGGACTCTGAAATCTGCAATCGCGCTTTGTGTTTTGTCAGAAACAGTCTGATTGTCGCAGATCCCCGAAGAAGCGGAAAACAGGAAGGTCCGTTATCTGTATTTTCAAGGATTGTTATGCAGTCCATTTCCAGTGGATGTGGTGTTGAAAATGAAATAGAAACATCTCTAATTGACCACTGACAGCTCAACTGCCTTGACTTGTCAGTAGAGGAAGAGATCTCAGATCATCACATCTTATACTCAACACTAGAGCACACTACTAGGGATGCACAATATATTGGTACCATGTCGATTAGCAGCTAATATTAGAGGCTTTTTACACTTATCATTTTGGACTGTGTTGGATATTTAATGCTCATTTCCCTTAGTTTTACATTTAGATTAGATTTTCTTTTAGATTAGATTAATCTTGTTCTAAACACTAATTTAGCAAACCTCAAAATGAATTTTTTTTAATTTTTCAATTATTTAAATAAAAAAAAAAAAAAAAACTATAGAATTTTAATAAGTTACTTTTCTTACGGACTCCTATTGGCTGATGCAGGTGCCCTTAAAACAGCTTGTTAGAGGCCAAAGAAAGAAAGACAGAGCTAGGAGGTGACGGTGTCATCACTGTTCCATCCTCCATCCGCTCAGCATTGCATAGAGACAGGAACCCTTGTGGGAACCCCCTGTCCCACGCTCAGAAGCATAACCTGCCCTTATAAGGCATTGTGGGTATTCTAAGATCTTGGAGGAGGAGACTTAAGCATTGCCAACCCAGCTGCTGTATATGAAAGCAATGGGAGATCCAGCTGGCCCTAAGCAGCGCCGCTATGCTGTGCTTCCAGACCAGTCCTGGAAAAAGGAAGGGCCGCTTGGGGGTTGGGTACAGGGCTTTTGCATGAGTAGGATGTTTGGAGTTCCTCTGACGAGTACAGTCATGTCCACTCGTACCTCATTGCAACTTCTTTGGTGAGAAAAAATTAAGGCTGTGCTGAAGTAATGCTTTGTCCTTTCCTCTTCTCCTCCCTTATAACCGGTTGGCTGCTGCAGAAGTAGGCGTGTTTTTGGTGGCTAAATGTGTTGGTAAGAGAGCTAGAAAAGTGTGATTGATTGTTTTTTTCACTAGAGATTTCTTCCCTAATAGATCATTTCACTTCTGTTGGAAAGCCTTGATGGATTATTTCATTATGAAAACCTAAAAGAAATGCCTGCTTCTGTTCTTGTACGGCAAAGGATTGAAAAGTATGTTCGATATTTCATACATATACCAAATTTTTATTGTAAACAGTGTGGCTCAATGAAATACATTTATTTAGTTAGTTAGTTATTTACTTACTTATTTTTATAAAATAATATATACACGTACTGAATATATAAAGCTGGCCAAAAAAGATGAGAAAAATATAAATAACTCAAATGTGCTGAATATATATTTTATATTATATTTTGAAACATAGTTAAAATATATATCTGAAAAAACATAGCTGTATGATTTTTAAGTGGAAAAACGTGCATCCTTTTGTATAAAGAACACTGAATCCATGGGTTTTCCAAATCATCTGAATGATTAATGTGCCATGGACATGAGCCCGGTTGGGTTTTGGAGAGGAACCTTCCTTCTTGTCCAGAAAACACATCATTTTAAAGCCTCCAGGTTGTCTGGAAATGTGTTCGTCCTGTTGAGTGGAGCAAGCTTTACACCACCATGTGAGGTACTCTATGACTCAAAAAGCCCAGATGAAGAAGGGATGAGAGGAAACGAAAGAAGTAAATGAAGCTGTGAGCTTCACTCTCTGTCAACTAACAACTTCCTGACGCACGTTGCCACAGTGACCTTGTTTAGTTATGTCACAACATTGATTTCTACATTCTGGTGAGACGGTATGGGTTTCCCCCCGTCTTTACCTCTCACTCTCTCTTTCTCTTGTTGTCCCCAGTGCTGTGCTAACTGTTTAACACCCACATTACATTCTTCTGTTCTGACATCACACACTATCAGCTTTCTCTCTGCTTTTCCTCCTCCAACATACACCTCCCTTCCTCATGTACTGCCTTTCAAATAGCATGTTTAATGTGTAGGTCACTTCTTGGTTTACTTTGTATGTGTCTGCTTCCCTCTGCAGGTTTCATAAATGTAAAAATGTTTCCATTTTTATTTTTTTATTCACTCACCAGCCCTCATGTCATTCCCATCCTCCACTTCCCATGATACTTTAGGCCTTTTCCCAGTATCAGGCTTTTCTCACCACTCCCATTCATTGCTCAAGGCGCTGACACATTAGTAAACAAAAAGGACTTATTGTCATTGTTGGATTTTTTGGCAGCCATATTCTCAGGGATAGTCACAGTAAGGAAGGGACAGTTAAGGGATGGTTCACCCAAACATGTCAGTGACTTATATGATTAATGTGAACGAATAGTGACTTAAATTAGGTCTGGTTATTACACAAACCTATCGAAGGGCTACTTTTATGGTGTTTTTTTGTGTGGTTTTTTTTTTGGAGCTTGAAAGTTCCCCATTGATTGCAATTGCATGAAAAAGTGCAACCAGGACGGTGCTCAAAATTTATCCTCCTGTGTTCCACGGAAGAGAGACATTTCTGGTCATTTTTGCGTGAACTATCCCTTTAAGTCATGAACAAATGTGAAAAGTGAAAGCAAGATCACAAGAAAGCAAATAACAGCCGCCTTCAGGTGAAGAGTTAGTTTGTTTGAATGGTCAACCAGAAGAGAGAGGAGGTGTGTTGCTTATTCCAGTTAAACCCAACTAGGTTTTTTTGAAGTTCATTCAGTACACTCAGGTCTTTTCTTTACTTCAACGCTGGCCATATTGTTGAAGGATAACACGGCAATCAAAGTTTATAGCTTTGATCTTCTGCCCCTCTGTACCATCCTCTGGCCGACACAACCGCTTCTACAAATAGACCTGTCCTAGTGTGAGAGTATAAATAGGCTTGTAACAGAGTAGGCGGAGAGAAGGAGGGAGGGGCAGAGAGAGAGAAAAAAGAAGTAAAGGAGGTGGGAATGGATTGAGCAAGTACAAAGACCAAATATTTTCATAAGTCTCATTACACACAATTTGAATTAAAATGCCTGTCTCGCCCACATCATTAGGTCCTGACCAGGATCCAATTCCAAATAAATGATGTGGACAGATGATTGTGGTCTGGGACAAAAGGGATTGAAACTTGATTTGTTTGTGCATGGGTTCCTGAGAGCTGGCGGGAGGTTCAGAGGAGGCTGGCAAACATAGAGTCTAGTGACTTAACTATGACTCCTCTCTGAGAGGCCGTCTGCACTGGGGGAAACATGTGCTGGGCTGTATGTACAAGACTTCCCTTTTTTTTTTAAATAAAAAAGTCATGTATTTTAGGATTTACATTATTAATTGTTGTCCCGTCGTTCCAGTTCTTAAGAGGGTTTTTAGAAAACGCTCAAACACTGACACTAAAGACTGGAGTAATGATGCTGAAAATTCAGATTTGCCATCACAGTAATAAATTACAGTTTCAAATATGGTAAAATAGATAACCGTTTTAAATTGTAATTATATTTCACAATATTAGATCAAATAAATGCAGCCTTGGTGAACATAAGAGACTTTTTTCAAAAACATTGAAAAAATCTTACCGACCCCAACATTTTGAACAGTAGTGTAAGTCAAACTAAAAAGTGTGTTGTGTACTTATGCCATCACAAGTGAGATAAATACTTTTAGAGCATAGTGGGCTATAAATATGCAAACTTAAATTCTGCAAATGAGTAAATTCTCCATGCGGAATGTGTTCTGTTGATTGAGTGATAAAGAGAGAGGAAGTGAAGGGCATTGACCCTGAAAGTGGCCTAAAATGCAAGTATAAGCGACAGGCATGCAGGGAAAAAAGCAAGAGTTTCCATTGCTAATTTCCCACGGATGTCATTTGACCACTTTAAGGAATAGAACGCTCCACATAACAAACAAAACCTCAGAGTGTTTGTTTCTCCGCCAAAACGCCATGTGAGGATGTCTGAGTCCTGCTTTTACAGTGACCTGAAGGAAGACTCTGAGTTCAGAGAGTCTGGCACACTCAGTCTGACACAGTGGTTGATGCTTTATGCCGTCTCTTAAAGGAAAAGTTAATTCAAAAATTATCTGTTTATGTCGTTGCAAACCTGCATGACTGACTTTCTTTTGAGGAACACAAAAGAAGATATTTTACAGAATGTCCAAGTAGCTGTTTTGCGTACATGTAATCAACACACTGAATAACTAAATGAAGTAATGTGAATAATATCTAACTAAATAAATAAACTGCCCCAATAAGAATAAGTGCATAAATGGTCCAATGCGGAAATTGTATCTTAATTTAATTTAATCAAATGTGCATTTAATGATTTTATAATGTATTCGATAAATTAATAATAATTATTACATTTATCAGGTCTTTAATTATAATGTAATATATTATAATATGAGGGGTAATAATGGAACAATTGATTTAAAAAGTGATTTTTTTTTTTCAGTATTATTTACAACAGGATTTGCTTTTTCATGGGTTTAAAAAAATAAATAATTCTAAGACAATAAAAAAAAACGTTGTGCATCAAATCAATCCTTTCGTGGTAAAAAATTTACTTGATTCTCAAAAGTAAATTTTTGCGCCAGCCTAATGTAACATTTTTGACAAGTAACGTTTTATAATTACTTGGGTTGCCAAAAATTGGCGGTTTTACAGTAAAACATCGCGATGGACGATGATATCGTAAGCACTTTTTATTTTCCTATATCTCTTTACATAAATATTTTTTTCTACTTAACTATAATTTCGTTATTTTACTAACCCAACTAATTACTCATCCGGGCTTTCCAATAGGTTGCACGTAAAGGGGAAAAAAGTAGCACGATTCTTTCTGCCAGTCGGGCTGCAGCAGGGCAATCGCCGAAAATTCCGTGATGGGCCCACGGAAGTTAAGGAAAAGGACACGCGGAACAACAACGGGTTGGGTTTAGGAAAAAAAGAACAGGACGGTTGGGTTTAGTAAAAGAACAACGGGACGGTTGGGTTTAGGAAAAAAAGAACGGGTCGGTTGTGTTTAGGAAACTTTACACGCGGGACATGATTCCTGGTTTCCTGGGTGAAAGCCCTGTGTTGTTTGACCCATCCACCACCCCAACCAACCGGATTTTCGGCCTTTCATACTACTCACTACCGTAGTCGCTCTTAATGCTACGGAATCGTGCTGACCATCACGGGAAAAAAAACAGATAAATGTGTCCGTGTACACGGATCAATAGATTAAATTACGTGACCATTTCACGAACTGCCGTGAGACTGGGCTGGTCTGACGGTGTGGGGGACGTGGCATCACGATGGTGGCTCTCCATCGGTCAGCCAATCACGATGGACGATGATATCGGCACAACCCTAATAATTACCCAAAAATCAAACGTTGTTCACCCCTCACGCTCGTTATCATGTCCGTCAAAAGCTTAGGCTGGCAGTCGTTTAATCGGCATCAATCACTTCACTGAATACTTGCCAGCTAAGAACTTATTACCTTATGATCCATCTGTTTTCAAATCCACATAATTTGGATAGCATGACATTGATGTCTGTCAAAAAATAATGTACACAATACACGGTAGTATTTACGAGAAACAGAGGTCCAGGGAGAACACGCATATAGACCGGATGTTTTGGCTACATTATCGCTTTCCGAGAAGTGGGTGAAAATGGCTGCTTGAGTGGCTTCAACATGTCAGAGACAACAAAGTACATAATGCATAATGTACGCGAGTATAAATTTGTTCTTCATTCGCCGAAATTGAATCGGACTGATCAGGGAACTGAGTGAAATACTTCACACTGCATGCTAAAGAGAATAAACACCAATCCAATTGAAAAACTTCACTGGGTTAGTGAACACCGTTCAACATGATTGGTTTTGACATGTTTTCATTCTTTGACATCCTGATTTGAATATGTTCTATATTTGACAGATTTTTTTTTTTTTGTTAAATGAGTGTTCTTGAGATGAGTTCCTGTAGTCGTCCAGTTTGACTTTCATATGCTGATGCAATGTATATTATAAACTTGACGGGTGATTTAAAAAAAAAAAAAAAAGTAGTTTGATCACCATCTTCTCAGTTGTTTAGAAGATTATGGCAATTATCAAAGTTTGATCAAATGTTGTTAATTTTCCAATAAAAGATGATACGTTTTTAGATAATTTTTTTACGTTTAGCAGACTCGTATATGCTTTTGTTGTATGGAAGAAACAGCATTTTGTTTCATGTGGGATGTAAGAGAAAAAACAACAATTGCTTTAAGTTCTGTCCATCTCTTCTCTATCAGTAGAGCTTTGCACTATCATATTTGGCTCAGTTCTAGGTACAGTAAGGTGGAGCGCTAACAAATTGCCTTATTGCCCGATATTAAAGGATGGCGTTAAGACCGCTTTTGAAAGATGGATCAAGGCAACCCGGATCAGACAGTGGGTTGATTTAGAAGCCGCTGTTTATTTATCCTGTTCCTTAGACAACCATTGTAATTCATTGACTGCAGCCACTCATCATAAATTCATAAAGTTTTTAAGAGCACACATACTGATAGAAAAGCGTGTGCATGCAGATCGAGAGCAAATATAATGTCCAGTGACATAATTGTGCCCGCTCTTCTTACACGCTGAACCTGTAATGTCAATGTTCCCAGAGAGAAAGAGAGAGCAGCTCATACGTCTGGAATATATTACTTAGATTCCTGCAGGCGGGGTCTCTGATTATGTTGGCATAAGTGGGAAAGGGAGCGAGCGAGAGAATGAGAGATTGATAGGACCGAAAGAATAGGGGAGGATTTATATGAATCACAGTGTGCAATGCTGCATTCCTATATTTTGCAACTTAAATTAAATCCTGCTTCCCTGCGCACAGTTATGTCATTTGGAGTGTCCAGTAGAGGGCGCTGCTTTGATTATGGTCAGTGGAAGTGACCTTGGTTAAGGTTTTACCTGAGTGTGGACTGAACAGGTAGTGTGATGTGTTCTTACTGGGTGGAGAGGAGAAAATGGGGTGTGTCTTCATACATTAACCCTTTGCCCTACACTGGAAAAGTGCTGATGCATAGCCATTTTTTCAGTCTCATTACGCTGATTTGCAGAGAGCTTTCGTAACACTTTGACAGAATATTTTTTAGCTGAATATAAATCATTTTCTTCTTGGTTTTATCCTTCATTTTATCTGTACTATCTGTTTATCTCACAGAAACAATAGCCATAAATCATCTGTGTGTTAATGCCTGTGAGTGACATCAGGTTATAAACTAAAAGTTAAGCACCATAAGTGATTGTGATCTGTGCACTATGAAGTGCACTTGGCCTGTTTTTCTTTCTCGGGCAACTGAGCCACGTTTGAGCACATTAATTACCTCCTTGACGGATCCCTATCTGAAATCTGCCTCAGATTTGCTGCAGCATGGAAGGAGGGAGGGGAAGGAAAATTCACTTGGGAAAATCAGTTAGCTGCATATCATCCAACATGCAATGCTAGGTACAGAGCTTTCCCGAGTTCCAAATACCAAATCCCTGAATTCTCATGAAGTGTCAGCATGAGACAACGTGTTTTCCTATATTATTTCGTACACATTTTGTTTGTAATATTTTCTTAAAGAGGCACAGGATGGTTTTTAAGGGCAGGCACGTGCAGGGTTACTACAGGGGGGCTGGAAAGTTTTAGCTTTCACTGTAAATCCCATTTCTGGAGGATAGAGCAAATGAGTCGAGGAAGGCAGAGAGGGGGAGTGTGTCACTTTTCAGAAGGACTGACTTGTGCCTCCGTAGGCAGAGAGAGAGAGAGAGAGAGAGAGCGAGACGAAGGGAAGGAGAGGAAAGTTAAAGCTGAAGAAATGGCAGCTGGGACGCTCCCACACATGGTGCAGACAAAGTTAAAATAACAAACTCTGTACACTTTCTCAAGTGAGAGCCGCTGTTTTGGAAATACTAATAATTCATACACTTACAGCAACAAGCTGGGAAGAACGGGAAGATGAAGTATCGAGGCATGGTAAGAACCACAGCATGCTCCATACTAAACAAAAGCAGCTGGGAGAGATTCTGCAATGTCAGCGAGGGTCTTATGAAAGTGAAATATGTGATTCTGGTCCAGAGTTGTCAATTTATTTCGTGTTTAGAATATGTAATGCTTTGCTAGCATGGCTGGAATGCTAGTATGACACACAGGGAATCATGTATGTATCTATCTATCTATCTATCTATCTATCTATCTATCTATCTATCTATCTATCTATCTATCTATCTATCTATCTATCTATCTATCTATCTATCTATCGTGTAATGTATATATACACACACACACACATGTATAGAGATATAAATGTGTGATACAGTAAATAGTTTTACCAATTTGTTATAGTAATTTATAGCGCCTGAGGTTTAGATATTTCACTGAAATTAAACCATTTTTTCCTTTTTAAGTACAGTTTTGTATGTGTTATCCATTGTCTAGGTTGTTCATTAAAGAAGAGTAACTTCGACAACGCAGGCATGAATATCGTCCAATCTCTAGTCTCAGTCATGTAGTGAAATAGTGATATAAATAGTGAAAATCACTTTTCCTCTGAAAAGAAGGATTTTGAGTTTTGTTGGTCCAAACAACCAACTTATGCTTATCTTAACTTGTGCTTATCCTATATCTTGGGACCTTCTTTCATGCTGAACATTCTGACAGTCAGTATCTATGTTCATGCCATAGTGTCGTCTCACAGTGAAGCAATCTCTGGCTTTGAACCAGCAGCAGTCACTGTTAAATTCCAGGCTATCTTTCTGAGTGAGAGTGAGAGAGATATTGAAACTGGCGTCTGTCATCGAGCCATTCCACTCTACTACATTTCTTCCTGTCTGTGTCATCCACGACCTTCATCTGAAAACCAACAGAAACTTCAAAAACAAGCACTCAAGATTGAGCCTTTCACCCATTCAATGTCACGAAACGCTACGAGTGTCATTTGCAGAGCATCATTTCATATTCAAATAAACACACCTTGCGGTCGGCAGTACTTTAGCTGTGCACATTTTGTCGTAGGCAAATAAGTGCAGAGGGTTGATGAATATCTGACATTAGATTTATGGTATCTGGTGCAGTTTCACACGAGATTCCATTGAATTGCTAAACAGCTGCACTGCTCACTGGAAGATCCAAATCTCGGGAAGAGGAAATTAAGTTTACATGTTGACATGCTGCTCTGAGTGACCTTGGATATTTGAAATGGTTAGTCTTGAGATATTTAGGAAGGCCATAGCTATACATCTAAATATGATTGTGCAGGAAAAGCTGTAAGAATGAAACTAGCCGGAAATACTGCGACGGTCCCTTAAGCAGTTTACAGTTCTCCCGACTCATGCTCTTCAAATGCCCTCGGGACATGAATGCCTTGCATTGTCCGGCAGGCTGAAATGAAGGATAACCGGTCACTTTATCTTTTCTAAGTCAAAAAGTATGTTAGTGAGTTTGGCATGTGGAGGGGGTGCATGTGATGTAAGACTCTTCACCTGTTTGGACAGAGCCAGTCACACCTGTCTGTCAACTTTCCCCCTGGAGATTTGACAGCCACCAGCTGACTTTCCAAACCAGCCCCTCAACACAAGGACAGCCATCGACTCAGCAGACTGGCGTGAATTACAATGCCACCCATGGAATTTCTCATCATCTGGGTGGTGGTAATTAAATGAGCATTGTAAGACCTCTTCTGTGAAGATTTGTTGATGAATACGGCTTGATTAAAGGATGATATGTTTATGACATGTTGGGGTCTCTGTGTGCAGATTTTGATTGTTTTAAGCACTTAGAAGTGTTTCATATCAGTTTCATGGCTATGAACAAGCTCTTTATTGTTGACATGCAAAACAGGGGCAAAAAAGTTGCATTACATTTGGAGAAGTGCTAAATATGTTTTTCCCCCTCTGACCAGCTGCATGAATCTACGTCGCAGGAGTCTGATCTTTTTGCACTTTCCAAAAAAAACAAAAAAGGAAAATAAACAAACAAGAAACCCCACACTCCTCCTCGCACGTATCATCATTGGTTTTAATGTTGTGGGAAGCCTCTTTGAGTGTTTCTTTAAATATGGCCACCTTTGGCCCCTGTGCACATTTTAGTAAATGAAGTTTCCTAAAACATTTCATACTCTGACCAGTTTATTTAATTTGCATCTGTCAATTTTGAAGTATCATACAAATTTCCACTACAGTGTCATTTCCTCGTATTTGACATCTTAGGAGTGGAAATGACATTTTAACTTAAACTACTAACTTGGCAGTTATACTTTTGTATTGGGGTAAAAAAAATGTCACACAAGAAATAATTTTTACACAATATATATTGAATTAAATAATTATTAATAATATAATAAACACAAAAAGTTGACTTTTTTGTATATTTTAATATTCTGCTGGGACAGTAATATGGCCATACTTGGAAAAACACCTTTATGAATCTATCATCGTTTTTAATGTAGCTGTGCCTCTCCACAAAATTCTGTGTCTCCACCCCTTGTTCTTTCCTTCTGCCAAGCAGGAGAGGAAAGAAGAGTGAGGTAACAAGTGTGCCAGATGACTCAATCAGGATGGAAACAGTTGGTAACTTCAAAAGCTTGAAATCATAAGCAAGCAGACAAGATTTACTTTTCGCCATTCTTCACCATTCCCAGTGAAAAGGGGAGGAGCACATGACTTTGCTCTGGATATCTAGGAATGTGCCCTTTATCCACTGCCTTCATTAACTATGAAAAAAATG
Organism: Leuciscus leuciscus; assembly: GCF_965113295.1. Lineage (NCBI taxonomy): Eukaryota > Metazoa > Chordata > Actinopteri > Cypriniformes > Leuciscidae > Leuciscus > Leuciscus leuciscus. Next base: position 23,047,461 of record NC_138733.1, read on the forward strand.
CACAACACATTCCCTTCTTGTTCATCGACCAGGAGTTGTTAACTGTACAGAATCACTGACTTGCCCTTAGAGAAAATAAATATTGGAGTGTTTGACTTGCTCGTTCACTCTTTCAAAAAATCGATCTTTGTAATCATAGCTCTGGTCCCTATCAGTCTGTTTCCGAAGACTGCTAATGTCTTCTTGCAATGTGAGAAGTGCTGACGAAGGCAGCTTGACTCGGCAGATCTCCCTGACTCAGCTCTGCTCACAAGAACCGAGCAAATCGCAAGGATTTTGGAAGGTCGAGCAAAAGGCAATTATTGTTCGATTCTTCCCAGTGCCTTTGTAAGCACAAATCTCTCCCTTCTTGTTATTTATTTTTTAAAGAAGGTTAGAGTGAAATGGATAATGAATAATTTGCCCACAGTCGTTTTGTTTTAAGATCAGCATTTGGAAAAAATGAGCACATGGCAAAGGGTCTTAGCTTGCCTTAAAGACCAGCAAGCATGGGGAAGGGGACCAGGGGTAGGAGCAGGAAAACAAATCCATAAAGAAGAACAATGGTGTAATGACGCCTGTTTCTTGAGAAAGTAGCATAGGAAGGAGACTTGGTGAGACAAGCCTTCTGGTTATAGCATATTTATTGGTGTAAATGAATGGTTGGATTCATTTGTGTTGGCTTTTGGCAGCTCACAGGGATTTTACATCTGATGCCCAGATAACTAAGGGTGCTCTGATCAGGATTTTTGGGACCGATATCAGTAGAAACAATATTGTCTGATACGATCACTGATACCGATCACCGAAATATATAATATTATTCTTAACAACAGTATATTTTAAGTATAAAAAAATGAAGAGATGAGAAAGTATCATGAATTGACAACTCTTTATTTATTGGCAAGAAACATGCATAATACATTCTGAGGTGATTAGGAACCGCTTAGAGCTTAACATAGCAGTGAAATAAACAATAAAAAAAAAAAACGAACAGTCAACAAAGTAATCAAATGTAAAACAACACTGCATAGTCTTCACTGTATAAATTAAATATAGATGAATCATACTAAATCTACTAAACAGCAATGAGTGTTTTCTTGTTAACATTAATGACACAGACGGCAGCAGGAATATTAGGCTGCTGTCACTTTAATAACGATTGCATGGATCCAATATACTGATACACATATGACTTTTTCTCAACTGTTTATGTTCACTTAAGACATAACCGACGGCGTTTAAGCAAATACTCACCAAGCTGGGCATTTTGTCATATTTCTGTGTTTAAATTTATGGGCTCATGTACCTCTCTCATTCGGCACGTTTCTAAATGTTTCCATTATTGTGATGTAACATTTTAATAGCTAACCTGTTATTTCTTTTGTAAACAAAGCTTTGGGCTGGACATATTATTCTTGAGTTGGCCAGCTGATGATGTCATGGTCTGTCTAACCAGCATGTTTAGTTTTGATTATGACTCCACCACCAATTATTATCTGTCAGTTCTGTGTCACTGCAGTAAATATACAGACAAATAACAAGTAGATGTGATTAAGACCAGATTAAGTGTGTCGCATGTTCACTGCACACTGCTCTAATTTGTTTTTCAAATATCATCGTTGGGAATGAGTGTCTGCACTCTTGTTAATTTGAATCGAATATGTACACTACTACACTTGAGCCAGTAAGTAACCACCTAGCAACCATCCAGATCACCCTAGCAACCGCATAGCTATGATCTATTCTCTCTGAACACCTTAACACTGCTTATTTTTTCTGCATTTGTCCGGGTTTTGTCCTGAATGATGAATTACACTTGAATTTCGATCTGGTTCTGATTGAAATGCAGGAGACAGAGCATTTAAAAGTGGTTTGTGTCTAATTTGTGAAAACTAGATTCCATGTGGGTCTAGATTTGAGCTTGAAATTAAAAACCGGCCTAATGGGGAACAAGAGCGAGAGTTTGCAAAGCTGTGTCAGACTTTCAGAGTTGATCCAGCTCTGTTGGGGCATTCAGCAGGCTGACGGATTGGGAATGAAGTCACTTCCTGGCACTAAACTTGTCGACTGTTCCCGCTCGGCTGTTATGTTTTTCTTACTGCTTGTTTTTTCCCACCGTTAGCCTCCCTCTCGTTGTAGTTGTTGTACATCACCTTAATTAAAGTGCTTGCTCAGGTGTGCTGTATCTGTCTCTCTCTCTGTCTCTCCCTCCAGGGGACGGCCGCTGCTGTGTCAATAGCAAAACAACAGCCGTGGCAGCTGGTGCGTTCACACAATGTGACTGTGTGTATTTCAATGCATAATCACACATTTGTTCATCTGAGGGTGTTTGTGTGTGTGTGTGAGTGGGTGTAAGTGCGCTTTTCTGTTTCAAGCTGGGAAGTGTCACCCATAGTCCTCTTTGATCAGATGACAAGTGACCTGCTAGAAATTAGTACATTTTTGTTTTCTACTAATTTATGCCTGAGCTAAAGAGCATCTCTGGACAAGGATCGACAGCTTAGGTTTTATCGACACCATGGATTTTTCAAATATTGGTGATCTAATGCGGAAAACCCAGGCCGCCATTGTGGAGAAGGGTTTTCACTTTAAAGATACAGATGTGGTAATAAATGTGAGTATGATGGTGTTTCTGTTTTCACAGCACACTTGAGTTTGGGTGGAGTTTGCAGTGATGTAGCCGCAGATGTGGTTTAAGTGTGAACATTTCTGGTTTAGAGCTTCTTGTTTCTTTGTAAAGGTAATGTAATCAAGTTAATGATAGAGAAAACAGCCTTGTACCCTTATAAATAGTCCTGTGGTGGTGCCATGGAGCGATGATGGGATCAGATAGTAATACTATGGTATTTAAATACAGGTGTACCATGATACTTATGATGATTACTGTATTAATAGGCTTTACAACAGTGTTTATATGGTATTTCAAACAATGGGATGTGCAATTTTAACTTTTTGGCCAATACAATGAATGGCTGATGTTAAAATCCAATGCATGCATGAAAAACGGATATTCATTTTGAGATTTACTAAAGAATTACTTTTAACAGTGTTATTAAATTGGGTAAATGAGCATGACAAATTAGTGATCTTATATTGACCTGCTTATATCCAATATCAACCAATATTTTAAACATTTAAAAAATATTTAATATCGGCTTATACATGATATGGCACCAATATACACTATTGTTCAAAAGATTGCAGTCTGTAAGATTTTTTTAATTTTTTTTTTATGTTTTTGAAAGAAGTCTCTTATGTTGACAAAGGCTGCATATATATATATTTTTGAAACAACAATTTTATTTGTCAAAAATTGTCACACAAGTTTAAACAGCATTTCCATTTTCCATTACAACTGGATAAAAATAAAATAAAAAAAACATAAAAAAAAAACATACAGCAATAACATGGGCTACTTGTCTATATACTCTCAATGTCCATCAATTCCACAAAGGAGTCACCATCTAAGGCTGCATATATTTAATAAAAAATATAGTAAAAACAGTAATATTGTGAAATATTTTTGCAATTTAAAATAACTGTTATCTATTTGAATATATTTTAAAAAGCAATTTATTCCTGTAATGCAAAGCTGAATTTTCAGCATCATTACTTCAGTCTTCAGTGTCACATGATCCTTCAGAAATCATTCTAATATGCTGATTTGCTGCTCAAGAAATATTCCATATTATTATCAATGCTGAAAACATTGCAAACATTGATAAATATTTTTCTCACAAAATCTCACTAACCCCAAACTTGTGAATAGTAGTGTCTCTTGCATTCCAAATTGTAATTCTAAACTCTAAAAACCATGGTATTAGTGTGGTACCTTATTTTAAAAATAAGTCATGGTTGTACTTCCTGGTACTTTTTAGTGTTTTAGAGTATTAACCTCAACCTGATATTGTGCTTGACACAAATCCATTGTTCAGATGGTGACATCTTGTTCACAATGGCATGTGTGGTTCAGTGAGAAATACCTCATACAAATGCTTTAAATAAAAAGCTTTATTTAGCTGGGTTTCAAATGAGCTGAAGTCTGGGTATGATATGAAATGGGAGAAGTTATGATGGAGTGGTTGAGTCAAGGCTCTCAGAGGGTGTGTGTGTGGCAGTGTTTATATATCACCTCGAGCTGCTCTGTCTCTAGAGGCTGCAAGTGTGATTCTGTTTCTCAGATCTGCTCTTTCTCTGTCAGGCTGTGGGCAGTGACGGAATCCGGGTCATGATGGAGAGCGCCCTGACAGCCAGGGACCGGGTGGGCGTGCAGGACTTTGTCCTGCTGGAGAACCACACCAGCGAGGTGGCGTTCATCGAGAACCTCCGCAAGCGCTTCAAGGAGAACCTTATTTATGTAAGAGCTGTTGTTCCTGTTCTATTCACCCTTAAAGCTCAAAGCCCAGACTATTGATGTGACCCCTCTGTATTTATCTTTCTCCCACAGACATACATTGGCTCAGTGCTGGTGTCAGTGAACCCCTACAAAGACCTGGAGATTTACACTAAACAGCATATGGAACGATACAGGGGCGTCAATTTCTATGAAGTCTCACCTCACATGTAAGGCATCAGCAAGAAGTCATTATTACCCACTGTTCTGCTCTCTTCTAGTGTGTAGAGTACGCCAATGGGAAGGCTAATGGTTTTTAATGGTTTTTATTTGCTAAATAAGGACTACAACAGTTGTCCGATTTGTCAACCATGTAAACTCACATCCTTGTGGTGGTTGTTCTTATTTAGCAACCTGTTTAAAAAATAAAATAAATAAAAATCGGTAGAAGCTTCAAAGTAACATTTGAGGTGTGACTGTGTATAATTTATATTGTAGAACCAAACATGAATGAATGTTATTTAATTAATAAAACAGAGAAAAAATTCCGGAGGGAACCAATAGCTTGAAAATGCTAATTAAATATGAAAAATGCCTAATCTGCATTTTTATGGACTTGGTGGATCTAGTTAATCTTTCTTGTTGCCTTCTGTTAGTGAAGAAGTAGTTCCCTTGGAATATCTGTAAGGAATATTGAGGACTGTAAACTAAAGTTCTCATTCAGTCATAACATAAGGGCTTTTCACACTTAAAATAGTTAACCCTGGGTCATTCTAAACCCTGGGTAAACAGAATCCTGGGTTATCTTGCTTCACGTTTCACACTGCTCATAAATTACCCGGGGTTAACGATTAATCCTGGGTATTCATAAGGTGATGTTTCACACTGTACATTCCTTAACCCTGGGTTAACGTTCTTATTTGCATATTTGCAGTGTCACTGTCATTTGTTTGGATGAACGCAGCACTCAACCTGTTTACATAGCATTGCGCATCCTTTTATTGCCGACTGTTCTATCGAGTTTATACTGAATGGACATTTCGGACTTTAAAGATAAGAAACAAATGGTCTCTTCTTCACTCAAATTGTTGTGTTTTTTTTGTTAGCATTTGACATTTTTCCAATGTTTTGGACATTTTCCATTTTTCTCAAATGCTGAATTTATTGTTTATCAGTTGCGCAGTGTTTCCGTGACTGTCTAAAGCACGCAAATATGAGTATGCGATTGGTTGTCTGTTGCTAAACGTCTAGCTGTAACATTCTAACGCCGCATCATTTCACACTGTACAAGTTTGGCACCGCAAAAGCAGTGATAACCCTGCCTCTAAATTGTAGAAGCGGTGTTTCGAACGACAATAACCCCAGGGATAAGCGCAGTGTGAAAAAACATGAATTTAATGTTTAGTATTATTATTATTATTATTATTATTTTGTGTGTATTATTCTTTATTACTATTTGTGACAAATTTAAATAGTCAAAAACAAAATAAAATATAAAATACATTAATAAAGCAATAATATTACATTATTGCTTATTTAGTTATTGTACTTTAATTTTTGCTTATAGTAAATGTGAATTCAATAAAATTGAATTAATGAAATTAAAATACTAAAAATAAAAATGTGTCAAATAAATTCTTAATTCCAAATATGCAAATTTTAATCTATATAAATATTTAATTTTTATTGATCTACTTTAGCAACTGAAATACTTGATTTGTTTAGATTATTAATTATAATTTTTATTTATTATTATTGTAATCTTATTTTGTTACATAAAAAAAAAAAAACTACTTTATGAAATCTACATACTGTAACTAAGCATTTATGATCTTGACATATTCCCTATACAGTTATGCCGTGGGTGATAATGCGTACCGCTCCATGCGGACTGAGAGACGGGACCAGTGCATCCTCATCTCAGGTGAGAGTGGTGCTGGAAAGACAGAAGCCTCCAAGAAGGTTCTGCAGTACTACGCCTTCACCTGCCCTGCCAGTGAGCATGTGCAGACCGTCAAAGATCGCCTGCTACAATCCAACCCTGTGCTGGAGGTAAACATGTACACAGCACATCTAAACTAACATGTTTCATCAAGACATACAATTTTACTAATCTCCAAATGCCAGTGTATAGTGGTGAGATCAGTACGTGCTGTAATTGTTGCCCTGGACTGCTGTCATAGCGGAAAATGCTCTGAATGACTCTCAGTGATGCCAAGGAAAAGAGCAGAGTTTATTCTGAGCAGTTTGTTGTCCTGGTTTCAGTATAAATCTCTCCAGTAATTATACGCCACTGTTATTATCTGTGCGATAAGACTGGGGCATACATGAAGGACGTCTAAAAATGGAAGGCCAACGGAAGGAGCGCAGACTGCCGTTCTGCCAGATGTTTCGCAGATGTCCTGTAAAATAGCAGTGTGTGTGGATCTAGTAGTGTGTGTATAAGCGTATTTGTGTAAATTATAAAGATTGTTTTTCTGTATGCTGTAGTGAATTGTTATATTCATCATTTTTCCCTCACATATTCTTTGTTTTCCTTTGAATAACTCTTCTCTCAGGCCTTTGGAAATGCAAAAACTTTACGAAATGACAATTCCAGTCGCTTTGGGAAATACATGGACATTCAGTTTGACTTCAAGGTGAGTTTGATCATTTGTTAAACAATATTAATGTTGTTACATGATCATCAAGCAAAGCTCACATCTCAATTGCTATGATCCACCTTCTGTCGATACACCTTTACCCCTACAATTCTCTTCTTGGGTTGGGGATTTGGCTGCATCCACCTGCGTGTTTACGTGCTTGTGTTTGTGTGAAATTATGCGTGCTTGCATGCGTGTCAGAAACCCGGTATTATCCCCTCTGCTTCTCCCTTTGGGTGTCCCCGTTGGCAGGGTGCTCCAGTAGGGGGTCACATCCTGAATTACCTGCTGGAGAAATCACGCGTCGTACACCAGAGCCATGGCGAGAGAAACTTCCACATCTTCTATCAGCTCATTGAAGGAGGAGAGGAAGATCTCCTGAGGAGGCTGGGCCTGGAGAAGAATGCCCAACAGTACCAGTATCTGGTGAAGGTGAGAGACAGACCTCACACACTTGTTATGGTTTCAGCAGATGACCTAGTCTGAGATGGAAAGACAGCTGTACATTTAAGAAAAAGCTGTGGCTTAGTAGTTAGCACACATGCTTCAGACACATTGGGTCATGCTGGTCAAGTAAAGATGCTGGTTAAAATCTGATGTTGTGTGTCTATGTCTATGTCTAGCTCCCATGTCTATGTCTCTGTCTGTCGTCCCTCCATTAATTATGAAAGCTTGTTTCTACCTCAGAGTTAAAAAAATAAAATAAAATGGATTTTTAACAATAACTTAAAGGCAACATAAAGAGAGCCTTACTGTGAGCTACGAGGTTTTTAATTGATAGTATTTGCTTCTGTTGAAGCTGTTACCCTGCATTATTCTAAGAAATAACGTTAATGCTTCATGAGATTGTCGTTCCCCTTCAGTCAGTCACGTTCGACGTTACGTTGATACTAGGGATGTGACGGTGAGGATATTTTCCCACTGGTTAATCGAAGTGTGACACCACCGGTAATACCGGTATCACCGGCGGGGGCTTGAAAATCGCTAATTTGAAGGCTAAAGTAAAATGCGCACGTCCGCATGGGCATTCATAATAATGCGGAGCAGAGCGAACGTTTTTCCATAGTAATGAACTGAAAACGCTCGCTCTGTTCTGCTCGCTCTGTGCCCGTGGACACGTGCGCATTTTAGTTTCGCTTTCAAATTAGAGCCAATTCTGGGGCGGATTGCCTGAATGGTGAGTTCATTAGCCTATTATTCTTAATGAAAAACAACAAAACAGTACAATGACAAATTCGCATAAATAAGCGCTTTTACATTTCGATTTGACACCAAATATTGCTCCATCATCTTGTCAGTCAGCACCTCAATCTCATGATAAATGAAATCTGACTCCTGCTGCTGCTCTGTGCTGCGACTCTCGTTTAGCTCACGATATATTAAGCAGAAACCATAGACTGTAAAAAATATGGACAAAGCGTCTGTGACGTCACCCATAAACTTCTGAAGAACGGTTTTGAGGCCGTTTATGGAGGGTATGGGCGGCGCCATATTTCAATACAAATGTTCAGAAAGGATAACTTACAAGTATGATGTGTTGTGTCAGATCATGGCCGAGACGTAAAATTTCAGGAATTCCACTCGCCGCAGCCTATGCTCGTTGTCAGCTGTCAATCAAGCTGTCAATCGCGCCCTTGTTTGTTATACATTTTATATCTAAATACGATCTAAACTAACGAGTTAGAAAAAAATTCACCCCCCTCACAGTTGTCAGGCACTCGGAACCTATCGAAAAATACAATAAAAGTTCATGGGACCAACCTGTAAAAACATGAATTTATGCTGTGAAAACGGACATTTTAACATGGGGGTGTATGGACATTTGCTCCCTTTTGGGACCTGCCCCTAGCGGATTTTCGATGTATTGCAGTTTTTCGCACTTCCGGGTCGGCTTCATTTTTCAGATTAGAATGTTGCCGCTTGGCAGAAACGTTCAGTTTTTAATTGTAGTGTCTGTTCTCTAACTGAACTAAATTATTTTATAAAAAAAAAAATCTAATCAACAGTGGGGGGCGGTGCCGTGGTGGGCTTGTGATGTAACCGGTGTTGCTTTTGAAGACCGGTAACACGTCAACACGACTATCGGAGCAAGCCTAGTTGAGACTGGTCTCACTTTGGATCCCAATCACCTAAGGGTAGTAAGAAAATGGGCCAATGAAGATTGACGAGTGAGATTTCCATGCCAAACCATCCCCCTGGACATACGGGTATATAAGGCCGGCAAGTCACTCATTCAGCTTTTTGCTTCGGAGCCGAGCGGTTGTCTTTACTCGTTCTGCCATTCACCTTCGCTAGAGAGGAGATGCTCTTCCGTTGCAGAAAATGTGCATTCAGCGGGGTTTCGCCTCATGAGTGCACAGATAAGTGCAGCGATTTCACCTCTGGACGCTTCAACACAAAAGCAGTTTCCCTAAAAGTGCAAAGCACAGGTGACATTGCGTCTTTTTCGCATTCCACGCGTGTGTTTTTTGGATGTGGTCGCTTCCTGGCCCCATCTGACAGCCGCGATCACTGGCTCGCATGTCTGGGCCGTCAACACGCTGAGGCAGTGTTCTCACTGTGGGAACATGACAGTTGAGACTCGAGTACCTTCAAAAAGTCCCCTCCATCATTCCCTGTTCTGGTTTCTCTGCACCTAGCGTCTCAGATGCCGATCAATTTCTCAGCGCGGGGCATGCTTAACAGCATCGTCCTGCCCGGTACCTTTCTTCCCGGAGGTGCATGAGGAGGAGGGTTGTGGAAGTTTTACTGCCTGAAGCCGCTTCTCTACTACTCACTACCCTCGATGGTGGGGTAGCCAAAGGATACGTGGAGATTGCACAGGTGGATCATGCAATTGCGGTGCATTTTTGCCTGTAAAGTGCTGCCACCTGGCAGAATCGCCCACGTCTCCCATTCAAGGCCTGCAAGTTCTCTGCCGTGCTTGCAGCCAAGGCCTACAGTGCCGCTGGACAGGCTGCCTCCGCCTTACATGCTATGGCCCTCTTGCAAGTCCATCTGCCCAAAGCATTAAAAGAGAACCCTCCAGCCAAGACGAAGTCAGGGTTTTAACAGCCTGTACTTAATCGTACCCAAGAAAGGCAATGGGTTATGGACGGTGTTGAAACTGCGAGTCTTGAACCGGGCCCTCGTTCAAGATGCTAATGCAGAAATGCATCCTCAAGTGCATTCGCCCCAAAAACTGGTATGCAGAGATCAACCTGAAGGACGCGTACTTCCATGTTTTAATTTTGCCTTGATAGACCATATTTACATTTTTCCTTTCGAGGGTCGAGCATACCAATACAAGGTCCTCCCCTTCGGGCTGTCCCTGTCTCCCCGCACCTTTATGGAGGTCGTGGAGGGTGCCCTTGCCCCGTTAAGGGAAGTGGGCATCCGTATTCTCAACTATCTCGACGATCACTTTTGAGATCTGTTGTGCGAGCACAGCTGCTCATTTTTTTATATTCCGGGTGAGCCCAATCGTGCATCCCCAGGTGGTCCAGCTGATCTGGAGTCGATTTGGGCACATACAGGTAGACCTGTTTGCCTCCCAGGAATCCTCCCATTTCCTGCTCTTTTACTCCCTGACAGAGGCATCCCTTGGCACGAACGCGCTGGCACACAGCTGGGCCTGGGGCCTACGCAAATATGCATTACCCCCAGTGAGCCATCTTGTACAAACACTGTGCAAGGTTATGAATGGTTGCGTCTTACTGGCCCACCTGGACCCCTGTAAATGCCCGATTAGCTCTGTGCTTTCCTTCCTGCAGGAGAGGTTGGAGCGCAGGCTGTCTCCCTCCACCTTGAAAGTGTTTGTTACAGCACATCACTATTCAATGGATGGTAGGTCTTTGGGAAAGCACAACCTGATCATCAGGTTCCTGAGAGGCACCAGGAGACGAAATCCTCCTCGGGCACGCCTCATCCCCAGAGTGCCCATTGAGCCGATAGAGTCAAAGGAGCTTAAGATCCTGTCCCTTAAGATAGTGCTCCTGACCACGCTAGGTATTTGGGCTGGTTGACTCTCATGTAATCCAGAGACCCCGCCCTGGATATGTGCCCAATGTTCCCACTACACCTTTTTGGGACAAGGTGGTGAACTTGAAAGTGATGCCCCTGGGAGGTAGACCCAACCCTCGTTGCTGTGCCCTGTTCGTGCCCTGCACATTTACGTGGACCACATGCACAGAGATTTAGGAGCTCTGAGCAGCACTGCTTTGGAGGTCAGCAGAAGGGAAAGGCTGTTTCCAAACAGAGGTTGGCCCATTGGATAGTGGATGCCATTGCCTTGGCATACCAAACTCAAGACATGTTGTGCCCCTTTGGAGCTAGAGCTCACTCTACAAGGAATGTAGTAGTTCCATCCCTTTCCAGGTAGGACCTACTTTCTTCCATATGTAGGACTGCTCTAATGGTCAGTCCATATGTATGCAGAATGTGGCCTCCGTTGCGTCTCTTTCCGTCTGGACTCGGCACGCTTTTTTGAAATCTCTATGGGAGAAATTAATAGAAAAAAATACTTCCAGAACCAATGCTATTCCAATGCTTATATATATTTCACATTGTGACTACTTCTTGCAATGGGACTCTTTATTTCATATTACTGCGACTTTATATCTAACAGTTGTGACTTTTAATATTTAAATATTTTTATATTTCTTGTTATTGCGACTTTGGTAATGTCACATTTGTTTCTCATAATTTATTTTATTTTATTTGTCGTTATTGCCACTATCTCAGTTGCAAGTATTTCTTGCTTTTGCTACGTTATTTTCTGCTACGACTATTTCAAAAAATGTGATTCATATTTCACATTTTGTCTTATTTTTTACTCTTAGGTGGAAACAGGCTTTCATTATCAATAAAAATGTCAATAAAGCCCCCCAAAAATGTCCAGCTCAGTGTACCACATACATTTATGTTGGACCTGTGTATGAGTATTCATCATAAATGGCATCATAAATTCTCCCACAAGTATGCAGGAATGTCCCTTCCTCTCGCTCCCCTGGTGTTTAATAGAGGAAGTCAAGAGGAGCCCCTCCTCCCTTGGTTTCCTCTGTTGTGCTGAGTGAGTGTGTGTTTTTCAGGGCAACTGTCCCAAAGTGAGCTCTATAAATGACCGCAATGACTGGAAGATGGTGAGGAAAGCCCTCAGCGTCATTGGCTTCACTGATGATGAAGTGGAGGTATGACCGACCAATCACAATACACAGACACTATGAACTATAAGTCAATGTTCTTCTCTTAGAAACAGAAAGTTCTTCTTCTTTATCTTAATCTTTCGTCTCATTCACTCCCGTCTCTTTCCCCACAGGAGCTTCTGAACATTATTGCCAGTGTACTACACTTGGGGAATGTCCAGTACGGAGGAGAGGACAGTGGTAGTGCCTATATCACTACAGAAACACAGATTAAATACTTAGCCAGGGTAATAGGACAGTTTATTTATATCACTGGGCTATGACCACATGTGCATGACCTCTTGTTTATGTTAAAACCTCTAGCAATTTTTTTTCATGTCAGGGGGTTGTTTTTGACTGTGCTTGTGTGTGTATTTGTGATATTGCAGTTGTTAGGTGTGGATGGCACTGTTCTTAAAGAGGCTCTTACGCATAAAAAGATCATTGCCAAAGGAGAAGAGGTATGTTCCCATTCATTTAGATTGGAAAATATTGATTTGTCCTTTTGTTAAGACAAACATCACTATTTCTATTGCTTATACTTGGACATGGGATTTTTCTAAACTTGTTTAAGGAGAGGTGTGATATTACTCTTGAATCATTAATCATAATAATGATTTTTGACTGGCAGATGATAAAAAGGGTGAAAAAAATCCTATAGATTTACATTATATGAGGGATCTCAGTCATTTCTAAGGAACAAAATATCATAGAGACTTTCAGGTGGCTGGCAGGTATTACATACGAAAGCACCACTAACATTTTCTTAATAATGTGAAAATCTTGAAACGTGATAGAATGTCAAATCACATTCCATTCAAAGCTTGTATTCAAACCATCTTTAATAAAATAGTAGTGTTGCTTAATTTTTTCCCCGTTTCACAGTTGTATGTGTATAATATGTAATAATTGTTTATGAATGTTTCCCATAATTCCACTGTCTGTGTTTGGGTTGTAGCTGATGAGTCCTTTAAATCAAGAGCAGGCCTCTTCAGCACGGGATGCCTTATCTAAAGCCATATACGGTCGTACTTTTTCTTGGCTGGTCAACAAAATTAATGACTCTCTGGCCTTCAAGGTATGGACTTACTCTGCTAATAAATATATTATCAGCTCCATATGGCTTTCTCTGATAGTCCTTTACATAATGTGAATATTTAGCGCCCCCACGTGGAGAAAGCTAAGAAATGACACAATATAACTACTCCCGTTTTCTGATGGGAGTTATTGGAACACATGCTCACCATATGATGTTACAGTCTGTGGATGTTTAGTCTGAATGGTCTCCCACAGCTGTTGCTGAATATTTCTGTGCTCTTAATATTTCACAGGATGATTCATTTAACAGTAAGAACGCTTCTGTCATTGGTCTGCTTGACATCTATGGTTTTGAAGTCTTTCAGATCAACAGGTAAAGTAAATATATCAAATGTAATATTTATGTTATACAATTTAACAATTTATATGATGTTTAATATTATAATAATGCATGCACTATTTATTTTATATTACTATGATAATTTAATGTTATTTAAATATTTAAAATAAATAATTAAATGCCATTAATATTGTTATATTTAATCATATTTAATCAAATATATTAATTAAAAATGTAAATATTGTAATTGTTTTAAATAATTTTTTTAATATAGATTCATATTTAGTATTTTTTATAATATTTCATACATTATAATACACACACACACACACATTTTTTTAAATCTATCTTTAATATTTTGGTTATTATGGTTAACGTTGTTTTTGTTTTTTTTCACAAGTATATAGGAAGACTTTGATTTTCAAAGATATCTCAATCTGCCTCTCTTTGTCTGTCTAGTTTTGAGCAGTTTTGTATCAACTATTGTAATGAGAAGCTGCAGCAGCTCTTCATTGAACTGACTCTGAAGTCGGAGCAGGAGGAATATGAAGCTGAGGGAATCACGGTGAGAATCCCATATACACATACACAGCTCAGCATGTGTGACTCTTGTGCGGGGTGGTGGAACGGGGTCTTAATCACAGCTCAATGGGCACATTATGGGCAAACATGTGTAGTGGGCTTTATTTCATGCTGTTATTATGGTAATGCTGACCTCTCACACTGCCGATAAAACATTTTGACGCATACACTGTTAAAGAAAGCCCATTTGTGGCCATGATTCGCGGGTGGGCTGGGAATGCTCTTGATTTTGAGTTCTTTGAATTTTATAGCAAAAACAACATCACAAATCTTGAATGTTTTCCATGTTTTTTGTTCTCTAGTGGGAGCCTGTGCAATATTTTAACAACAAGATCATTTGTGATCTTGTGGAGGAGAAGTTTAAAGGAATCATTTCCATCCTGGTGAGAATGCTTTCTGTTTACTTTCATTAACAATGTATTAAATATTGTCTTAAGCTGCTTCAACCTATTATTCGCCTCTCTTTTCTATAGGATGAAGAGTGTCTCCGTCCTGGAGATGCCAGTGACATCACCTTCCTGGAGAAGCTTGAGGACACTGTCGGTGGCCATGCCCACTTCGTAACGTCAGTCGCGCCACCTTCCTTTTGTCATTCTATCTAATATCATGCTTAAAATCATATCCTGAGCATATAAAGACCAATATATACAATATTACTATATTACAGTCACAAGCTGGCTGATGGAAAAACCCGTAAAGTGATGGGTCGTGAGGAGTTCAGACTGAGCCACTATGCAGGAGAAGTCAACTATAATGTCAACGGTCAGTTATTGAACAGAGGGGCAGAGAAAAAATTAAGAAACAAAAAGAGAGCGTGTCATTGAACAAGAGCAGGCTCTTATGCCCACAGATCTTTCCCAGGCTGAGCGCTGACTGACGTCATTGTGTATTTTCCATCTTCTAGGCTTCCTGGACAAGAACAATGATCTCCTTTTCAGAAACCTGAAGGAGGTGAGGGAACAGGCCCAGAAAAAGAAAAAAAATATTATAAGAAAAACACACTTTATCTGTTCTCAAATTTCCAATGATTAAACATGTTAATGTGTCTGTATGTTCAGGTCATGTGTATGTCCGAAAATAAAATCCTCACTCACTGCTTTGACCGAGAGGAGCTCACAGACAAGAAGCGTCCAGAGACGGTATCTATCTATCTATCTATCTATCTATCTATCTATCTATCTATCTATCTATCTATCTATCTATCTATCTATCTATCTATCTATCTATCTGTATATCTGTATATCTAGCTATCTGTATATCTGTCTATCTATTTCTCTGTCTTTCTATCCATCTATCTATTTCTGTCTTTCTATCTGTATATCTGTCTATCTATTTCTCTGTCTTTCTATCCATCTATCTATTTCTGTCTTTCTATCTGTATATCTGTCTATCTATTTCTCTGTCTTTCTATCCATCTATCTATTTCTGTCTTTCTATCTATCTAATTTCTCTGTCTTTCTATCTATCTATCTATCTGTATATATAGCTATCTGTATATCTATCTATTTCTCTATCTATCTATCCATCTATCTGTATATCTATCTATCTATATATCTATCTCTCTGTCTGTCTGTCTGTCTGTCTGTCTATCTATCTATCTATCTATCTCTCTGTCTGTCTATCTATCTAGCTATCTGTATATCTATCTATCTATTTCTCTATCTATCTATCTATCTATCTATCTATCTATCTATCTATCTATCTATCTATCTATCTATCTATATATCTATCTCTCTGTCTTACTATCTATCTATCTGTATATCTATCTATCTGTTTGTTTGTCTGTCTGTTCCATCCATCCATCCTGCCATTTATTGCTCTTTTTGCTAGTAGGTTACATATTTTGTGTCAGTTTTTTGTTTGTTTATGCTTACACAGAACTGTAAAAAACAAAAATTTGTTTGTGAATCAGTTCCACATTCATAGTAGCATTTATACATAAACCTCAGTAGCTTGGCCTCAGTCCATGAGATAGCGAATCTCTGCTTGCCACCTACACTGTGAGGAATTCCCTGACACTGTTGATCCCCCTACACTCTGTGACTGTGTGCATCACCCCCCACCCCGATCCCAGTGCCCACTCCACAGAGCTCCATTGGCTGAGTGTGGGTGGGCTGCTGTTTAGTTGTTTGCTTTCATTGTTGACCACTGGCTTCTCCCACATTGTCACTGCCTGGCTGGACTTGCACACTGTCGCTTGTGTTCTTGCTTATTCCATCTCTTTTTCTTGTTGCCTCGCTCCGTTGGCTCGCTGCAACCAGGCAGCAACCCAGTTCAAGACCAGCCTGGCGAAGTTGATGGAAATACTGATGTCTAAGGAACCGTCTTACGTGCGCTGCATAAAGCCTAATGATGCCAAGCAAGCAGGTTTGTGAGAAATGTTCTATACTCTTGAGTTTTAGTGCCGTTTATCTCTTAGAAATCGTTATACTTCATACTTGTGCTCATTCCTTTTAACTGTTCCCTTTCTGTGGGACAGTATTAGTATGGTATTGTATGGCATTTGTATTTATTCCATTGTTCTGGATTATTGCCATATTTACAAACCATGGTATTTGTTTGGTACTCCAAGGTATGTAGAAAAATGTGTGTAGTTCTAGGACATAGTGTTGCAATAGGACATAAAAAATATTAGTAATATAGTTTTTTGAACGGAATATGGTAATACCTTTGAATTTTTATACTTTTTCTTGTCAAGCCATCAAACTTGACGTCAAACAGTCATTATTAAACATTTAAAAACAACAGAACATGACCCAAAGTGCTATACAAGTCTAGGAAAAATGAAGCTAAATTGGCTAAATTAAAATGAATAATAAGCTAAACATTTTATTTTCTAGAATTCAAATTTAAAATATAAAAACAAGTGAAACTGTACTTCTTTTGTTATTACTTAAAATAAAATAAAAACCCTGTTTTTTAAAACGAGATGTCTTAGGGTTGTTTATTTCAAATCTTGAGTTTGTGCATTTTTTTTTTCTTCTCCAACTGTTTTTAATGGATTCATTGTTCAAACTGCAGTCATTCATTCCCTCAATCTGATTCTCTCTTACTTCATCAGCTCTTTTGTTTTGCTCTTGTCATTTGTTAGCATCTTTTGTTCGTTAATAAGCTCTTATACTCAAAAATATCGGCAAATCTTTGGTTTTATACACACTACATGCATGATTTTACAATTTATTAAACTGAAATCTCTCTC
Source organism: Leuciscus leuciscus (assembly GCF_965113295.1). Taxonomy (NCBI): domain Eukaryota; kingdom Metazoa; phylum Chordata; class Actinopteri; order Cypriniformes; family Leuciscidae; genus Leuciscus; species Leuciscus leuciscus. The sequence goes on from NC_138733.1 coordinate 23,064,739, forward strand.
TATAGGGCGCTTTGATGAAGTCCTCATCAGGCACCAAGTAAAGTATCTTGGTCTGATGGAAAACCTTCGGGTGAGGAGAGCTGGGTTTGCATATCGCCGTCGCTACGAGACCTTCCTACAGAGGTTGGCATCTACATGACTGAAAAAATACACACAATTTAGACCCATTTTAACCATTTTTTTCATGCTGGTCTTATATTGGCACAACGTGGTCATTGTTGCAAGTGTAGCCTTGCTGGGTGACCGAACATACTTCATAGTGGTAACCCGCAATACGCTTGAACTTGTCGTTTATACTAGCCTTAACCATCTGAACCAATGTAGCTGATTTAGGCTTTTTTCAGCTAGGCTCTCTAAAAAAAAAAGCTTATATTTTTAAACTCTGTTACATTTCACACTTTCTGATCCTCTTTTAAAAGCTCAGCACTTCCTGTGGACTTCAGTGATAATGAAGGTCAAAAGGAGCGAGGATTCCTGTTTGTACTTAACTAACTTGCTTGACGTTTCCTGTTTCAGGTATAAATCCCTGTGTCCAGACACATGGCCCACCTGGAATGGCCGCCTGGTCGATGGAGTGTCCACGCTCGTCAAGCACATTGGCTACAAACCCGAGGAGTACAAACTCGGCAGGTTGGTTACACAAATGTTCTAAAATGCCAACTCTTATTTTATTAGTATTAATAAATCAGTATTCTTTCTGTGGTACCAGAAAAGATGAAGGCACCTTTCCTTTTTTTTACAGGACCAAAATCTTCATCCGCTTCCCCAAAACCTTGTTTGCAACCGAAGATGCACTAGAAGTAAAAAAACACAGCCTTGGTATGAGCCATATTAAAATGCATATCTTGAGTAACTGGATGCTCTGCTGTGCTCCTCAACTTCCACAATCTGTTCTTTATGCACAGCTACCAAACTGCAGTCATCCTGGAAAGGCTACAGTCAAAAAACCAAATATCGTAAAATGAAACAATCAGCAATCCGGATCCAAGCATGGTGGAGAGGTATTCTGGCCCGCAGGAAGGCAAAGCGTAGAAGAGAGGCTGCCAACACCATCCGCAGGTCTGTGTGCATGACTTGACTTGTACAATAGTTAATACGGCATCACATGCGATCTGATTCTGCCCAGTGAGAGAGGCTATAGCCGCGTTTCCACCGAAATTACCCGGAACAATTTGTCCCAGGAACTTTTTTGGCCCCAGACCGGTTGCTTTCTGCGTTTACACCGCGGTCTAAAGTACCGGGAAGGTAAACTGTGCGCAACTGCTCCTCCCAGTCTGCGACGGACAGTAATCAGTTTTGAGCGCCACATTTATAATAAGTATGGAGGAGATTCAAACTGTGGTGCAGTTATGTGTTGGTTTACTAACGAGGTAATTAACACAACAAAATAGACGAGCACTGATACTAAAGCGTGTTCAGAAAGCTCGTATGCGTATAAAATTAGACAACGTATGTTATCAGTTATTGTGAGATGCCTGGGACGAACGCGCAAAAATTTCCTCTTTCGCAAATACGCTTAAAAAAAAGCCTGAACCCCGTCTATCAATCATAAATAGTGAATAGTCTTGTATTTCAATCCTGTTATAGTAAATTTGTAACATGGTTTGGAGTGCCTTGCAATAAGATGGCAATGTGTAAACATAATGACTTAATAATAAAAGCTGTGGCAGAAAAGAGACGAGCACTGATAAAGCGTGTTCAGTAGCTCGTAATGCTAACGTTAGATATAACGTTATGTTATCAGCTATTGCGGACATTGACCGTGAGATGGCTGGGACGAACGCGCAGAAAGTTTTCTCTTCCACAAATTCCCTTAATAAAGCCTGAAACTCGTCGCCAGTCCACCAGTTTTTTTTTTATTAAATTCCATATTTGCAGACAGACATCTCTTACTGCATGAAGCCACGACACGAACCGCAATAGATTTTTTAAAAAGGGAGGTTAAAAATAAATAAATGCTGCGTGGTGTCATCCAACCAAAATGCGGCGTGAACACAACCAATCAGATTGTGCAGCGCACAAGTCCCACCCCTGGTTCCTGCGGTGTAAACACATCGAGTACCAGCCCAAAGTTCCTAGTTCCTGGGGAAAGTTCCTGCGGTGGAAACGCGGCTTATGCTCACTTTTGTTTTGTTTTTTTGCCTGTGGTCACTGTTACAGGTTCATAAAAGGCTTCATCTACCGCCACCAGCCACGTTGCCCAGAGAACGAGTACTTCCTGGACTACGTTCGCTACTCGTTCCTAATGAAGTTGCACAGGAGCCTGCCCAAAACAGTTTTGGATAAGAGTTGGCCAAAGCCACCTCCCGCCCTCATCGAGGTGAGATATCAGTCATTCAGTACAGTCATGAACTCCTCTAGACCTGAGGGCTATAAACTGAGAGATTATGCCTTCCTTTTGTTCACAGGCTTCAGAGAACCTCCGCAAACTCTGCATGCAGAACATGGTGTGGAAGTACTGCAAGAATATCAACACCGAATGGAAGCACCAGGTGTGACATTTTAATTATTATTTATTATTAATTCAAATTTTTTATTAGTCCATTTGTATTATTTATTTTATATTATATTATATTATTTATTCATTCACTTGATTGTTGGGCTACTGGAAATTAAGCTTCACCCCAGAACCACTCTCTCACGTTTTACATAGTTTTATTTTATTTTTGTTTTGTTTATTTTTGTTTAATTATATTTTATTATTCGTCCATTTTTTATTCTTTATTTTTACATTATAATATTTATTAATTCACTTGATGGGCTCTTGGAAATAACGATTAAACTTGGAATAGAAGAATTTCGTTTTACACAGATAAATGTTTTATTTTATTATAATTTATTAATAATTATCATTAGCTACATTTTTGTTATATAAATGATTTATTAATACACTTGATTTTTGGGTTACTGGAAATGAAGCTTTATTATCTGTTATTGCAGTTGGAGCAAAAGATGGTAGCAAGTGAAATCTTCAAGGACAAGAAGGACAACTACCCTCAAAGTGTCCCAAAACTTTTTGTGGGCACAAGGCTCAGTGAGTTTTCGTCCTCTTTTTCAGCCTCAGTTTGTAGACTCATTTTCTATGCTGTATATTCTAATTGTTTTCTCTGTGTGTGTGTGTGTGTGTGTGTGTGTGTGTGTGTGTGTTCAAAAGATGGGGAGGACATCAATCCTAAAGTGCTACAGGCTCTGGGAAATGACAAGATGAAGGTGGGTTGAATTCTAGGCTAGTGGGGGTTTTTTTTGGGGGGGGGGGGGGGGGGGGGGGGGGTTGTGCAAAATCTCTCTTTAATGTGGATCAGACTTAGCATGGTTAAAACCAGACCATTCTCAGTAGAAACTGAGTTATGGTCTGGCAAAGCTTCTTTAATAACTCATTTCCAAAGGGGCGTCACCAACGGACGTCGCTCAAATGCCTCTGGGCACAATTGGATAGACCTAAAACTCCTAAAACCAATCAGAGCGATCGGCATCGTGTAAAGCCATATGCTGCGTCCCAATTCGCCTAAGTTACACTACGCCATTTTTGTGAAGAAAAGGTATTTACTTTTGAATGTGTAGCAAAAAAAGTAGGCAAGCTTTGGGACATACTACTTCGTCATCTTTATCGGACGGATCTGTCGCGTGCATCCTGTCACGTAAACTGCCCTGTCAATCATCTTGTCACAGTTAAAATCCTCTATTAAATCTAATTTAATTTCCTACCGTTTCGGAGAGAAATGTAGTAGCACGTTCATCTGCCAGTGGGTCTTTCATGGAGACTGTCCTCATGTGTTTGCAATTTGAATATAATAATGCATATAAAAGTTTGTGCGCTTCACCAACGGAGTGGACGTCGCTCAAATGCCTCTGGGTGCAATTGGATAGACCTAAAACCAATCTGAGCGATCATCATCGTGTAAAGCCCGCCTCAACGTTTCTGATTGGTGCCGCGATTTCGACGGCATGGAAATGGGCTTGAATGAGCTCTTTGCCAGACTACTTGCAGAGCAAATCTAAATTTGCCGGAAGTTGTCTGGGTTTTCCCAGGCTAGTTCAGACTATGATTCGCTACTCTTTTTGTATAAATCCATTCATCAGTCTCTCCAAAGAAGCCAGAAGTCTGTCATTTTTCATGACTGAATATGTGATAAACTGTGTTTGGAGGTGTTTTCTCAGGCAACATACCAAACAATTTGTGAAGCATCTGTGATAATAGATGGAATGTAACAATTGTGTCTTCTCCTAATGTAATCTAAACGTCATTGGTCCTTCCCCACAGTATGCTGTTCCAGTGACTAAATATGATAGAAAAGGATACAAAGCTCGCAACCGACAGCTCCTGCTCACGGCGAACAGCGCCGTTATTGTGGAGGAGGCCAAACTGAAACAGCGGATCGACTACAGCTCACTGAAAGGTGAAATAAGTCTTAAACTGTTCTTACACTTTGTTTGACTGCTTGGTTGGAACCAGAGTTCCCGTTACTTCCAATTTTCACATTACGTTATCAATGTGTGTACCACCATGAGTACTAGCTTTACCTGTTTAGTTGCAAAGATTCTGCAAAGATACTTTATTTGCTATCGCTAACGGCTCACTTTTGCCAGTTAGAACAGATTGCAGTCATATGAATTGTAATGCGTTTTCAAGCAGACTTGAATTTTTGATTTCAGACAGCCATGACAAATAAAAAAGAAGAATCAAAAACAACTCAAAAAAGTGACACACTGACCTCTTCTGTTTTATCTGTAGGGATTTCTGTCAGCTCTCTAAGTGACGGCATGTTCGTTCTCCATGTTGCTTGTGAAGACAATAAGCAGAAAGTAAGTCTAAAGATCGATTATTTGCTTTTTATTTACCTTAAGTGCTAAACTTCCTGTTGTCAGAGTGAATATATGAACTGTATCGGTGTCACAGGGTGACGTGGTGCTTCAGAATGAGCATGTGATCGAGACGTTAACCAAAGTGGCCATCTGTGCTGACAAGATGAACAGCATTAACATTAACCAGGGAAGGTGAGTTGCAGGCGCAAAATTATCATTGTGTAAAATACTTTGAATTCTGTGATTTACATAAATCTGTCTTGAAACTCAGATTATGAAATTATTATACTTTTATGAATAAAAGATTTTGCTTTCCCTCTCATGGACAGTATAAAGTTCAACGTGGCTCAAGGAAAAGAAGGGATCATAGATTTCACATCTGGCTCAGAGTTGTTGATAGCCAAGGCTAAGGATGGACACCTTTCTGTGGTGAGCATTGCTGACGAAATGAATTGAAATGCATCCAAATTATTTCTATTAGAAACAATTAACAGGTGTGTTTTTATTTCTCAGATTGCCCCTCGCCTCAACTCAAGATGATGGACGAGTCATGACCAAGCACTTCCTGCGTTCTCACATGATCTTCCAGATATGCTTATTAGCTCATCAATCACATGACAACAGGCGGAGCTTATCTCTGCCAACGAGACGCCAGCCAGCTGCACCAAAGGCCTCCGCTTTCAGTTGTGAAAATCTAGCGACTTATTTATGTTTTGGGGTTTAATACTGTTATATGAATATTATGATTTTATACGTCAAAGCCAAGAAATAACAAAATATATATATAAATATATGTGCATTTTTCCTGCACTCTGTCTTTATCTAGCTTTTTTGGGGAATGTTGATTGATTTGTTAGAGAAGGTGACCTCAGCCATGTTACCGAGGAAAATCAGGGTTCATAATTTTTAGTTATTCGCTTCGGTTCTATTTATGTTCACCCGTGATTGCTTTTCCATGGATCCTGCAATCCAAACTTACCCGGACCCAGTACACTTTTTCTTCCAGTGAATTCCTGTCATTGTAATGCGAGTTATAATTACTTGGTAACTAAATTAAAACGTTCATAGGAAAGGTATTAATTACTTTGTGCATATAGAAGATTACTTGGAGATGTTTATATGGACGGATAAACCTGTTCTATATGTGCGACATAATTATGCTTACAAGCCTAGTAAGTTATTAATATTAGTTGATTTTGTTCAAGAGAAATGAGAACGAACTTTTAAAGACTTTATGCCAAGTGCATTGAAGGTGTGTGTTATGTATGAAAAGGCTCCTGAAATCTTAATGTTGATGGAAAGAGCAACCGGTGATAGTAACTATGCTAGAGCACCAGCTCCATTTTTCACATTGTGATTCACTCGTCATTCTTTACACATATTAAGAGTTTGAAGATCAGTAAATATGTCTTTTCTCAGTCCCAAATCTGTGCCTCAAAATGTTAGGGTTAGGATTAGAGAGTATTTTTGATAAGATAAGAAAAGTGTTCATGTAGAAATGGGATGAAATGGACACGAAGATTAATCTCCAGTGTTGAATCACTCAGGCTTTGTGCTCCTAATACACTGGACACAATATAATCCTATTAATGCCATTTCCCCCCACATTAGCAATGCTCTAAGCTTGTGAGAGATGTTGTTAGCCCTAATAGTTTGGGAAGTTATGTTATCTACAAAAAAAGGCTTGTTTATTTCTCTTGAGGCAGGTTTGTGTATATGTAGATCAAAAGTAACAGCACTACTAAATGTTTGCAAACCAAATTTAAATGTTATTTTAGAAACTAAACATGGAAATTCGGCAGACCCAGTGCACTGTAGGATTTCAGGCACCGAAAACTGTTAATAGCACAATTATTTGATATTGCCTTGACATGACTGTTAAATGAGAATGTTCAGAGAAACATTGAGCATGTGCCTACCATAGCTAGTGTCATAGTTGAGGATACTTAAAAGAAAACACTGTAAGAATACACGTATGTAATGTATTTAGAACAAATATCTATTTTTGACATTTATAAAATACCCCGATACTGTACACAAACTCATGGCCCACCTGTTGAGATGTAATTCACACTTTTTTTTTATACTATTTGTGTAAAATACCTGGAAATCTGTCAATTTGAAGCAAACTGACAATGTATCTGAGCATATTAAAGCTGATTAAAAACATTGATGTGCCAGCTCTGTATTTTTCATGGGAAATGGGTATTTGTGAACTCATTATTTGAGGTATAAGTCACAACTTATATTTCTTGCTTACTTATCATCTACTGGCAATTTAGTTTTGCATTTCATAAAGGAAATATTACTATTTGAAAGGCAGAAAATTAATTGCGTTCAAGTTTTGGTAATATGATCCAGTAAAGGAAAGAAAGCCTGGGGAATAGAGAGAGTGATGTCATTGTGATGTCGCTGAATTTATTTTATTTTTTTCATTAGTTGTGAATGAAAGAATTGCACATAAATGCAACAATGTAATTTTTCCACGTTTCACGTCAACTATTCTATTTAACTTCTTTAAAACTGTTAAGTTTATTAAAGTCAAAATCACAGCAAAACAAAAGCAATTTGAATAGAGTCTGATTAAAAGTGTTGGAGTTGAATTAATTATAAACGTATGAGTTAATTCTTGTCATTAGTATAGGCTGTACTGTAACCCACCTACTGTGTTGTAAGGATGCATTGGGAAAACCCCAGAAATGGCGGGTCTTAAAGGAACATACAGAGACTGGCACGGCAGTGGGTGGAGATCCTTCAACTTCTTGAATTCTGCTATTTCCTAATATATCAGGTGACTTGGAGAAAAATACATAGAGTTATTTCAGTCATATTTTTAGACGCCTAGCTAAGATCTTTCCGTTTCACTATTGCGATAAATATGTGCGCAATAGTACGTTACATGTAATCGATAAGAGCTTCTGATTTGTCAAAATAATTATGTTTATAATACGCTTATTATGTCGCAAAAGAATAGTTTCACTTTCAACCGCTACTGAATCAGTGAGAGTCTACGGAAGTGTGGGAATAATGCGTGTGACCCTGTAAGTTAGTTTATTTATTTATTTTTTGTGAAGTAATTTCGGTGTGGTTATATGGAACTGTTAATTTATTAATTTGATGTACATCAATTAAACCGTCAATTTAATGAGATAGGCTTTTTAAAGGAATTTCTGTTTCTGACATTTTCCGGGCTAAGTTAGCCTAACTTAGCTATTCTTACGATTCCTTTGTGGTCCCTGTCATAACCAAATCATCTTAAACAAAGTTTAAATTAAACATTAACTTTCTATTTATGTTTGTTATGGTTTATTTATTATGGTTTATAAATATCTTATCTTTTGGACCATAAAACCAAAATGGGTAAAAAAAAATCACATGTGTAAATTTTTTATTTTAAGCTGAATAAATAAGCTTTCCATTGATGTATGTTTGTTAGGATAGGACAATATTTGGCCGAGATACAACTATTTAAAAATCTGGAATCTGAGGGTGCAAAAAAATCGAAACATTGAGAAAATCGCCTTTAAAGTTGTTAAATTCAAAAATAAAATAACAAAAATAAATGTTTTATATATTTAAATTTTATATATATTTAGGTAGGAAATGTAACATTACTGAAATACTTATATAAAAAGAATAAATATTTTTAAATTACACATTTTCTTTTGACTTCCTTTAGGGTGGGGGAGGTGAAGCCTTAATTAGGGGGCCCCAGACTCCCCTATATATAATCAGCAACATATTAAAGTGATGGCTGTTGGAGCCTGTTGCACAGAAATTCAACAGCGTCGCGTGGAGCTGGTGGAGAACTACAGCGAACACCTGACACGCCTGCTGGACGTCCTGTTTAACGTGGGGGCGGTGACCGAGGAGGACCTCAGTCTCATCAGAGGTTCGGCTGTTAGAGGTGAGCGAGAATGTATGAGATTACTGTTGGATGTGCTGAACGGGAGAGGAGAAGAATCATGCAGGGCGTTCCTCTACATACTGCAAAGTGTTCAAGGTGAGACCACAAAGCCAGAACAGGCCAAAAAGCAAGAGCATCTCAAAAAGCACAAGGACATCTTGGCCAGACAGCACAGTCTGGTGGACTATCTCAGCATCAGAGGACACAATTTAGGGCAGGATGAAACCTGGTACTTGACTGATATCACCTTCTCAAGACAAGCTGGTTATGCATTGCCTTCTCAATGCCGACATGAGTCAGCAGGAGTTGGGGATGCTTTCAGGACACGCACGGATGAGATCTGCGTTTTCAGGGATTTGTATGAGAATCTGCTGTCCAAACTATCGAGTGGTGTGAATATGCTGTCAGGAGTTGCTGGAAGTGGGAAAACCACGGTTGTGAGACGGCTGGTGCGAGAGTGGGCTGCAGAAAACACCTCGTCCAAGATTGTCCTATCGCTGTCCTTTCGTGAGCTAAACCTCATAACTCAAGAGCAGAGCTTGCAGGACCTGCTCTCGGATCACTACATCCACCTAAAACCTTTCCTGCACGAGTTACTGAGCTCCAACCCACCCAAGTTTTTACTCATCTTAGATGGTCTGGATGAGTTCTGCTACCCTCTTAATTTCGAACACACTCCCAAGTGCTCAAATCCTGAGCGGGTGCAGCCTATACAATCCATTGTGGTGAACTTAATCAAAGGAATTCTGCTTCCAGGCGTGTCCATTTTCCTCACCTCACGGCCTCATGCGGTCTCCAAAGTTCCTCCAGTGCTGGTCAGTCAGTTTTACAGTCTGCTAGGTTTCTCTTTAGCCCAGCAGAAGCAGTACTTTGAGCAGAACTGCAGTTCTCCAGAGGCTGCCGCTGCAGTGTGGGCCTCTGTGTCGTCCCATAAGCCCCTTCTCCTCATGTGCCACATTCCCGCATTCTGTTGGATTGTGTCCACCGCCTTGAATGACGGTGGCTCCTGCCTTTGTCCTGATTCTGTAAGTGCCAAGTCAGGAGAAAAAGGAGTCCTTGAGAACGCCAACCAACCGAACTCTTCATTGGGACCTTCTGAGGTCCTTCTGAGCTCCAAACCAGTCACGATCACTGAGATCTATTGCTGCTTTGTAAAATCCATCGTGCTATTCCATGTGCAAGGGCGTAGCGAGGGCTCTCATCACACCAGGCTTCAGCACGCCCCTCATGTCCTTGGTGAAATGCAGCCTATTCTCAAAAGCCTGGGAGCTATGGCCTTCAAAGGCCTCCTGGAGAGACGGTTTATCTTCGAAAGCTCTGATTTGAGCTCTTTTAATCTGGATAGCACCAAAATCTCACAGGTGTTCCTCTTTGAGATACATAAAGAGGATCGAGCATCCCTCACCTTTGAAAAGGGCTTCCATTTTATCCACACCAGCGTGCAGGAGTTCCTGGCTGCCCTGTACTATGTTCTTCAGTCACTCTCAGGATCAAATCCATTTTTAGGGCTCAAACCAAGCACAGGCCAGTATCTTCAGTCTGCGTTTAAGCAGATGGCATCAGCCTTTAACAAATTCGGCAGACCGCGGCGCCTCTTCCGCAGACGCATTAAGAAGGCCCTTCGCTGTGGTGTACAACATCAATCTGGACACATGGATCTTTTCTCCAGGTACCTTTTAATACTGTTTTCATATTAAATGCATTTTCATACGTTAATACATTTTCATGCATTAACGGGTCAAAAATCGTTCTATTCAAAATCATTAATGCAAAACGCAATTCATACATACAGTGACTTGAATGCACTTCTTGGTATTTTTTTATATTTATATATTTTCTAATATCTGAAAAAGTCTTGTCTGCTTAATTAAAGTCATGTGGTACAACCAACATGAGAAAAGCAAAGCAGGAAAGTATGTAATAGAGAGAATTTTTTTTTTAGCTTTTTATGACGCAAAAAGGTTAGTACAGGTTGTAAAATGTTATGCATGTGGCGCAACTCGCCAAAAATGTATAATACATAAATAATTCACATATGTAAAATGAAAACTTTCATACTTGTAAAAATAAGTTTTCTTGAAAACATAAATATTTTTCAAACCCAATAAACCAACATTTTTTCCAATTATTTTAAATGCAATGTAAAAGATTTTTTGATAGCTCTGATTTACTATGATGACTACGTTACTGACCAGTTGTTTCTGCTTATCCAGGTTTGTATGCGGCCTGCTGGTTCCTAGAACACGTCTCATCCTAAATGGATTTTTCCCTGATGGGCCCAAGATGCATCTGCTCCGTTGCCAGCCCTCTCCAGACCCGACTCCTCCTTTCCTCCTCCATCTGTTACACTCCCAACTCCAGAGCTCCACCCTCAGCCCAGAGAGGCAGGTCAATGTTTGTCACTGTCTATATGAGTCCCAGGACCCTGGCTTGTCCCAGCGGCTACAGGATTGGATGAAAGTTCTTTCACAGCAGACCCCAGGTCAGTCCGGTTCGTTAAACAGGGACTGGAGCGAGCTGGCTTTCCTGCTACAGCTCAGCTCAGATGTGCAGGTTTTGAATTTGGACGCTCAAGGACTTGATGCTGACGGATTACGCCGACTCCTACCGGTCCTTCCTCTCTTCTCAACTCTCAGGTAAATAGTGTAGGCTAGTAAAAGCTGTAGGCATAATTATTCAGAGATGACATGATGCATTCATTGTTAAATATTATTATTTATTGTACTTATTGTGTGATATGTATTGTATGTTCTTTACATAAAGCCTGGGCCAGAATCCTCTTGGTTCAGAGGGAGCGTCTGTGTTATCCCTCGTTCTGAGAAACCCAGATTGCCGCATTCAGAGGCTGTGGTAAGTAAAATAGAAATGATTATAAATGAATACATTATCATTTATAAATGATCATAATTGAGATAATAGTGAAAAATGAGCCTTTATCATGACTGTGTATGTTCAATATAGGGTGGTTGCGACAGGGCTTGGCTGTGAAGGCCTGAAAATCCTTGTGGAAGCACTGAAAGAAAATCATACCGTGACTGATCTCAGGTGAACAGTGAAAAAAAAAACATAATTTCTCATTACAAATACACAGAAGTTGCATCTTACTTGATATTTACAATATTATTATTTCATTAGAATGGCCATCAATAAAATTGGAGATGATGGAGCTGGTTATCTTGCAGAATTGTTGAGGACCAATTGCACACTGACAGATATCAGGTGACCGAGACTAATCCCCGCCATTGCAGTCTTTCTAGTCAATTATTTATCTTCAGTGTTCACTTTGTTTAAACATTTTGCCTTCAATAGACTTCGTGACAACCTAGTGACAGACAGAGGAGCAGAAGTCCTCATGGCTGCTCTCAAAGAGAACACTACATTAGAGTACCTGTGGTAAGAACCATTTAAAGCTGATTTATTTCAGTCTATTTCCTCGTGATTCTGTAACACAAGTGGCATATATTTTCTTTATCTATCGCAGGATGTTTGACAACAAGTTTACCAAAGACGGAGTCAAGAAGCTGAAAGAATTCGCAAATACCAGACCAAACCTTGACATTAAAGTTTGCGTCTGACCCACAACCGACAAACCAGTGGAACATCTCTAAAGGGCATTTGCATTGCTGAACTGGCTCATTTACATTATTTTAATATTAGTACAACTTATATATTACTTTTAAGACACATTAGAGTGTTAACCACTCAGGCTACTACTGCCCTCTACTGGACTTTTAAAGAGCTGTGGCTACTTATTGGTATGGTACGTTTGTAATATGTATTTAATTGGCATTTGGCTGTAATATAACCAGAAATGTCAATGATTCATAGACAGTTATTTCTAAAGACACTGAATTGCATTTATTTATTTTGTGAAATACCTTTTTAATAGCAAAACCATTGCTTTTTGGCTAAAACCCACACAACAAGATTTTACTGAAGCTTTTAAGTGCTTTGAGGACTCTAAAATGCGGCTTTTTAACACACCTCAGTTCTTCTTGTATACTTTATAAATTATTTTCTTCTTTCTCTTTTCTGCTGTAGTGTCTCAGAGCAGTTTGACAATAATACTTGATTGCCCATTTTCTTTCTGGGTGCTTTTACATGCGGAGCTCATACGGGGTTCTTCTTAGATGCTTCATAAACAGAAGTAAAATGTATGTGTAAAATACACAAAAGCATAGTATTCTTTGGTTAGTCAATTCAAAGATACTATCAAATCAGGGATCGACATGTGAAACTATTGTTAACTCTTTACTTCCTATATTTATTACTGTTACTTTACATCAAGCCAGTTGCAATATATCTGTCAGATAATAGTGTTTGAAACATTGCACACCTGTCTTCTCTCTGAAAGTTGCATAATTTAGGTTCATGCATTGTTATATAATTAATTGTCGTAACATCACGAAATATGAATTGTTATAACAAGTATTATTGCTTAGCAATTCTTACAATGCAGAGTACAAGTGTTATGCAATCATTAAAACAAGATGTACAAAGAGATGTTCAATAAACACATTATATGGGTTCTCCAGATTCCAGTTTGCTTTGGTAATGGAGTCTGGTTTTCACAGGTTCCTGAGGAATATTTAATATCAGTAATCCCTCATAAAGTACTTTTACGTGTTTACTTGAAACCAGCTTACTTGTCTGTATTTGAATGTAGTTGCTCATTTAAACCACCAGATGCCGACGTGATGTTTTTCGACTCGTATCACTCCTTTGTTCAGTTTAGCGCTTAGAAAGAGTTAAGCAACAACAGAAAACCTGATAATACACCGTAAAAAGTGTTTTGGTCATTGGTTCAGTTAACTTCTCTTTTGATATTTGCTGCTCAATTAGTTTATTTATGCAATGTCAATCATCTTTATTAAAAAGAACACAGATAAATGCGACGTCAGAAGTATGCAAAGAGCTCAAATCTGACACCCAAAGAACCAAGTGTCTTGTTTCTTTTTCATGGGAAACCCATAATGTACATTGAGACATTTGGCAAATTTGATTACGATATGTTATATTTATTTCATGTGCCAGTCTTCTAGTGGTTTTGCAATAATGTCATTAATGAAAATCGGCTTGGCTATTATTATGAGAGAGATTGAAATCGTGAAATACGAGGATGCTGGCTTTCTTGTTTGGGATTTGTTTGTTGTTGTTTTTTAAATGAATTTTAAAAAGCCATAAAGGTCATCAAATTCTGTAAAATTGTAGCAGGGACCACAACAATCCGGTGTGTTCTGTGAATGTTCTTTGCACTGGAGCAAAATATAATGTGCAATTATTTAAATATTTTAAGCGAGCGGCGGTTTGATTGGCTGGTCTCATCTCTAGCTCAGGAACCAGCCAATGAGGAAGTTGGCTTGTTTGTGTGAAGCAAGCGGTGCAAATATAAAATCGGGAGTAAGAGATGTTGGGAAATAAATGTATGTGTGAACATAACCCAAAGAGTGAAATTGGCATCATAAGGTTGTTTATACCTTTTCTACTCTGAAGAGAGCCGAAGCGAGGATTTGGTGAAGGAAATAGGTATGACTTATTATAAGGATGTTCTGTTGTAAGTTTACCCTCTAAGACTGTTGATGTAATATATAATCATTTTATATGCATTTCACACAGTTTATACAGTCATTGATAAAGAAGTAAATCGTTTATTTTTGTTTTAAAATTATTAGATATTAATTTTTTTTAAAATATGTTAGATTATTTTTGCACAATTCTTCAATATGACAGACTAGGACCGTTCTTCAATAACTGTATTTTATTATGCCATTGCACGTTTTTACGTTATAAACTATAACTAAACTGTGATGTGTTGTTTGAATAGTATATAATGCGGTTTATGAGTTTTATGAGCTTTTACATTTGCCGTCAGAATCCGTGTTTTGCAGTATCATATATGATGAATGGGAAACAGAACTGCTGGTACATCATATTTGAGTCAGCATATATATTACAATGTCCACATTTTTACATCGAGCATTTATTTTAGCCTAGAACAGAACAATAGTGAGTGAAGCGATAACCAGGAAGTGCATTCATCGCGACTGTTATTCAGTGCAGAGTGTGTATCCACTGAACAGCTGAGCTCTGTATGCATGAGGAAGGAGGGGAGAGGGGTGCACACACACACAGGCGGAGGCTCTGATGATGATGATGCCTGTCCAGTTTAGACCAGTTTTAGGGCTGCTCGTTTTCCGCAGGATGCTTAACGTAAACACATAAGGCATCGCGCGTAAATTAGGAAAGAGAATTCAACCAGAAAATTAATGATGATTGAAATAGTTTAATGAGGCGTTTTTGAGCATATAAAACAACGTGTAAGAGGTCTGTTTGCATTCCATATTCTACAACGTTTGTGCAAAGCAAACAGAGTCGAATCGTGTATTTGTATGACGAAATGTCACTTCGCCTGTGGATAAATAGATTTTGTACAAAGATATCCGTTGCACAAAGCGAACGACTCGCGCCGCACTGGTTCGAACCGGCTGGATCTTGGTCTCACGTGGAGCTGTTCTCTGAATCTGTTTATCTCGTAGCCAATGAGGGGAGAAGAGAATGTTCGAACAGCCAATCGGAGGCTAGCAGGGAGGGACTAGAGGAGGGAACTGGGTTTCGATCAACAACATTCTCTTTTGGAACTCAGCTGTTTTTTGTTTATGAGCTGTTGTGTAGCTAAGCGAGACAAAGGAACTGAATCTAAATGATGTTCGACAGGAGTTGCGGTTAAAACAATGTTTCAGCAAAGAACATGAACTAAATGCTGGGAAAACAATGTAATCGTTGGGAGATAAAAAAAAATTAAATAAAAAATGTCAAATTTATCATTATACATGTATTAAACATGTAAATGTTATTGTAATTTATTGGTATTATTTAGTATTATTTAAATAACTGACATCCAACTCTATGGCCACTTTCACAGGATTGCCCAAAGTTTAGGGGGATTTCCTCAGTATTACCAGCACAGACTGTATCATCTCCTTCAGTCATGGCTCCCTCACTGGCCACAGCCTTCTCCAGGCGCTGGTGGATGGCGATTACTGCGGTAATCGAAAACCTGTTGTTCTCTGCTGTCCTGCTCGGATGGGGCTCACTGCTCATTATGTTGAAATCAGAGGGCTTTTACTCCTACCTCTGCAGTGAACCAGGTAAGAAGGGGACAAATGAGTGCACTCAGTGTTACAGAAACCCATAAAGACATTAAATGCACTATCCACAATAGATGCCAGATCGAATGCTGCAAATAATTACGTGAACATCAAAGAAAAGTCTAATATATATACAAAGCATATTAATTTGCTTTAATAGCTTTGTTTTCACTCTTTCCCCACCCATATTTTAACAGTAAATGTTTGGCAGATTGACTCAAACCATCTTGGAATGCCGTTACCTCAAGCAAAACCTGTATTATTTCGCAACAGAGGCTGCAGCATTATGAAAAACAAAAATATCTGTTGTCTGGCGCCCATCGCAGGGCTTATGGAGGAATCCAAACCAGAATATCAATCGATCACTGAGAGTCTGTGCACCTTATTTGGAAGCCCTCTTGCTTTGTGCTGCCATTAGGAATTACAAACAGCATCTACAAGCTTGTTTGGCGTCAGAATTTTGGCAATGTGTGTCTATAGTAAATTTGAGCTCCTTCACAGAGTTGATTTCAGGGTAAACAGACCAGAGGACATCAATCTGCTTAGCTTAGATAACACAGTATAGATACTTCCATGTGCAGCTGTATCATCTTAAGGTATTAGTATGAAAGAAAATGTTTCATCAAACAATAAATATCAAGAAAACTTCAAAAGGACTGATATGCTAGACTAATTGTGGATTTTCTGAATAGCTAAAAGAGTGTAGACCACTTAACAAAGATGAAAGATATCAACCATTCCATGAACTGATATGTGGGTCAACTTATTATTACTTATATGTTGTGCTTTAAAAGCACAGCCTTTAAAAAAAATGTACACTGCAAAAAACAATTTTCTCAGTTAGTATTTTTGTCTTGTTTTCCAGTACAAATATCTAAACATTTAAATCAGGTTATATTTACATGAGAAGCAAAGGCACTTAAACATTAAGTCTAAATATTTGTATTAAAATTAATTGAGTTCATACTTAATACAGAATCTTAATTCAAAGTGAAAACAAGTATATTTTTCTTTCCCCATTGGCTTTTTTTTTGTTTTTTTTGTGAGCATCAAGTCACATTTCTCAGAAAACAAGGTCTACTATCATTTTACTTCTCAAATAAATGTATCTTGATTTAAGAATGTATAGATATTTGTACTGGAATACAAGACAAAATACTGAGTAATAAATTATTTTTGCTGTGTAATTAATCCAGATGAATATAGAATCTTAACTGGAATAGGCCTGTTCAGGTCTACTTACAACTCTTGGCAAAAATGTGTCTAGGTCATGATGTTCATCTGTGAAGAACAGCTTGTTCCTTCTGAGCTCCGAGATTAACTTTATTTATTAATACATCATGTACTGATCATAGACTGGTACTGATGCACATAAAATCATACTTATACATTAAGACTGCTAATGGAGTTCATGTCAATGTCATTGTCACAGGGCCAAATGGCTCAGACAAAATAAAATATATAAAAACATGGAAGCTATGTGTGCCTGTGAGCCATATTTCAAATAACCTTTGGGGTATACAGAACGAAAATATCCAACATATATACAGTATATGTGGGAGAAAAGTGTGCAGTGCCATGATAAATAAAGACTCAACAGTTCGATTTTTGTTGACCTCCTGTCTGTTCACATTGTGCACTGTCATGTGGCTTATGATAATTCAACATTATTGCTAATATTTTAAAAATATCTGCTTGCTGACACTAGTGTAAAGTTTCTTTTGGAGTGTAACGTCTTGTTCTTCAAAGACTTCTTTCTGTGCTGCTTTGATTGTGACTTTTTCAGTGAATGGGGTCAGGAGACTCAGCCATGCTGCTCTGAACTGGCCCTGATTTATGTTTCATTTTTCCACTATGACATCTGTCTCTTAAACGATTTAACACGCCTTCATGAAAACACATTTCCGAAGTCCTGAAGAAACAGCCGGACTACTTTGATATCTTATGACCCATTAGCACAATGGCAACAAGTAAACTTAACCGCCATGATCTTCTCGAGGGGACTTCTGTCATCCATTCTTCACTTATTAGGACCCAAGCCCTATGGGGCGAAGGGCCCTATTGTTTTCCTAAGGTAATTTTTTTTTTTTTTTCTGTGGCGTACTCTTTTATATGGTTGTATTTGAGGGGCTCTGTAGCTCTCAATGCTTTTCACCTACAGGATACTAAATTGCTAGCAGATTTTTTATATCTCAAATGGGTTGGCCTTGGCGAGGCAACAAATATATGGCACAAAAAGGGAAACAGGAAGTGTACTATAACTGCATACATTGACTGATTTTGATTAAACTTCAGCTGTGTGTTCATTGTAGGAAGCAGATCACATGGATGTGACTATTGTGAGTCAAAGTCTTTGCGCCACCAACAGGCAGCAGGAAGTGTTTACTTTCAAAATGCTTTGAAATCGCCCTCTTATTTTAACCCAATTTGCTTCAAACTTCAGCTTCAGTTGTCAGCCAGTAGACATGGACAAAGCCTTAGAAATGGGTGTTTAGGAGGGGCTCGATAGCGCAACCTTTTGACTAAAGTATGTGTGCGTGTGTGCGTGTGTGTGTGTGTGTGTGTGGGGGGGGTCGTTTTACCTACAGTCACCAAACTCGCTACATATATTGTTCTCATCGTACAGGACAACTTTCTAATTTACAGTCATAAGCTCCGACCAACAGGAAGTCAGCTATATTTTTTTGAATGTGGATTTTTTTAATCAAGCTCTGAATTTTTAACTACTGGTCCAAAAGGCTTCATACGATTCATAACTTTCTCAACATGACGGATGGCAATATATTGAAGATGCTAAATTGCCAACGGGTATTGGATATCTTGAACGGTGTTGCCATGGCGAGGGATTAAAGTTATGACAAAAAGGGAAACTGGAAGAGTCTTATATCTTCTAAATAATAAATTATGCACCATTTGTCTCTATATAAAGTAATACAAATAAAAGTTTTTTTTATATTATTAAAAATATGCAAATTTCGTGCTATCTGGTTGAAATAAATAAATAAAATTAAATGTAATACATAGCATAACCACTAGCATTGGCCTAAAAATAACATGGTTAAGAAAAGCCTTGTTGTTGAGAACAGTGTTTTTAGACATATGACTTGGTTTTATTAGGTATTGCATTTGGATATATATATTAGACATTATCAAAATATACTTTCTGGCACAGTTAAGATTTTATTTTATTTTTTATTTTTTTTGTTTAAAATGTTGTTAAATCTTCTCGCTCAACTAACTAACAGTCTCCAACTGATTGTATTTGTGTGTGTGTCTGTGTGAGTCTTATTTTATACTCTTGATGGTTTGGAGTTTAACCCTTTCTTTGCTATGTGGTTATGCCTGCATTACAGTATGTGAAATCTTTTAAGACTTAGGATCTGTTTCTATCAGTTTTAATGACAAAATAAATCCATAGAGCCATAGTTTAATTGTAGTGCACTGACAACATAGTTTTATATAATTATTTTAATAATAATGTTAATACAAATATTTAAAAAACTTGAGATAAATACTTATTAACTTATAATATTTGAGCTGCAAATGATAACTTCACACTCATTTGTAAATGACCTATGACATCATATGACCGCAAATTCATCTACATTTGAAAAATCTCATGGATGTGGATGTTGTGGTTTGTGGTCATAGCATCAACTAGCTGTATTAAATGTGGCATATTAAAACGACTTTGACATAGTTCTTTTACATTTACCCGTTTTAAATGTATATTGCCCGCCGTGCACAGTTGCCCTAAAGCCTTTGTGGCGGTGGCGCCGGGTCTTGGGCCCCATTATGACTTCTTGCAGCTTTATTCTTGTGTTTAAGAATTTGTGGTGAAGTTCCAAACACAGTAGTGGCCTTGTACAACACTTATTTTGAAACTTTTTGAGACTTTTATTGAAAGAATAGTGGGAAAGGGCAAACACATCAATGCACATTGCAATCCTGGACATTCACACTTCCCTTGTCTTTTTCATTTCTGCTGTTGTCAGCATCTAGTTCAGACATTCTAGACACCAGGCCTCACATGTTTGATGACACAAGGAAGTAAATGTGGCTCAAGTGTTTGCTCAATGTAAATATGAGATTATCTTGCCATTTCCTCACGTTTCCCTTGGACTCAGCTGTCTATTTCACATTATCAGCTGGTTGGTTCTCTTTAATCAGCAGGCATGAGGAAAGACTGACCAGGAAAATGCTTGTCTGGCTAAATGCTTTGGCCCGGCACTTCTGACTGAGTCTGTGTTCGTGACGTTTTTGTGCGTCAGACTCATGTTGAATTCTCATTCCGTTCTGCTCTCACTTCTCCATATCAAAGCAAATGGAAAATCAGGCCTGGATGTCTCTGTTTTTTGCTGTCGCTGATTAGATCTAGTGGAACAATGGGTTCAGAAACGTCTGAAATAGAGCTACTCGTTCATCTGAAGAGACCTAAAATGTGAATCCAACAAAACCTGTCAACATCTGCAAGTCATATTTCAACCCAAATGCATAAGAAAATGGAGCCTGTTTTTAGGGTCATAACATTTTCTTTTTTATGTTTTAATTGATATTTTATTGAAGTATACACCACCATTCATAAGTTCATAAGTCTTTAAGATTGTTTTATGTTTGGGAAACAAGTCGGTTGCATTTATTTGATCAGAAATCATTCTAATATGCTGTTTTGCTGCTCAAGTAATATTATTTTTAATTAATTATTAAAGGAATAATAAAATAAATAATAATAATTATATATAATTATTTGATAATTTAATAATTTTGAAAACAAAAAAGTTGTAATGCTTAATGTTTTTGTGGAAACCGTGATTATTTTTTTGAGGATAAAAACAAAAAGCAGCATTTATTTGAAATAGAAATCATTTGATAATATCATTATAACTGTTTTACTGTCACTTTTGATCAATATAATGTGTCCTTGTTAAATAAAATACATTTTTAAAGAAAAAATATTACTGACCCCAATTTTGAACGGCAATTTAATATAATAAAAATAAAATGTTATTTATGCTTTATTTAGTGATTCAATAATGTAACCATGCAAAACAAATCTTAATGGTCTTAAAACAATCTTCATTTTAGTTATGTATCTTTTTTTTTAAATATGTATTTCAAATTTTAATTTTGGGGTGAAATATTTGACTTAAATTGTGTACTGAACAGAAAACTACCTTTTCTATTTCATGTAAAATAATCAAATATACACTTCTTTTTGAGTCTGTCTGTAACTGCTATCAGGAGCAGCTATTGAAACGGGTGTATTGACTCAAGGCAGCTCCTCCTTTACTCAACAAAATATCTCAAGCTTAGCTTAGTTAGCAGATATATGTCCTCTAATAATCAATCAGTAACTTCTAACCCTTTTCTTTTCATCATCAATCATATCTGCTTTACAAACACAGGTCCTTTGTTTGTTTACTGATCACATTCGAACAAAAATCCCTCACATAAAGACTGTCTCTTGCCCACCATATTACATTCATAACAGTTTCTCCATATGCTGCAAACAGCCCCATCCTCCATCAGAACAAGTTATTCCAGACCATTTTCAAGGCTTGTGATAATTAAAAAAAACGCTGGATAAACAACTTTTATTTAGTCTTGAAGAACCAAGTAAGAGACTTGTTGCCCAGACAAAGCATGATTATCCATAGTCAAAACAACAGGGGAGTACTGGGTGAAAGAACAGGATTAAAAATGTTAGTCAGACTGCTCATGCTTTGGCGGTTGTTGGAAGGTGTTGAGGCTGTGGGTTCACATAAACTCCCGTGCTATTTCTGCTATAGTTGTTTACTGTGTATAGCTGCCTGTTTATTTGACCCTTTGCCCAGCATCCTGCCTGCTTTAGGAGGGGGACATGATGGTGGCCACGATATCTCTCAACGACATTTCCTGTTTTACTTCCCAGAGTGCCATAACTGTTTTCCTAGAAGTCAGAGTCCCAATTAGTCCTTAGAGTTTTACATGTGAGCGTGTGACTGCTGACTACCCTGCTAAAAAAAAACAGCTTGACTTTCCACGCTGGTCCACACTGGTTAGTGCTGGTTTGGTGATTAGATTGCTCAATTTGTGTTCACTCTGTCTTACGCTTTCCAATCCTCCAGGTAACAGCACGGGGCAGAATATATCTGAGAATGAAAATGGTACAACAATAAGCCCAAGAAATGAGGAGGAGGAAAATCTTAATATGAATGGCTGGCCCATCTGTAAAGAGCAAGATGAGATGCTGAACCTGGCCTTCACCATCGGCTCCTTCCTCCTCAGCGCCATCACACTGCCCCTCGGCATCATCATGGACAAATACGGCCCACGCAAATTAAGGCTGCTCGGCAGGTATAGGAGGAAAACTGGTTTCTGAATACATAACATAAAAATGTACTCTATTTATACGGTAAAAATATTATTAATATTATATTATACTATTATTATTAACATTATACATTTGTGTAAAATATTGTTCAATTATTACATATGATATTGTTTTATTTTGATATTCATTTGGATTTTGAAGAGTGCTGTCAAATCGATTAATCGCGATTAATGGCATCTAACATAAAGGTTTATATATAAATACACACACATACATATATATTATATGTTTACAAACCGATTAGTCGCAATTCATCGATGTGAAAGCACTAATTTTGAACAAATATTTTATTACATATATATAATTTTTTTTTATTATTATATTTTATTATTTTATAAAGTTTCCATGGCTCCCAGTTTGAAAACCTCTCTGCTAAAATATACTGTTTGCATTGTATGTGGGATACATGATATGTCAAAAGAATAACATGAAACGATCTCTTCCCAGCGCATCGTTTGCCCTCTCCTGCATCCTAATTGCATATGGAGCCAGTGACCCTAGAAGTATGTTTGCAAATCCAGATGAGACCACCATTTCTGTTAA
This sequence comes from Leuciscus leuciscus, assembly GCF_965113295.1. Taxonomy (NCBI): domain Eukaryota; kingdom Metazoa; phylum Chordata; class Actinopteri; order Cypriniformes; family Leuciscidae; genus Leuciscus; species Leuciscus leuciscus. The sequence continues at coordinate 23,087,513 of NC_138733.1, forward strand.
TACCCACCTATCCCTGCTCTCTTTGACATCCTTGTATTTTTCTTTAACAGATCTCTCTCTCCTAATCTTCTTTGCCCTTGCACTGAATGGGTTTGGAGGCATGTGCATGACCTTCACCTCACTCACAGTAAGTGCTCATGTCGTACTAGTGGGTCTCCATGGGTGTCCTTTCCGGTCTTTTGTGCAAAGACCATGGCACAATCTCACATGCTGGCCACATGCCACTAAAACTCAATGTAGCTGAATAATGCAGGTGTTTTCTGTTCGCAAAAATTGCTGCATCATCATTTATTCATCCTCAAAGAGAATTGTTTTAGCTGGATTTCCAGCAGAATCATAGAAATTGACATATACTGACATAGGATGTGAATTGAATTTATTTCAACAACAACAAAAAAAGACAAAATAGCTCATCCATATCTTTATATGGCAGAAACAGTAAAAGGAGAGTAAGAATAGTAAGAATAGTGAGTAGTATACTAGTGTGTTATTCCAATTTTAACCAGCGTCTTGTTTCATTTCTGAATGAATCAGTGGACTAAATGATTTAATGACTCACTCTTAGCATACTAGCAGCATGCTATTCTTACTATTTCTGCATATGTTGGAGAAATAGTAAGAGTAGCATGGTACTATGCAATTTCAAATTCAGCTAGTAACTTTCTGAATGAATCCGTGTTTTGAAAGAATCAGTTGATTTAATGATGTAAAGATAAATATAAAGATGGTCACTTTTTGTCACCATTTACTGGTGTAACAATGTAACTCACAGAAACAGTGTCTGAATAATGTCCACCGCTAATACAGAGAAGACAGTCTGTCTGGAACGTGCAAACAGAGACAAGTTGCTGCCTATAGTCTCTTATGCTGTTCTAGTAAGTTTGTTGCCAGCTGCCTATGTAGGCAAAAGACATCAAAACAGCTCAGAGCTATTGTGTCTTTCCACACACTATTACAGTTTCAGCGATAAAGACAACAAAACATCTAGCTTTGTTTAGTGTGAGATCTGCAGTTCATTGGGTTCATATTTAGAAACCTCACCAATAAGGAGAGCAGACTGTGTTGAAGCCAACAGGAAGTTGCGCTCATTGCCTGCTGACGGGTGGTTGTCTCTTGTTTCTGCATGCTGAGTTCATAGAAAACTTTGAGTTCATAGCTGATGGTACAGCTGTTCCTGCAACCAGTTCATTTGCTTGTGTTGTTGATTTTCTATCTTGTGCTACCATACAAGCCTCAGCCTGTCTGGGCAACCCTCCGACTGTGACATACACACAGAGAAAAACACACACAGAAAGAGTGAGTGAACTGTGTAGCGGAACAGTACAGACTGTTATCTCAGCTGTTGTGTTCTTAGAACCTTTTCCCAGCTGTTCCGTATAACTATGTGTTTTACCCTGCTGGTTGTTGTGTCGGGAGGCTGAACCTGAGGTTCACAGTGCAGTTCATACGGTCTGACATCTGTTGTTTGGGTGCATCTCTCAATAGCTTCATTACTGTTGCTGTTATTAGACTTATTAAAGGTGCCATATGTAATATTGACAGTTTCAATGGCTGCAATACGCTGTGTTTTCTGCCAACTGGCAACCCGGGGTGTTGAAATACTGGATAAATTGGATAAATTGGCAGTGAGCGCGATCACACGGACCAACACAAAAAACAGACATTTCGACACTGAACACACGTTTCAAAGTAAAATAACGGGCTGTAACCTTGTTTTTCAGAGAAACAAGTATTTGAACTTAGCATGTCACTATCGTATTTACTTTGAATTTGGCATTTGAACAAATCTTTCAGCACATAACCCGTCTTGCACCATTTTTGCTACAGACACAAATTAAACTGTGCAGCTTTTTGAGTTGATGTGTGTTGCTATTTTTCTTAGCATTTTTTCCTAACAATGCCCTGCAACCAACCAGAACACCCCAAGAACTACGTAGCAATCTACCAGCAACCACCAGGCAACCACACATCATTACCCTAACAACCCCCTAGTAACCACTCAAAACACCCTAGCAACCACATAGTATTGCCCTAGCAACCATCTAGCAATGGCCTAACAATCACTTAGCAATTCCCTAGCAATCACCTAGAAAACTCTGGCAACCACTTAGGAAGGTCCTAAAGGCCCCGATATACTCACAGCATAGTTCTTTTTTGTTCTTCAGTTTGGGGTAAAACGAAGTTCGAAGTAAGTAAGTAACGATACACTGTTATCGAACATCTGACGCCGCCTACTTCGGTTAGATGAATATGTAAATATGTGCTGCGCGCTATCCTCTTAATAACAAAATAAACACACAACAAAATTGAGAAAACAGCAAGTATTTTTAATAAAGCATAAGAAAAGCATCTGATCATAGCAATGTGGATATGTTTGCACGAGCTCTGCAATTCAGCACTCTTGTAAAGTCACATCACGTCACGTTTGTATATATATATACACAGCACTTTATACAATAGATTGCTTAAAATCAAATAGCTTTACAGTATTAAACATGAAAAATAGTATCAGTGTCTCATTTCATCAGAAGTACAACTTCATTTTCTACTATAAAGCATTTCCTCCAGTGTGTTCAAGTTTTCACTCGCTGGTCACGTCTAATCTCAACTGACTCGCGAGGAGAAATGAAAAAAAAAAATTTTTCGGCAGAGCCTCAGCGCACACCTACCTATTACTTAATCGCCACGGACCAATGGGAGTACAAAGGTGTTGACCAGCCGAAGCAAACTTTTCCAGACAGTTCGCTTTGACAAGCTGTTTCGAACTCTAAAAAACTTTGTTTTGGCCTGATTTTGTTCTAAATGTAGTCATATCAGTTCGTTTTACGATTTTGCTTGAAGTATATCGTGGCCTTAACAACCACCTCAAACACCTTAGCAACCACATCATTACTCTGGCAACCGCCTAGAACACCCTAGCAACTATATAGTAATGCCCTGGCAACCACCTAGCAACACTCTAGCAGTTACTTAGCAAAACCCTACCAATCACCCAGACAAACCTGCCAACCACTTAACAATACTCCCAAAACATCCTAGCAACCACATACATTTCCCTGACAACCATGCCCTAGCATTGTAGTGAGTTTTGCACAGGTAAGCGCAGCCCACATTTATTTGAGCAAATGTAAAAATGTAGTCTAGAAACTTTTCTGAAAATTGTATTCTATGAATAACCAAGTCTCACATTCTGAAGACGAACCCTAAGAGGTTAGGTGAAGCTGGCAATCAACCCTTCTTTCTCTTTCTTTTTCACGCTTTTCTGTCTCTCTGTCTGTCACTCTGTGTCTGCGCACTCAGCAGTTTATAGTGCAGCTGCGGTAAGAGTGCCTGAGAGCTCGTGTTTCCTCCCAGCACACCTCTGATGTTTTCCCAGTACACTGACTCAGCTCTCTGTGTCTAACGGCTGGACTGTCCCCTCCCAGCCACCTGATTCACTGTCTGACCTCAATCCTTCATCTGCCCATTTCTGCAGCTCTTATCTCTCCCGTTTTAGCTCTCTGTCTGTCTGTCTGTCTGTCTGTTTCTATCTGTCATCCCACTGGCTGTGTAGCAAGCAACCATCTTTTTAAGTCTTTTGCAACATAACCTCACTGGAGTTAGAATAATAAATACATAAATAAAACTTAAAATAAATAGTGCGAAATAGCGATAAACTATTGCATGCACGATGCACACAAGAAAATGTTCTCGTACGCAAGGGAATTTTTTTGCATGCTCGTGCGTTACAATTTCCAGTTTATGCACCACTATTTTCCTTTGTGCGTCACTGCCATTCTCCGCCACCTGTACGGTTGCGTTAAATCAGACAAAGTGGTTTAGTAAAGGGTGTTTTGATCTTTACATTTTTTTTTTTTTTACCAATATATATATATATATATATATATATTTTTTTTAAATAAAGTTTTATATAGGACAAAGAGCAAATATATCTTTATTAATTCATGTGCATCTTGTTTACTTTATAGTAAAATGGCAGGGATGCACAAAGGAAATAGGTTATAGTAGTAGGGTATACATTAACCGGAAATTGTCACTGTGACAATGAACACGCAAATAAATTCCTGTGCACACGCGAAAGTTTAACGTGCGCACGTGAAAGCCAGTAAATATATATGTTTTTGTAAAGGTCCCTTTAGGGGCTCCGTAAAATAGCAACCTCTTAACCATAAAATTTCATTGGGGATATACTGTTCCTCTTTATTCTAGCTCTGTCTCTCACTCTCTGATGCACTAATGCTGTTTTTTTCTTCTTCATTTGTGCCTTCAATCCATTTATAACCCACTTCTTTAGGATGCTGAGTCATGTGTGGAAGCAAATAGAAAAAATGGCTTATAATGGGGGAATAGGAGCATTTAGGCTCCAGAAAACAGATTAAAAACACTCAGTAAGTGGGCATGCCAATTGATATTTTGCTGTGTTGGTCCAATGGACACCTCAAAATGAGGTGTGAAAGTTTTTATTATATGATTTGTCATCTAAATATGTCCCAGCTCTCTCAGCACTGGGTTGCGTCAGGAAGGGCATCCGGTGTAAAACCTGTGCCAAACATTTGCACATTGTGTGTGCGAATAATTTCGATGAAGCAGACCCTGCAATTGAACGGGACTAACGCTTGGAAAATTATGAAAAATGAGTCATATAAATGCACCACGGCCACACGGTCAGTTAAATGTGGAACAAATAATGATCAAGAGTTAAATATAATAGGCAATATGATAGGCAGACTATATATGACCCTCTGGAAGCCACATTTGGACAGGATCTGGCCAGCCTTTGCTAGCTTTCACCAACTCACCTTCACAAGTTTTTCTTTCACTTCTCTGTTCTATATTAATTTTACCCTCACTCATTGTCGTTTTCTCGCAGTGTCAAGTATGATTTATCCACTTAAGGCCCCTCCCCCCAACCCATTTACGCTATGACTCACCATCCTTCCTCTCAGAGAGAGCTGGAAAAAGGATTTGACAGATTTCTGTGGTCATATGTTGCACAAATGGGGATGGGAAAGCCAAATTCATAATGACGATCGGTGTGAGTTCTCATGAAACATTAATTGATTTGTTTTTCTATAACACACCCACACATTCATCTATTTTGACAGGTGCTTTTGGGAGAGTGGGACACATTTACTCAACTCAAGCACTTCAAAATGTCCTTTTTATTTCAGCAAATCAATCTAGTACCACACTCACTGACTTTGGTGCACATCGATCCCAAATTCAAATCAGCTTCTGGGAAGCTCAAGGCTAAAAATAGCACTCAGAAATATACACTGCTATTCAAAGGAATTATTGGTATGAGTTTTTTGTGTTTTTGTAAGTCTCTTATTCTTACCAAGGCTGCTTTTATTTGATCAAAAGATTTTGTGAAATATTACTTTTATTATTATAAAAATATTGTTATTTTGAAATAATAACTTTTTTTACTATTTTCTATTTCAGTATACTTTAAAATGTAATTTATTTCTGATGACAAAGCTGAATTTTCAGCATCATTACTTCAGTCTTCAGTGTCACATGATCCTTCAGAAATCATCTTAATATGCTGATTTGATGCTCAAGAAACATTTCTTATTATTATCAGTTGAAAAAAGTTATGCTGCTTAATATTTTTGTGGAAAGTTCATTCTTTGATGAATAGAAAGACCAGTATTGATTTGAAATTTAAAGGATAATTCCGGTATTTAGCACTTTGAGTTTCTTTTCTGGTTTGTTTTGGATGAACTAGAGCGGTGGACACAGAAATTTTGACTATGGGTCCTGTCTCGACTTTTTGACTCCTTTAGAATCGCCTTTGACCGCTTCAGAGTGGCGGACTACGGGCATGCACGAACATGTCCTTATAACAACCCTTAACGTTGTCAAAACTGTGCAACTCACCGAGTGGTTAGTGGTGTTCGTTGATGATTAAAAACAAATATATCGGCGCAATGTATGATTTAAATCCGTGTTATTTGCTATAGTGGAACTATTTTTTCAGATACCTCACAACCGCGTATAAACTTCCGCTCGATATTTGAGTCTGAAGCGCAGTAATATCAACGAGCAATGAGTCCTCCAACAGAAATCAATGGGCTTTTACAAAATGCCAAATAAAACACGACAGAAACTGTATTTCGCTACGCCACTTGTTTTGGAACATCAACGAACACCACTAACCACTCGGTGAGTTGCACAGTTTTGAAAATGAACGTTAAGGGTTGTTTTAAGGACATGTTCGTGCATGCCCATAGACAGCCACTCTGAAGCGGTCAAAGGCGATTCTAAACGAGGCAAAAAGTCGAGACAGAACCCATCGTCAAAATTTCTGTGTCCACCACTCTAGTTCATCCAAAACAAACCAGAAGAGAGACTCAAAGTGCTAAATACCGGAATTGTCCTTTAAAAGAAATTAAACATTAAACGTCTTTCAAATCACTTTTGATTAATGCGTCCTTGCCGTATAAAAGTACTGATTTCTGACTGACCTTAAACTTTTTAACAGTAATGTATCTTATGTACTTGCCTCACAAGTGCCATCAGATTATTATCAGATGTAATTTTTCATATTTTTTCTAAATAATGTTATTTCAGATAACCACCATTGTAAATCTTTTGGTTGTTTTACACTACAGTGTTTTCTCAGTTCCAGTGGCCATGACTTTGGGACTGTTTGGTCTCAGTGGATTCCTTTGGTCTTATTGACTCATATTTAAACCAGACAGTACCACTTTACTTGTAGACTATCAGTGTTTGTCAAACGTTTTGTTTTACTCCCTACCCAATTACATTGCAGCATAAGCTAGACAGAGCGACACTCGCATTATAATACAAGATGATTTTGATAAAAGGGACTTTGTTTGCAGTATCTCTTTGTATTTGACATCACATGACCAGCCGTGGCTAGTGACCATTTGAGAAAGCAGAAGAACAGTGTTACTGAAACAGTCTCTTGGTACTTCACATGTAACTCAACTCCATGGAAAGGCCGTTCCACAGTCCATTAGCCAAAGCTGTTCTTACAGTCTCTCCAAACACAGGCAAAATGTCGTCTATAGGGCGCTGGGTGTGTGAGAGAGTTATTGTAAGTATCATCTGGGATGTTTTGGCTCTGGGATGACCTTTACTCTAATTAGAGGCGGTGAGTGACGTCTATGATGGGTTCCAAGGGAGAGCTTTCCTTCATTCTTGTCTTCAACAAGCTTTTGGACTGGGAAGTGGAAGATGTCCAGAGAGTTCTTGGAAAATCTGTGTTGTTGTTTGAACTGCGAGTTGTGGAGGAAATGTGATATAAGACACTGTCAGCTGTCGACGGGTGTGAAATAGATGTTGTTGTTTTTTATCCAGAGAAATGGAAAATACCTTGAAATTAGAAAATAAGAAACATGTACCAGAACATTTTGATACCCTGCAACTGCAACTGCAAAAAAAAAAAATGGTGTGACATACAATACTCCATTTATAACTATTTTAAACAGCATTTTGCAAAAATTATTTTACATTTACATTACATCCATGTTGACCATAGTGAGAGATTACATGGAAAATTTGTAATTTTAAAAATGTAACAAAACAAAAGGATTAAAAATAAAATAATAATTATATATATTATATATATAAATTATATTGTTTTTTAATTTTGTAATTTTTATTCATTCATTTTATTTGTCTTTTTTTTTGTCTGTGAAACTCATTATGCGTGTAAGCACACTTACAATAAACCTCATTCTGTTTCTGATTCTAAATAAAATAAAATAAATGAAATGAATAATAATTAATAAATAAACAATACAAATATTCAACAGTACATAAATTATCCTAAAAATATTCTCTTAGAGAATATTACCCTGTTGTAAATGACTACACTCTTGCTCTCTCTGCCTTTTTTCCTTCTCAGATTGTCTGTGGTTCTCAATCTTAGGCGTTTCAGGCTCTCTTCCTTCCGCTGTGTTTTCTCTGTCGTCTGACAGTTGTTTACCCTGACAGTGCAGTTTAGAACAGCCAGTGCTGTACTCCTTGACCCAGCTCAAAAGCAACAGCATTATGCAAGCTTCTCCAGTGTCCCTCACACTTTCTCTCGCTGCTAAAAATATTCACGGCATGCAGTTGCCTTTTCAAAGATGTCCCCCCACCTACATGTTGCTCCCACTGGAGAATATCAATAATGTTTACTTTCATAGCCTCTGCTATATATGACGTTTTGCCATTTAAAACAGATCCTGTTACAAGATATCTGTTTTTGTTTTGCTTATGGCTCAAACATTATCTCCACAAAGTGAAAGCAAATATATTTGCTTTTCATACCAGTATTGCCTCTAAAAAGTACTTTTTTATTTAGATTTTTCCCTTGTTTGACTCTTCTGTAGCTTCCCAACATGTTTGGTGATCTCCGCTCCACTTTCATCGCATTCATGATTGGCTCATACGCTTCATCCGCCGTCACCTTCCCAGGAATAAAGGTAAATCCGAGTGCTCAGTTTGGACTTATTTAATAAGCTGAGCTTAAAGCAGTGTTAATGATGATGATTGTTGCTCTCTATCAGGTGATCTATGACTTCGGCGCTGCCTTCATCACCATCCTTCTGGTGTGGGCTGGCTGTGCCGGCCTCGTCTTCATCAACTGCTTCTTCAACTGGCCGCTCGAGCCCTTCCCAGGACCCGAGGACATGGATTACAGGTATGGAGTCCAGTGTGTCTGTACAGTACCGTTGAAAAGTTTGCGGTCAGTATGATTTTTTAAAAGGAATTCGTTTTGAAATATTTATATCTCAAATGAATTATGTTCTTTTGAACTTTCTATTCATTAAAGAATCCTGCTAAAAATGTATCTCTGTTTTTACAAAAATATTAAGCAGAACAACTTTGATCACATTCAACCTTGATAATAATAAGAAATGTTTCTTGAGCATATTACAATGATTTCTGAAGGATCATGTGACACTGAAGACGGGAGGAATGATGCTGAAAATTCAGCTTTGACATCATACGAATAAATAACACATATTATATTCAATTCTATTAATTGATGTAATATAATATACAAAATTATATTAAAATAGAAAATCTTACAGACCCCAAAGCATGATTTTGTTTTCTGTATCCATTTATTGAAGGTTCTGATGGAATAATTCACTTATTGTCTGTCTCACGCTCCACCTTGTCAGTGTGAAGATCAAGTTCAGCTGGCTGGGCTTTGACCACAAGATCACAGGGAAACAGTTCTACAGGCAGGTGACCACCGTTGGTCGGAGACTGAGCGTGGGCAACTCCATGAAGAACAATCCAAAACAGATGGCCACCCAAGAAGGCAATAAACTCTGCCTGTCCACCCTCGATCTGGAGGTCCAGTGCAAGTCTGAGGAGGAATGTGAGTATCGTCCTTTTTGACATGTTTTCGTCTGAAAAATGTAAAACCACACCAAATATCTGCGATTTTTCTTTTTTTCTTTTATTTATTTATTTTATTGAAAACATATAAAACAAAGAAAAACGATGTCATAAAATAAGTACCGATAAGAAGCATTGAAAATTCACTGTTGCGCCATTGTACTCCTTTGTTAGGTAAGATGTTCTTAAATTAATCAAATGTATGTTGTTTTACTGCTTTAATAATTTAAAGGGGTCATGAACTGCATTTTTGTATTATTTTATAATGTTTCCTGAGGTGCACTTATGTTAGTATGTGGCGAAATTGCGACTGATTTACCAAAGAATCCACAGTGAAATGTACCGAACAAACAAAAAATGATCTACTGAGACATTCACATAGTTGAAAATAAATAACCACTTTCCTAGCATTAGGATAATTTGGAAGGTAATGATATTTTTAGTCCGGTCATCCTGTATCTCTCTTCTCTCCTGGTCATCTCACTAACACGCCAGTGGGCGGGGCCAAAGATGCGATGATGTAGAAGTAGGCGTTGGAGGCGGTATTTCGTCGCACTATTACATCTTAATGTGACAACTCAAAATGAGTCGTTTTCTGAGCTTGGTTTCAATAAAAGCTGTTTTTGGATTGAAATTAAAGGATGTTTTTATTATACAATGACCTCTTACATGTCAAAAGATCAAGGACATTTTGATTTCTCAATTCATGACCCCTTTAATGCATTTAAAAAAAAAAAAGTCAATTTTTTAAAAATACATTTTCATTAGTGGTCTCAGATATTTGTACTCCACTGTATGTGTCGTTCAGGTTCCATTTTAATGAGCCGGTGACGTGAGTGCCAAATAATTGAAAGTTATGCAGGTTAATTATGAAGGCAGAATAGTGTTTATTGGATTACCAAAACACATTTATTTCCACTGTTTTATTGTGTTGAACAAAGTCCGTGTTCATCAAATTCAAGTGACTTATGCAATCGTGCAATCATGCATATTTCAGAAAGAATTGGACAGAACACAGAGTGCCTTGGTTCCCGCCGGTGTGCAGAGTCTTCCCCCTCACTGCGCACTCCTTGGCATCCAGACATGCAGGGAATATGCGAGCAGACAGGGGGCGATGTTAATGAACGCTTCTCAGTAAATCCTTTTTATTGTGCATGGGGATTTCCTTCATTAGCCCTATGCCTGGTTTCTGACATCTGGAGGTTGCCGAACCACTCGATGCTCAGGGTCACACGCTGTGTTTGCACTTTGCTTCTACTAACCCAAATCTGTGCCATGCAATTATTCCTAATTCACCTCAAACTTGTCAGAATAATGCAAAAGGGCCCTTGCTCCCCCTTTTAGGGTTCTGCAACTCTCGACGGGGTTCCCGGTTGGGCTCTTTTGTAGTAAACGGAGCGTGCAATCGATTCAGACTGCGTTCCTGGAGGACCCATGGCATGGAGCTAAAATTGGCAGGGGTTGACAAGGTGGCAAGGGAGAGGGCAGATAGCACCGAAGGGCTGCTTTAGAGACGCAGCAGGAGAGGTTTGAGAGAGAGACTGATGCTGATCCCTTCTAACTGTCATCCATAGAGCGCTAATGCCTTCATCACCCTGTGTTTCCATTACTGCAGTCAATTACTGTCAGACTCACTGCTGGCGGCTTGAAAGTGTGTGAGTGTTTGTGTACTTAGAGGAATAACGAGGTAGCTTGTTTGTGTGTGTGTGTGTGTGTGTGTGTGTGTGTGTGTGTGTGTGTTCCGGAGCATATTAGGAGAGTTGAGATCAGATTCCCAATGCACCAGGTAACAGCACCATAAAGGTCTCTCCATTGCTAGTCGGTGAACAGCAGCATGCATTTCTTGCGCTAGAATTAGTGGATCATTAACAAACCCAGACCCTCCGGCCTCTGTGTTACTGTGCTAGACACTGAAGTGTTGCCTGGCTATCCGAGCACCTGTAGAGTTATTTTCCATGAGAACAGGATCTGACCGTTTTTTAAAGGCATTAGAGCATCCTGCTTAAATTGTGGTGACTTCTGGGCCTTTTACACAACACCGTTTTCGACTAAAAATGGAAAACTTTGAATGAATTTTGGTTCATTAACACAAAAGCGTTTTGGGGGCCTGAAAACGCAAACTTTTGAAAACGGGTTTCAAAGTGCAAGTTTTTGAAAACTATACTGTTATCGTTTCTGTGTAAACGACATTAACGCGCCACCTACTGGCCTGGCATGCATAATACAGTGTTTTGAGTCGTTTTGACGGATCCATGTAGCCTGGTTAAAACCAGACCCTTCTCAGTTGAAACTGGAGAGAGAATTAAAATTCGCCGGAAGTAGTCTGGGTTTTCCCAGGCTAGGATCCATGTGAACTGGGATAATTTTGACAGTTGTCGTCTGTATGCGAAAAACGCAAAGGAAAAACTTCTGTTTTTAGTACATTGTTTAAACGCACCCTAAGAATCCAATTAAGTTAGCTGTTTTGATATTAATACTTTTAATAATAAAAATTATTTCTTGTTGATAATAGTTTTATTAAATGTGTTTTTCAGCCCAGTCCTTCATGCGGAGCATCTTCAGCCCCATATTCATGCTCAGCCTCATCACAATGTGTGTGACTCAGCTCCGACTCATCTTCTACATGGGGGCCATGAACAATATTATGGAGTCCCTTGCTGATGGAGACCTGAACAAAGGTATGTTTGTCAAATATTCACAACATGCTGCCAAAACAAGTTGTATGATGCTTCAGGCTAAAACCGTTTCTGTTGATCCAACGCTAAACGTCACCTAAGGAACAGAACGCAACAGTCAGTTTCATTTTCTCCAAAGAGAAAAAGATTTTTATGATAACATAGAAGTCACTGCAGCCAAAGTGCTCAACTCAGATATATATTAATATATAAATTATAAATATGTATCATTATTATATTATCGAAATATTTGTGCAGTAAATTTAAAATAAATGTTTTTACTAATCATTTTTATATATTAATTATATAATATTAAAATAAAAGAAATAATTTAAATTTAATTTAAATAAATGTATGCATATCTACTTGCTACTTGCATATTCTGATTTTTTTAAATATCAGAATATATATATACACACACACACAATTTACAATACTTACAATTATTGGCTGTTAGTGACCAGATTGACCAGATTTTTCATATACTCATATATCTTTTGCTTCAAATCAAGTCTTGTAGTTGTATGGTTTGGTTCATTGCTTAGAGCTTTTTAATTAAGATTTAATTGAAATGCGTATGCAGAAAATGAATGGGAAAAACATTTCTGTATTATCAAGGCTGCTGAAAAAGCACTGTTGTGCTCTATTCCTCTCACAGCTTCCTTCCTAAATGTTTTCTGATGTCACTCAGTGATTGGCTGCCTAACAACTCTTAATCATGCGTTTAATATGTACTCGGATGGCCACAGCAGGTTCACGTTGCTAATTCCTTGCTGTCTGTCTCTTGTCCTCTGTTTGCACTCTCTTCGTGCTGCTTGGTGTGTTTTTTCAGTGGAAAGGATGGAAATGGGTAAGACTGCAGGCAAAATGAGATGCATTCTCGATTCACCCCTCTCACCCCCACCCCCCACCATGTTCCTCCCTCCTTCCTCCTCCACCTCCTTTTCCACCTTCATTTGACATTGATTCATGTTGTCATGTAAAAGCATGAACCCAGCCCTTGGTGGTTAGAGATTGATGTGATGCATCAAAGTCATTGCACAGTATAATTTGCATCCAATCATTCATCTGTCCACCTAAACTTCACAGGAACAAGTCATGGGTCATTCTATGAAATGGGTGTCCTTTCCAATTGTATAAGCTATACATTTTTAAGTGTTAATAAATTGCATTGTTCCATCTAAAGCTAATATATATTGTCAGTCTATCTGATATTAGGTATTGATTGATGATTTTTTATTATTTTTTTAATCACAAAAAAAAAAAAATCTAAAATGGTGGAGACATGCCAAACAAGGCATCCTCATGACAAAAGACAAAATGAAGTTACTTGATTTTGCAGATACACTACCGTTCAAAAACTCAATGCTCACCAAAACTGCATTTATTTGAGCAAAAAACTGTTTTTACAGTAATATTGTGGAATATTACAATTTTAATTTAAACTGTTGTATATTATACATATACATGTGTCCTTGCTGAATAAAAAATGCTTTACTTTTGAATGGTAGTGTATGTATATGTATGTCATCAGCTTCATTGTTAAAGCTATTTTCACATATATTCTGTTTGGCAGAATGACCCTTAAAACAATGTTAAAACTCAACTTTCTTTCTCTCTCAGTGAGCACATACACATCTATCTTCGGGGTGCTACAGTTGCTGTGTCTCCTGACGGCCCCTGTGATCGGTTACATCATGGATTGGAAACTCAAAGAATGTGAGGATGAAAATGAGAAACAAGTCACAAAGTGAGTGCAACGATGCGCGTCCAGCTGCCTAATGCATCATTTTGACACGTACCGCCAGCCAATTCAACCTGTAATTATTATTTGATTGCAAGCTTAATGTTGCATTGCATCTGCGTAATTCACTCTTGGCTTTTCCTTCAGGGATCCTACTCAGCCAAAGAAACGTGACAGACAGATCCAGAAGATCAGCAACGCCACCCGTGCGTTCGTCTTCACTAATTTGCTGCTGGTCGGCTTTGGGATGACCTGCCTGGTGCCCAATCTTCATCTACAGGTGACTGAGAGCAAAACATCAGTCTCGCTGCCTGCAGAACAATATTGTACCCAATGGGAGAGGAAGTGGTGCAGAGCGCCTCACATGTTACTGCAGCGGATGCATTGGGATGTAGTAGCACAACAGCACACCCCAGTGGCACCACTCTAAGCTGGCTAGTCAATATTTATGCATTAGACAAAGTAAAAAAAAAAAAAGTAGGGCTATTTTTGCCTTGAGGGAGCAATGAGTAACTCTGGATTCTTGTTCCCCTCCTAGATTTTGTCCTTTGTGTTGCACACCATCGTGAGAGGCTTTATCCACTCTGCCGTTGGTGGCTTGTATGCTGCTGTGTGAGTATGGTTTTGTGTTTTGGGTCTTTATTGGTGTTGCTTTTAATCATGATTAAATAACAATGGTTTTCTTTATGGGTGCAGGTATCCGTCCTCTCAGTTCGGCAGTCTGACAGGAATGCAGTCTCTCATTAGCGCACTTTTTGCATTGCTGCAACAGCCTCTCTTCATGGCTATGATGGGCCCACTGGATGGAGATCCACTTTGGGTGAGCAAGCAGTTACTAATTTATTCACCTTCATGTTGTTTCAAACCCGTATGACTTGCTTTTCTGAGTAATAATTTTATGAAATTTGATAGGCAAAAAAGGTTTTGCCTATCGTCAGCAGTGTAGCTATGTGCCAGGTCTGCACAACAAAACCTGTTTTATCTCTCTTCTCCACGCACAAACCACATTTTAGGTTGTTATTCAACAAAATTCCTTCAAATAGAATTTTTGCTTGCTCAAATTCAAGCTTTTGTCTGTCTGTGTAGGTAAACGTGGGTTTACTGGTCCTGACCATGCTGGGATTCTGCCTGCCCAGTTATCTTCTGTGCTACGGCAGGCAGCTGCGCAGAGAGAAGCAGGAGCGCGAGGAAGACCCCAAGATCTATGTCCAGATCAACAACAGCACCAACCCCGAGGCCTTTGTCTAACTGCAAACACACACGGATGACAGCAGTCGAAGAGCAGGAGGCAGGACGGTGGGGAGGGGGAAGAGAACTGCAGGTCACAAAAAGAGTGATAAACACCTCCCTGATCCCTCCTTCTGTCTGACACACATACTCACATATTCTCAACAGGCACACAAACACAAAATACAGCCAAAGCAACCGAGAGTCTCACAACGTGCCACACAAACACACGTTTACACGCAATGGACACTGTGAAAGGCAGGTGTAGAAACAAATGATGCCCTTGTCCTTAAAACTGACAAGGACATCAAGTATTTATGTACTGCCTGACAAGAAAGATGAGAATGACCCTCTTTTCTTGCAATTTTAGCTTGATTCTTGAATTTCACACCATGATGATACAAAAGACAAAGCAAATTCAGTGAAATTCTCTCAGGTTTGAGGAAGCCTTCCTGAACAGAGTATTACACACATCACTAGTATTCAGCTTCATGGCCAAGCTTGTTTCAGACACTTTCTGCATTGTTACCTCACTCATTTAGTTTCTCTCAGCTCATAAAGCTGCTGAAATGCGAGACAAGAACCCTCCATTGCGGTTTGAATATGAAAAACTGACAAACTACCTTAAAGCAGAACGATTCTGCTTGTTATCTGTCCCATATGGGTCTTCATTGGAAGTGGACAGATTTTAGACTTTAATCTCATATATGAAAGCATGCTTTGGAAAGCATGAGCATGAAACTGCAGCTCTTTCTGAACTGGGCTGATTTTAAAGGACACCTGAGGCTAATGTAAACTAAACACGATTTTAGTATGACAGCTGTGCTATTATTTGCTTTGGGCTGCAGATCCAGTACATCTATGGGTGACATGATGCATACTGTACATATCAGTCCATTCAGAAGGTTGCAGAAGCCATGTGGATCTAAAAGGTTTCTGTTAAAGTGGTATTAGCCTGACATTTCGATCAAGAGCGACTGATCTTCACCAGCAATACTATTCCACACTGATCGTACCGTACCCTATACCACTTACCAATGCAGTACTACTGGTTAAGCTTTACTTGTTAGCACAAAATGTTTTCTTTTCCTTGTATTGACTCGATTATTCAGGGTGTTTCACTTTTAGAGTAATAATTCATATCAGATGTCTTCACCTGCAAGCTTTGCTCTGTCACGTATGTGCGTTTAGGGGTACAAAAAAATTAGACACAGTGTAATCTCGGTTGAGAGATTATCGGCCATTATCGGATATATCTTGCACTACAGGGTTCATAATTACAGAGGTGCTTACGTTAGCCATTACAGAGTATATGCTTTCTGTCCTCAAAGTACACAAAGACCATGTTAGCCATACAAGATACAAGATTTTTTGTGTATTTTCTCAAGATTTCTGGTCTGGTTACCATTTAACTATACGGTGCTTACTAAAATAGAAAAAGCAAGAAGGTTTCTGTGTTGGTGAAGATGACTGATACAGAAACCAAATACACACCTTGTAGTGATGAGAACTTGAATATAAATCATAGCGATTAAAAAAAGGGAGATTTTTGAGACATGCTTGATGACAATCGCTTTGGAAGATCCATATTCTTGTAGCTTGTAATGGGTTGCAGGTCAGTATTACGAATTACAAAACGTGGTAAATACATCAAATTAAGCAAAACCGGGTCTTTTAGCCTATGATAAGTCCTGTGACAGATGGATTTGGCTCAAATGTGCTCAGAAAACTGTGGAAATTTATGTCAAAAAGCATTTAATCATGAATTCCAGTGTTGATGTAGATACTGTGTTTTGTGCAGATCACTGAACATTTCTCATCAAAAGATTGATTTGATTTGTTACGGTTTGGGTTAAGTCACAACCTCACTCACTTTAACAGTATTTTCTCTGTGAAACTACCTATAAAGAAAAAAAGATTTGTCTCTCCATGATTGAGAGACAAACACAATCATTTGTACAAGATCCTGGATGAGTAAATAGGACTTGTCTTCTCAACAGTGGCAATAAATGTGACCTTGTTTTATGACCCCTTTGAAGAGGAACAGGTCAGATCCATCCAGCAACATCCTTTTATTGTCTGTCACACTTGTTGTGAATATTTCATCAGACGTGAATCTGTGATGGACTGCATTTGCTGGCTTGAACATGCCTGGATATTACAAGTGAATTCCAATTTAATGCAGTACTGTACTAAGCGTAATGAATGTGAGAGTGAAACATTTGCTCTCAGAACGAAAGTAGCACTTTTTTCACTGCCATACCTTAAATTTTCATTCTTTTCTCAGTAGTCACAATCACTTCTTTTTTTTTTTATGTTGGTTTATTATACCCAATTGTACGTGTATGAGCGTGTTAAATACCCATACACAGAGATGTTAGAGGGAAGAAAAGTGGGAAATATCTGCTTTAACACCAATGTTTTCTCTCTGTACTGTATAGTATTTTTTGTGTCATTTGTTGATTATTTTGTTGATTTATATACTTTTTAGGTTGTGTTTTTAGTTATGTGTATGTGTACATATTGTATCTTTTTTTCTTTTTTTTGTGGGCGGTTTACTGTACTATGCTTTTGGGTTACATCATTCTATTACTATATAGCACCTTTTTTAATAAATGTCCCGACAAATATCAGATATGTGAAAAGTAAATAAAACATTAATTTGTATATGAAATATTTGTTTGTGCATTTTTTGGTTATGTTAGTAAACGTACAGTAGATGGCAGTGTGGCGTCAGTCAAGAGTTTGCTCAACCTTTTGGAGAACTGTTATCTCCCCCCCCCCCCCCCCCCCCCCCCCAAAAAAGCTTGTCTTTTAATATGTTTTTGTTGTAATTTAAATAAGTATTTCTATAAAACAATATACTAGACTTCAGAAATATGCTCTGATCAGAAAATTAACAGGATGGGATGCCTAACAGGATGGAATATAACAGAATACAACTTGTTTGGTGGTTTATATATATATATATATATATATATATATATATATATATATACATACACACACATATATATATATATATATATATATATATATACACACATACATATATATATATATATATATATATATATATATATATATATATATATATAGTAAAGATTTATATTGTTAGAAAAGATTTATATTTTGAATAAATGCTGTTCTTTTTTTATTTTATTCATCTATGAATCCTGAAAAAGTATCACAGGTTCCATATACAGGTTCCATATACTGTGTATATATATATATATGATATATACATTAAGCAGCACAACTGTTTCCAACATTGATATAAGCTGAGTATCAAATCAGCATATTAGAAGAATGATTACTGAAGGATCACGTGACACTGAAGACAGGAGTAATGATGCTGAAAATTCAGCTTTGCATCACAGGAATAAATTATATTTTAAAGTATATTCACATTGAAAAGCATTATTTTTATTATTTTAATATTTCACAATCTAAGTATTTTTTCTGTATTTTTTTACCAAATAAATGCAGGCTTGGTGATTATAAGAGACTTCTTTCATAAACTTAATAAATTACGAGTTTAATACTTTATCAAATGTTTTAAGACCAGAATATTGAAGAGGAGAACAACATTTTCATGATAAATATTATTGTGCTGTAGGCTGTAGCACAAGTGCAGAACATACATTAACGTGGAATGGAGAAAGACTAGTTAGCTATTAATCGCCAGGCTGACTGGAAAGTCAGGTGTGAGACAGGATAGGCTTAGATTTAAATACAAAAACAACTTCACACCCAAATCCCTTCTGTTGAGGTCTCATCCTAAATTTAAAACCAGCGGAACAAGAACATCTACCTGACATCCATGTGGACACGCAGTCACAGTTTCTGTGTGTGTGGTGTTTGTGTGAGTTAAATATCAGGGCAGGGTGTGTCGCAAGCGTTTATGTACGGCTCCTGACCAATCAGATTCGCCCATGGCCCGGTTTTCATTCTAGTGGGTGTGGTTGCCGTGACGACGCGGCGATCCTGTCGACATCTTTCAGGAAATGAATTTAAAGAAATTAGAAATCCAGGAACTTGAACTGAAACAAGACGCGGCGGGGAGGACCGAAGAGTCGAAGATTAAACCCTCTTTAAACTAATTTGAATGTTGGGCACGTGGAACCGAAGGAGATAACATGTTAATAAAGGAATTGTAAGTAATTTAGTATGATTTAACTGAGCCGAAGTTTTGATCTCGCGCTGAGCTTGAGTTTGCGGCGCGTGTTTGGTAACTTTCGCCGGCAGTTGCCAAATGAAGTAGATTTTTGTTGATATTATTTTGACTAATGAATTATGAATGTTTTTTTCGGAGTGTTCATTAAGTTAAATCAAATAGTCCAGAGTTTGATCTATTATCCTGTTTCGGACTATATTGTTTATATTCCAGCCAATCCCAATTAGTTTTGATCAATCATCAGTTTATTTGTGCAAAGTGAAATAAAAAAAAAAGCTTTACTTTTTTTGAAGTTACAAAATTCTTTAAAAGCTGCAGGTAGTAGCAGCTAAGTGTGATTGTCACATGCTTACCGTTCTGCCGGTCACGCGTCATAATGCACCGGTGTGCACGTCACACACGTCAAAGTCATAGACAGTATGGTCAAAGTGCACTTTGAGACTTTGTGCTGCTATCATATACTGTACACATATTCAGGAATTAGTCCTCTAACCAATCTATGACAGTCATATTTACATAACAAGAAAATGAAATGCTGCCGGATCTATATGAACTGGAAAATATTACATTAGACGTCACTACGTTGATGTTATTATGATGTCATTACAGCCATATTGGTTTTTATAATACTCGATGTGGGCTGAATATGGTGATTAAGAACTTTTAATTCGACACGTCATGGAAAACATGAGAATTATCAGGGGGAAGAATGTGGGAAGTAATCCTGGTTTTAAAAGATTACTCTGCATTTCTTCATCAGTTTAACTGTTAATGTGTTTGTATTTTGTTGCGCTTGGATGTAATAAAATTCTCTGGCGCTTTAATTGTTTAGTATGCAGACGTCTACCTTTTTTATTTTATTTTATTTTATTTACTTTTTTTTATGACACATATCACACCCATATAGGCCAATATCTTATTCTAATTTGAATAATGAGGTAAACTCATCATGAAACAATATTATCAGATCATGGCTGTTTAATGACTGCAAAGAGACATGGGACAGGTCAGGTTACTGAATAAAGCAACTTCAGTTCTTATTAACTAAAGTGCTGTTATTTATAAGATGTTATTAATGACATTGTCTTCAGAATGTAAAACTGGGCTTGTGGGATACAGTTATCAAAAAACAAAACAAATGTGATTAAAGGAAGGAAGAGTTCAAAGGTCACCATGGTATTTTTGCTGACTTATTTGCCTTTCTGTTTTGTCTTTCAGTCGAATCGTCTTGCCCATTTCTGTTGAAGAGGTACGTACAGTCATTTTTACTTTTTCTTGAGATCTTACAGGTGCTTCTTTGTTATTTATGTTTGTTTAAAAAAATCTATTGTAATCTAGTCATTATTTGAAAAGTCCATCTTGAGGATCATGGATGTGTTTTCTGTGACTCCGGCTTTCCAGACTCCACCCAGTTTGTTCTGATGGGCAAGAGTTTAGACATTCAGAATGATGAATTGAAACGGTCTGAGGTTTGTGGGAAAGTGGCCTAGTTAACTGCATGCCTGTAGTGTATACAGTAGACAAGGACAGCCTGTAATTAATTGTAACCCGAGACCAGGCTTATCAGACTTTATCAAGTGCACCATCTCTGCTCCAGCTTACCAAGCAAAGGTTGAATTTGTTTATCCCTGTCATTTCTTTCCCTCGCTGTTGTAGTATTTGTTGATTTAGGTTGGTGTGTTTTTACCCTGGTATCGGAGCACCTTGCTGCCATTGTTTTGTATCTGTAGTGTTTGAATAAGAAATCGTTGTTGAAGAAGTCAATTGTTCTTGTCTAAACGGCAGTAAAAAGAGACACAGGTTTGGCGTGTGTAGTCGCATTCCTTTCTCTTCACCTGCAAAAGGCCACATAATATAGACTGGTGGAGAATTAAACTACCCAACCAGCTGAATCGGGAAGCACATAGAGGATATTACATTGTGGAAGCTGGTTTTGTAGACGTGCCCAGTGTAGGTGCAGTCAGAGAGCAGGGGTTGCTGGGAGCGGCATGACTCATTTGTGTCTGGATGTCAGTGTGTGTGTGTTTTTTTTTATTTTTAACTGGTTTAATGAAAATAAGTATACTTAAAAAAAATCATAGAATGTTTTATATGCACAGTACCTTTATTTTGGTTATCAGCCTATATTTGAGGGGTTTGAGAGGTTTTTATTGATCAATATCATCAATGTTGTGCATCCTCATGTCCTCTAAATGTATACAGTGCTGGTCAGAATTATTTGCCTCCTTGGTAAATATGATCAAAGATGGCTGTAAAAAATAAATCTGCATTGTTTATTCTTTTGATATTTAAAAAAAAGAGTAATACATTTTTTTTTAACCTTTTATTGAAGTAAAAGAATTGAAAGTGGGGGGAAAATCACATTATGAAATAAATGTTTTTCTCCAAAACACGTTGGGAACAATTATGTGCCCCCTTTTATTAAATACTTTTTGCAACCTTTTTTCAAGATAACAGCTTTCTTCTATAATAAGTTTGGAGAACAACTGACAAGAGATCAGAGAACATTCCTCCATACAGAATCTCTCCAGATCCTTCAGATTCCCAGATCCATGCTGGTGCTGCTTCCCTTCAGTTCAGCCCACTCATTTTCTATAGGGTTCAGGTCTGGGACTGGGATGGCCATTGCAGATGCTTGGTTTTGTGCTCAGTGACCCATTTTTGTTTTGATTTTGATGTTTGTTTATGGATCACTGTCCTGTTTGAAGATCCAAACATGACCCATTATAAGATTTCTAGCAGAAGCTGTCAGGTTTTGATTTTTTTATCTGTTGGTATTTGATCGAATCCATGATGCCGTGTATCTGAACAAGATGTCCAGGACCTCTGGTAGAAAATTAGGCCCACAGCATTAAAGATACAGCAGAGCATTTAATTTTACACATTGGGTACTTTTTTATCCCTGTGTGCACCAAACCCATCTTAAGTGTTTGCTGCCATAAAGCTCTTTTTTTGTTTTGTTTCATCTGTCCATTTCATAATGTGATTGTTTTTTTTTTCACTTTCAATTCTTTTACTTCAATGAAAGGTTAGATTTTTGCTAATTTTTTAACTTATGTTAATAAATGCAACTTTTGATTTTATTAATGTATTAGTAAATGTTGAAATTAACTTTAACAAAGATTAATAAATGCTGCAGAGGTGCAGTTCATTATTAGTTCATGTTAAAGGAACACGCTGACTTTTTGCGACTTTAGCTTATTCACCGTATCCCCCAGAGTTAGATAAGTCCATACATACCCTTTTCATCTCCGTGCGTGCTGTAACTCTGTCTGACGCACCCATCGCTAGCCTAGCTTAGCACAAAGACTGGAGGTAAACAGCTCCAGCTAGCATACTGCCTAGAGCCCTGCACGGGGCAAAACATCCAGCCCTAACCGAGACCTGGCCCGTGGTGTTCAAGCCCTAATCCGGCCCCAGCCCGAAAACATCTGCAACTTTTCAGCCCGAACCCGACCCGAGACCAACATCAATATCACTTTAAGCTCTCTCTGAGAGCGCGCTGTCTCTGCTAGACGCACACACATACACACACACACTACTAAGTACAATTTTATAATAGGCCTCAAACATAACTACCACCACCGACAATTATGCCCACAAATATTAATACAGACTGTCCATTACAGAGAAGCATAAGCATGCAGTAGAGAATATTATATAGCCAAATGAGATCCAGCCTTTTTTTTTAAGTTAAGTAACTTTACTGAAGAACAATGTTTCAAAGAACTCTTTGCCAACTGGCTAACGTTAAATAATAATAAAAAATATAATAAATAAATAAAAATCCGTTGAACTGAGTAGGCTCATTCCCTGTTTATTCACTGCTCATTCATATGTTTATATATTATCAATATAACAATATTTCATACAGTAGCCTGCGCTCTGCACGTATATTATGGGCACGATGAAAGGAGAGAAGCTAAATGAGACCGAGACCGACCAAAGCTCGATCTGTTAAAAAATAATGGCCCGACTGCTCCCAATAAGTGACAAAATAACGCCAACATTTTCCCATTTACATGTTGTGATTTGTAAAGTCACAGCGTGTACAAATAACAAGGTCACATGAGGCACAACCATCTTCTAACCGTATACATACTGGGAACTATATTCTCAGAAGGCGAAGCACTGCTACTTGGGCGGAGTGATTTGCTCTCAGCACCTGAGAAGCCCCGTGGACGTGGTGAGGAGCAGAGAGTTCGCTCAGAGTTGGAGTAAATCACTCAGCAGAAGTAGCAGTGCTTCGCCTTCTGAGAATATAGTTCTCAGTATGTATACGGTTAGAAGATGGTTGTGTCTCATGCAGGGCCGGATTAACAATTTCCTGGGCCCTGGGCAACAAGACTCAAGGCTCCCCGTAGTTAGGGGGGTTCGGGGGCATGCTCCCCCGAGAAAATTTGGATTTCTCTGACCTACATATGTGCAATTTAGGACTTTTGAAGGCCAAAAAATTATAAGAAATAGGCTAGCTTTAAAACCTTGTCATTAGATTATTTATCAATACCTGCTCTCTCCTCATCTTCATATTTCTTATTCTCTCAGTATTCTTATCCTGGCCTATTCTACCTCTCCTATAAAGCTGAACTTTGACTGATAGTCTTTTCATTTTCGTCTGTGTCAGTGACGAAAATAAACATAGGCTCAACTGATATTTATACGTTTTATGAATCATTTTCTTGTTAATTTTAATGTTAAATGTTAATTTACTCAAGGCTACCAGGAAAGCTGTAGCCTAAGTCAGTATTGCCATTAGGAACCTTCTGCAAGCTTTGGGATTTGAAAACGTCTGTTTTTAAATGTTAAAAGTAATTTTAAATAATACAAATTATAGACTACGTTTACCGCAGTTGGTGGAATTGGCAGACGTTCCCTTAAGCATCGCGCGCTGTGGAAACGCGTCAAAGCATTTTCAGGTATAATTATGCAGCATTAATGCACGAATGATTTTGAATGAATATTTTAATCATGTCGATATACAATGGTCACATAATGTTAAAACTAATCTTGCTATTGATATCTTTGTTAGACTACCGACCCTATAGAACAAATATCCGGCTAATATCGAACCTGAAATGAACTTTACCGCGCTCAACCAGCGGGAGTGCATTTCACGAATTAGTAATCGCTGGCGTTCAGCGGGAGGAAAGTCTGCGTGAACCCGCGTAGATTCAGTTTATGCAGTGAAGACTGTAAAGAGTTTGATACCTGTATTTCCTACCTGTCAGGGCCCCCTAGATGTCATGGGCCCCTGGGCAAGTGCCCAGTTGCCCTAATGGTTAATCCGGCCCTGGTCTCATGTGACCTTGTTATTCGTACACGCTGTGACTATACAAATCACAACATGTAAATAGGAAAATGTTGGTGTTATTTTGTCTCTTATTGGGAGCAGTATGCTAGCTGGAGCCGTTTACCTCCAGTCTTTGTGCTAAGCTAGGCTAGCGGTGGGTGCGTCAGACAGAGTTACGGCACGCACGGAGATGAAAAAGGTAATCTAACTCTGGGGGATACGGTGAATAAGCTAAAGTCCCAAAAAGTCGCCGTGTTCCTTTAATTAATGAAACCTTATTGTAAAGTGTTACCCATTGGTGTCAACCAGAACTTTAATATCAGTGCAATCGTTATTTTCATACTGTACATTATAATTTGGATGCCCTTTATTCACTTGTGGCATTTAAAATGATTGTTTTGTTTTTTTGTTTTTGTTCAAAAATTTGTATGGATTTTTAATATCAACAATTATATGTGTCATAACATTAAAATAATTACCAGTGTACTGTCGCAGACAGAATTAGAATAAAATGGTTAGGATTGGTTTCC
The DNA here is from genome assembly GCF_965113295.1 of Leuciscus leuciscus. Taxonomy (NCBI): domain Eukaryota; kingdom Metazoa; phylum Chordata; class Actinopteri; order Cypriniformes; family Leuciscidae; genus Leuciscus; species Leuciscus leuciscus. The sequence goes on from NC_138733.1 coordinate 23,112,525, forward strand.
AAAGTGTTCAAAACTGCTCAAATATTTTTCCACTTTTACTGTTTGTCTAACTAGAGGTGCACTTGCATTTGCTAGAAACGGTAGACACCAGTTTCCCTCTTTTCTGTCATCAGATTATAGGGTTTGAACACTTCCTCTATAATTGTGTCCGTTTGTTTATGGCACACCAGCCTGTATATGGCTATTTATTTATGTAGATGTTGAATCCTCTCCCAGCTTTGTACGCAGCCATTACATGACATAATACATTCATTTTGAATGTGTTTTTGTTTGTCATCATACTGTAATAATTTGCATATGACCAAGTCAAGTTGACATTATTCTCTCACATACAGTACCAGGTGGGTCAGCTGTTCTCTGTAGCCGAGGCTAGTAAGAATGAGACAGGAGGTGGAGATGGGGTGGAGGTCCTGAAAAACGAGCCCTACGAGAAGGAGGATGGAGAGAAAGGACAGTACACGCACAAGATTTACCGCTTGCAGAGGTAATAATCATAATATGAATTAATCAGTGCTGTGGTGTATATTCAAGTGCCATCAAACAGAAAAATTGGTTCTAGTCTGCATCTCAGTTTTTCTTTGGGATTCTCTCTGTCTTATGCAGTAAAGTGCCAACTTTTGTACGGTTACTGGCCCCTTCATCTGCCCTGAATATCCATGAGAAGGCCTGGAATGCTTATCCTTACTGTCGCACAGGTACCGCACACAGTAACACAGCTTAGCCCTGGAGCTAAATGTACACAATAACGCATGATTGATCTATTTATTGCAGAACTCATAGGAATGAGGAAATTTACTTTTAAAACTGTTTTTTTTTCTCTTTTTCTTGCGGTCCCTACTTCATTCATTGCTTCAGTTCTTACGGTGAGTGTATGAGACACCTGTGTGTAACTAAATTAAATATTTTCTATTAATAATCAGCATTAGCAATTCCTTTAACAATTAAACAGGTTTTATTCTTATCTATACGCTACTGTTCACGCACCTGTTCAAAAGCTTTGGGATTGGTACATTTTTTTAAAATGTTTTTAAATGGCTCCAAGGCTGCATTTATTTGATTAAAAAACATTAATATTGTGAAATATTCTTACAATTTAAAATAACTGTTTTCTATTTTAATATATTTCAAAATGAAATTTATTTCTGTGATGCAAAGCTGAATTTTCAGCATCATTACTTCAGTCTTCAGTGTCATGTGATCCTTCAGAAATCATTCTAATATGCTGATTTGCTGCTCAAGAAACATTTCTTATTTAATTTTTTTGCATTTATTTGAAGTTTTTTTTTTGTTGTAAAACTATAAAAGTATTTACTGTCACTTTTGATCAATTCTTACTAAATAAAAGTTATCTTAAGTAAGTCTTACTGACCCCATACTTTGAACAGTAGTGTGTCTGTATAACAAATTTGTTGTATGTTTTTATTTTTTTATAGAATGAGTACATGAAGGACAATTTTTTAGTCATGATTGAGACGTGGCACAAGCCTGACCTCGGTGAACAGGACAATGTGAGTAGGCAGTCGACATTATGTTGATTAATGCGCAAAATTATTTGAATTCCACATCACCACAATAAGCAGGAAATCGATTTTAAATTACAAGTATCTGTAAGGGTCTAACCTTGTTCTTTCTGTTTTCTGAAGGTCCATAAGCTTGACCCCGAACAGTGGAAGAAGGTCGAGGTTGTACACATTGACATTGCTGACAGGTCTCAGGTGGACACTAAGGTAAGGAAAACTGAGTGTTTACTTTCAATGCATGATCAAACTTTGAGACTTGCTGACGGTTTAAACGTCTTCACAGGACTACAAACCAGACGAGGATCCAGCCACATTTAAATCTCAGAAGACTGGTAGAGGGCCGTTAGGACCTGACTGGAAGGTCTGTATTCTTTCTTAAATTGTTTCTAGATATAGCTCCTGCGTTTTTGTAGAGTTCTGCAGTTGATCAACTTTGTTCCTGTGTGTTGCAGAAAGAACTTCCTCAGAAAACGGACTGTCCTCATATGTGTGCCTATAAACTAGTCACTGTCAAGTTCAAGTGGTTTGGCCTGCAGAATAAAGTGGAGAGTTTCATCCACAGGGTATTAAACTTTAAAACACCTCATGCTGTGTTTAGTTTGACTCAACAAAATGTCCATCGTGGAGGTGCAGTTTAGAAAGATAAACAGCTAGTGTTTGTTCATTTTATTCAAGGGCTTGATGTTTGTGTGTCGGCCTAGTGCTAATGCCGTGACTCATGAAACTTTAATGTTTGTTTGGTTTGACTTCAGCAAGAGAAGCGTCTGTTCACCAACTTTCACAGGCAGCTCTTCTGCTGGATAGACCAGTGGATCAATCTGACCATGGAGGACATCCGCCGCATGGAGGAGGAGACGCAGAAAGAACTTGATAACGTGAGTTCAACAACAGAGTGCAGACAGTGTTAACAAAATCATTTATAACATTCACAGCTTTTCAAATAAGATGCAGTACAGTCTTATTGCTAATTAAAACTATATTTTTTTAAAATTATATTTTATTTCACTTTTATTTCAATATCAGATGAAAAACGTAGTTTATTTCCGTTAAGTTCTAAAATTTCATTTAAGTATTAAAACCACTAAAACAAATAAATGAAGGCTAAATAGAATGGAAAAAAACAGAAGAAAAATGACCAAAGCATGCGACAAAAGTGAAAAGATAAAGATAAAAGCTAATTCATAATATTAATAGTATATAAATAACACTAAATAAACACTGAATGCAGTAAAGATCCAGTGCTGAATGTCCTTGGTCAGAGGAGATATTTAATCTATATTTAATTTATGGATACACTGATATTAAAGTGACCAAGAGACCAATAAGCAGAAAATTATTTTCAAGTCCAGACTAATTGAAATGGGGTTCGTACAAGGTGCTTAAAGTACTTGAAGTACTTGAATTTGACTTTTTGAAATTGAAGTCCTGGAAAACCCTTGAAAACAGCTGTTTTTATGAAAAGGTAATTGAAAAATGCTTGAATTATTAGAAGACTATGTAAAATTTGTGTATCTTTTCACTCAAAATTAACGCTACAACCCGTCTGATATAGATATAGAGCCCTTTTACATGGCTATGAGTGTGATATTGCTCATATAAATATCCATGTATATGATACAACATTCATTCTTCAGGTCAATCATATATTAATGGGAGAAAAAAAAATCAGTTTGAATAAGGAAAGCGATATCTTTGTCATAGTATCCTTTCAGTGGTTAAGGTTACCAAAGTCATTGCATGCACTGCACTTTATTTGTACCATTTTGTTTTATTAGTTTATTTTTATCTATCCATTTGCCTTTTTTAGAATTTGAAAGATAATAAAGATGTTGTTTGATAAGTGATCTCTGATTGTAGACCCAAAAAAGACCCTTGAAAACCCAAAAAGTAGTGCTTGAAAAATCCTTAAGTTCATTTTATTTTACAGTATCTGTATGAACCTTATGATAAATGGTGAATATTGGAATTTATACAGTTTGTGCCTAAATAAATTAAAACACTTGACTAGAATCATTCAGTTGAAATGCTACACGTTAATTTGGGCAGCATAATAATGTACAGTATCAGTATGAAAATTTATTTTTCATTTTGAGGTTTGGTAAAGATTACATTTAACAGTCTTATTAAATTATTAATGTTTTAAAGATTAACTTCAAGTGAGCGGTAGATGACAGCAAAAGTATAAAAGTAAAAATGGAATGAAGCATGCATAATTAAATATCCAATATTGACAAGTCTGAAATTTTTCCCTTTTTTTTTCTGCCCATAGATGCGAGAGACCGAACCAGTGAAAGGCATGTCTGCCGCAGACGAATGAGGCGCTTGTTTATTGTCACTGTGAGTAAAGATGTGCTAATGGTTTATGTTTATTTATTCACACTAACTCTGCCCACCAATTGTCTGATTGAGCCAGACAAAAATACAAAAGAAACTGATAACTGGATCAGTGTTGTGGAGAGTTAGGCGGGTGGCGTTAGCTTTTGACGCGACCAACCCAAGTTCAAATCCAACTTTTTTCTTTTTTTTTTCACATATCAGCTCGGAGAGTTTATTTTAAATAAAAATTAAGAAAATATTCCATAAGTGGAAATAAAATGCCTAATGGGTATAGAATAGTGGGTATAACGTGATTAACGGGTAGAGTTAGGGGTAGGGGAGGGCTTTTGTGGACAGGGACAAGTTAAATAATTATTTTTTTTGTAATATACTATAATACATTGAGGTGCAAATAATATCTGCCACTATTTGTATAAATGGCATCTTACTGTTTTTTACTGAAAATACTGCTATTTTCACTTAGTGTAAATAGCAACAAAAAGTATTTTATTTACACTGTGTAAATTGCGTACATCGCTGCCTTCGTTTATATGTGGAGGAATAACTGCTAAGCAGTGCAGACACTCACATGGGACACTATATTTTATGTTTTTACTAATATAATTTTATTATTATTATTATTATTATTATTTTGTATTTTCAGATGTTGCCGTCTCTGCAGTGTGATGGGCTGATCTCTCGCTTCATGCTCCACTCCACTAGTTTCTCTCTTTTCTCAACATCTGCACGCAGGAGATTCTATCCAGAGGTGTTTCTTACACTAATTAATAGCAACATCTTTTTTTTCAGCCCATGTTTCTACCCCATGTCTATTAACTTTTATTTTAAAATTGCCTCCATAAATGTTTTGCTTAAGTTGACTGACATCAGCTCGTGTTTAAAAAAAAAAACCCTCACTATCTTTGTCACCAGCATGTTTACATGTTTCTCTAACAGACGTTTCCACCCTTGATGTATTTGCTTCAGGTTTCATTTGGCCTCATGCCTCATGACAGACAATAAACCAGGAGTTTATGGTATTAGAGTGTTGCAGCTGACTCATTGTTACTCATAAGCCACTTACTCAGGACTTTTTGTAGATTTGAAAGGACTGAATTTTTATAATGTGGTAATACCAGGTTTACAGTTAAGGCGTAAAAATAAACTCACTTTAGTTCAGTTGAGCTTCCACCCAGGGTCTAGGGAGGTAAATATCATGTTATGTTGGATTGGAGATGTATTAGCACATGTTTTGAGATATACATTGTGCCTCTGTCACACAAGGCTTAATTATGAACTGTATTCAGATGTTTAAACGGTATTCTGCTGCTCTGTTCCACTTTCTCCTTAATACTCTGGGTTTACTAGACTTGGATACAATGTAATACTCATTTCATTATTGTCTCATGACCTAATAATGATATTAAAAAGAATTTATATTATTATTGGCTGTAGAATGTATTTATTTATTGGGCTGTAAGGGGTGTGGTGATAGTGATAACTCGTTAAGCAAATCTTTTTTCACAAAATATTTATTATATTTTATTTATTTATTATTAATTATTTAAAAATAAATATAACTACTTATTGATTGACAGCTTATTTGACCTATTTTCCTTAAGGATGGTTTACTTTGATCCTATTAGCTGCTCTTTAACAAACTATTTAACTTTCTTCTGGCATTTACAAAGTGATCAGGTAATAAGCACAGTGACATTAATATTGCTTTAAAATACACTAACAGCTTTATATAATGCACAAACTCGGTAGTCTAAACAATGAGTTAGCGTAGTAGATCAAATGAACTCCACTAGGGGTGTGTGTACTTTGCAGCCAACAAATGCACTTGACCGTTTGAGTTTCACTAATGTGCAATGCTGAAACAGTCAAACAACCTAGCGCATAGTTGGATAAGAAAATAAAGGTGGTTAACATCCTTCAGGATAATGAAACTCCTTTGTGATAACAGAATTCCCAGATATGTGTAATAAAGAGCCCATGTGCCAATCAAAACGTGGACAGTGACCAATTAAAATAGTCCAAATATCAACTCAAAATATGACACTCGCTGTCACTGATATGCATTAAACAATTTCAACTTGAAAATCACTGTATTAAACACAGTATGTTTTCACTTATAAAATCATCTTACCTTAAGACTGACAGGAGAACCAATCATATCTTCCTCTTTATTACCAGTTACAGTACAAAATAAACATGAATTAACATCAGAGGGTATGTTGAAAGAACCAGTACAACTTTCTGAAATGCATCATGTCTCATGTAATCGTTCAATCAGTGTTTCAACCGCAAATAAATCAGCTAGTAAACAATGTGTCAGGTAACAAGGTAAATTACATTTACCCCAGAAAAGCCATGCATGGTCCATAAACTTTAGGCTATAGTTAGGGAGAAAAATGTACTCTAGAGAGCATTTTGCAAAAGAAAAAAAACGAAAGAAAAAAACACTTGATTACATATTCGTTATATTTTTACTCCGATACCATTAAAATGTATCATAACGTTATAAAAACGACCTTATATACAATTGTATACAAATAAGTTATTAATTTACCTTTAATAATATTGTACCAGCTGACAGGGTTCCCTGTGTAGTTTAACATCATAATGTATTTCCTTGGAAAATAAATAACGTACTATATCTATGTATATCCAAATAAATAGATATTGAATCGACATTAAAATCGAATCGTTAGCTCATGAATCGAATCGTGAAGTTTGTGTCAATTCTCACTCAAATGTTGGCAGCCTTGAGTACAGTTTTATAACTGATGGAATAAATAAACTTGACGGAGTAAAATAGAATTTCAGTCAAATGTAATTTAAAATGTACAAATAATTTATGCACTAACATCAATCTGTCCCCCGAGGGAAAATGGCGTTTAAAGTAGGCCAATGCCGCGGGAAAGCACAACAGAGACACTCTTTCAAAACTATGACCATGGTACATACATATATCCAAGGAACTTTATATATCTCCTATTTTTCTTTTAAATCTTGTTCTTTTCCTGTATTTCCCTGCACTTCTGCTCAAACATTCGATTGAAAGTTGGATATTGTTAGTCATGCTAAATTACTTGCGCTGTTCCTCATTTCTAAGATACTTTGCATAAGTGTCTGCTAAGTGAATAGATGTAAATCTAATTATTTTGTTTTTGTCCTAAGGAAACACCCTGTGAAATACCATGCATATCAATACACAACTTTTTATGGTTATTAATATCTAATAATCCCAATGATGTACAATAACAATTCACAGGAGACAATGATCTTTTTCTTTTATTTATTACAAATGTACAGTTTACGAGTCTTTATTACGATTTAAATGGTTTTGCTTAGTCTTTTTATTTAAATTCTATATCTTACAGGTAGCCTCTGCTAAACAAATTTCTCCCATCAGCTAATCTCTCATGTAAGAACGAGTGATAACGAAAGTCATAACAAGTACAGTGCAGCTAGTATGACAGATCACGGAAGAAGAGAGTGTGTTTGTGTGCATTAGATTTTAAGAATGATTTCGCCATGTATGCATCTGCAGCAGGATGACTGGGAAAATGTCTACCTACTACCTTGAAAGGAATTAGATTCAGAGTTGGATATAGTGTGTGTGCATTGACTCCCTTTCCCAGATCCCTCTCTGAATATAGTGCTTATTAAATAACATCCCAATCTCTTTCTCCCAAGTCATCATCACAGTAAGCCATCACCCAGTGACCGTTCCTGACATGTTTAGTTGAAAACGAAAAAGCATACACGGTTTTCACTCACCATGTGCTTCTAGTGTGGAAGAGAGTTACTCGAGTACTTATTAAAATCAGTCTAGCAGATGTGCAAAGGCAATGATAAGAGATTTTCAGACAATCTTTTTGACACATTTTCAGGGGACGCAAACATTATCCCATTCCCCAAGTTAAAGAAACAAAAGGCAAAAACAAACAAAAAAATGGCTTAACTTAAAAGGCTGGTGGGTAAAACAGATATGGAAAACAACAGGAAGTTTAAGGCCCATAGCATGACATCTAAAATGCAAAGTGACTGTACAACAAATACTTGATCGTGCTCACACACAGATGTGGCATCAAGCCTCAGGTGGAGAAACGTTCATCTACATGTGCGTTCGTACTGGAAGCTCCAGTTCAATTCCTCTTCCCATGAACATCGACAGCGAGGGGCTCATTCCCCCACCAAAGTGACCGAGATCACACCGACTGATGCCACAGAATGTGACTACGCTGGTCCTGATGCAGCAGATGGACATCACATGTTTTCCCTGTGACTGTATCTGAAATGTTAGTGATGAGAACATTGATAGTGGTCATCTTCAACCATCAACATTCACATGTTTGTAGCTTATAGAACATAAGGATCTTCTTACATTAATAAACACATATGCTTGCTTTAAAAAAAAAAAATCATGAAATTTAAAGAACGGCGTGAAATCAAAATCAAATATTCTCAAATGGAAATCTTAAAAAAAAACACCACACACAAAAAAAGCCTGGTCCTGAAGTGAAGAGTCGTCTTTACTCCGCTAAACTGATGAAGGCCATTCGATTAAGTCAATAATGTGCAGAAAATGAAGACATGGTGTCTTGTCCTAATCTAATAAACTGAAGACAATGTGATGATTGTGCTAACACATTTGCATTGTTCTGATAGCAAAACCCATTAATGTTGGGATTGAGATGAGATGAGAGGAGCCAGGATGAGATCCGGCGAGCCTTTTCTGTACATCAACCCCAACTGTTGTCTTTGTGCTCTAAGAAAAAAAAAAAAGAAAGAGGGATCCGCAACTGTAGTGTCATCACTCCCCTCTGCTCCTTTGGCTAGTGTTCAATGCAATTCGACAAAAACAAGAATGTATTATACATTGTAAAACACTGTGTGAGTGAACCAGTGCTTCTGCCACTGGAGGACGGGAGTGTTCTGGTTAGTTTTCACAGGTTATTATTCACCCCTGTTAATGTTCGCAAAGCTCTGTGTGATTTCCACTTGACAAACCGAAACAAAAATCAAAAGAAGACATCAATAATGGTAACAATAATGCGAAACATAAGTCATAGTCATTAAAATAACTCCAGTGTTGTTGTTTAAAGTCAGTACATTTGTCCCAAGAGAAACAGGCCAATGGAGCGGCACTTAAAAACATCAAATTAATCGAATGAGAGAGAGAGAGAGAGAGAGAGAGAGAGAGAGAGAGAGGGAGAGGAAAAACTGAAAATAAACAATTCAGGAGGAACATTTCAGGTTCTCTGACGTTAGGGGTGCTTGAGTATTTCACAAAGAGAACCAAACAGCAGCCATCAGCACTGAGTTGTGGGTCTGCTTGTGTAGTGTTGTCATGTGTAGACGAGAGAAGATCCTCCTGAAAAACAGAACTGAAAGAAGAAAAGGAGTGCAAGGAAAACAAGGCCGCTCCATTCGGCTTCTCCCAAACATTCCACATCTCTGCGTCCGGGTGGCCAAAGCTGGATTGATCACCCATGCATTAGACTTTTCTTTTCTCATCTTCGTTCCCTCACATCATTTTTCTATCTACCTGACCAACGATTCCCAGCCGTCAGTTTTTACTTAGTGTCCTCCTCCTCTCCCGTTTCTCAGTCTTTGCCCCGGTGGGTCACTGTTTTTTCTCGCGGGTAGTGATGGTGACCAGCTGCTTGGCAGCTTTGGCGATGTCGTAGGCGCACTGGATGACCTGCTGGGTGAGCAGCTGGTAGTCCACTGTGCTGGTCGACGAGTCGGAGGGCGCCGCTTTACGACACTCTACCTGCAGGCGGGACGCGCTGGCCCCCAGGAGCTTCAAGGAGGAACGTACAGCATCCAGCGCTGGTCTCTGAGAGAAGCAGACACAACAGATTTAGTGCGTCTGGATGGATGTCTTGAGGCAAAGAATCACCATAAGACGCATTCACTCACCTTGGGAAACAGCGAGGCCATTTCTGTCACAGCTAAGTGGATTTTCTCTGAGCATGGCACGAAACTGCAAACAAAGACAGATGTTACAATGGGTTTCTTTCAAACTGCAGCAAAGCGACACTGCAACCAGCTGTGAGGGGTAACAGTCCGTCCTACCTGTCGTGTTTAAACTCCTGTGCAGCTCTCAGGAGCTCCTGGATGTTCTTGGTGACCTGCTCAGTTTTGAGGATGACGTCCTCTGTGCAGGGCAGCGTGGGGTCAGGGTCACCCTCTGTGTCTTCCACTTCCCCCCTGCTGTCCTCCTCGCTGCTGCGGCCCACACTACAACACACCATATGAACACACAATGCACACAATAAAAACAAACACATTTCCATACAAAAGGCATGAAATGTATCGTCAGTGGGTTTTTAAGTTACAAGTAGCTTAGTAATATGTAATTGTTATTATAACTCATTTAAAAAGTAAGACAAATATATTACTATTTTACTATAAAAAATGTATAATAATTATAATAATGATAATGTATTACTTATTACGCTTTTACTTCCAAAAAATATTTTTTATAATAACTGTTAATACTTATTATATTGCATCATATTATATAGCAGTATCTTATTTTTTAGAAGAGAAATATATATTACTACTGTAAAATTACTCCAATGCTGTAAAAAATAAATTAATATTATTACTAATACTAATATTATTATTAGAGGCAGTATTAAAAGTAATAGAGTAAAACAACACTAATATAACAATAAAAATACTTTTTATATATTTTACTGCAAAATAAAAAAATAATTAACAACAATACAAATATACCACTTTTGTAATATTACTAGTGTAATACCTCAAATAATTAAATAAGTTATTTTAACTATTTCTTATAATTAGTAATAACATATATTGCATATTATGTAGTCTATTTTTTTTATGACAAAAATAGACAAATATATTACTCTTATGATGTATTTTTTTTTACATTTAAATAGAAAAAATATTATTACTATATAAATATGTGAATTAATATATTCATGTTAATTAACTTTTACTAATTTCTATAATTCAAACAATTATAAATATATTAAAAGTACAACAGTAATACTACAATAGCAATATATTTCTTCATGAGTTAAAGGCCCGTTCACACCAAGAACGATAACTATACAGATAACTATATCAGCCTCCACACCTGCGGACGATATCGTTGTGTTTACTCTAAGCGCACTACAGTCGTCGTATGCCACTTTAAAAGCTCGAGCTCTTTAAAGCAGGATGGATTCTGATTGGCGGTCAATGTTTTTAATCAATCATCAGCAAAAAAAAATATATTCTGAAAGTGATTCCTCTGTGCAGTTATCGTTACAGTTGTGGTTTGGTATTTTTTTTTACTTTCTTATCGTTGGAGTGGGCCTTTAGACCCAATTAGACAGTTTTTGCAAATGAAATGCAGTCATTGCCGATACAAATATATCAAATGACACTAATGTAAAAAGACACTGAATCCTCTCTGCTTTGTTTTCAACGGTGGCTTGCACTCACCCAAAGGAGACATCGTATGTTTGAGAGTTGTCATAGTCACTATCAGTACCACTCCCGTATCTCTCTCCTGCTTTTGGAGTCTGGACAGGACAAACATGCGCAGAGAGATTTGTTACACATCAAGGTCTGCAACTCACATGTCAGTGCAGATATGAATGGAAACTGGCACTCACATTATATCGTCCGTCAGTGGAGGCTGACAGGTGCGGTCCTCCGTAGGGGGTGGGACCCGCAGGGCCGCCCCTTCGCACCTGAACACAAGCAGAACGAGATTAAGAGGAGGAGGAAAGCTGACAAGACAGTCAGCAGGCAGAGGATGAAAAGAAAAGAAGAAGCCTTGATAGTCTTTTCTGCACAGGACTGTTAGATGTAAGGAAATCTGCAGCAAAAACGCTGTTATACTAATGACTGTAATTCTGTTAGACAAGTAGCTTAGTGTAGAGGTTTTAGATATTGCAGTCGCAGAACAGCAAGCTTCTACATTAAGCTCAAAAGCAAAACTGAATTAGTGCAATAACATCCTTTTCTCTGAACTAATGAAAATACTAAAAATAGACACTTGCACATTACATAACTTGGAAAACTGAGCAGTTAACAGGCACAAAGGTGCATCTCAAATAAATTAACCATGACTAATAAAAAAAAAAAAAAATAGGACTACTACTTCACTGTCAGAAACAGCCCAAAAATGGAATATTGCATAATCAAAACATGGCATATTTGCATAACTGCAAAAGCAATTGAAGCAAATCAAACAATGCATTCAAAAGACATTCAAATACATCCTACAGATCTAAGAATATCCACAAACAGAGGATGATTTCCAGTTTCAGCGCTGACAGGAGCAGCACATCGATTCAGTGCACTATACAAGAAAACACTTCCTTTAGCGATGTGGCATGCAGCTCATTTTAGTGTCACTAATCAGGAAACCAATAACATTCAAACATTCCAGACACATCACATTGCACAAGACAAGCATATCTCAATGTGAGCCTCTCTTGGCATATTAACCATTTTAGGAAAGATACAATGCAACTCATGCCAGTTCTATCGTCCTATGCTACATAGACAATATATAGTGGTTGTGTCTCAAAATGTATTGAGCTGCCTACCTAAGCAGCCGTTTTGAGCATCATAGGCAAACCTGGTATTAACATCCGTTTTGGGTGAGCAAAGACAGATTGTGATCAGATTTTATTGAGAGGAGGGTTTTGTGATAATAACCACATTACATGAATAAATACATTAATTAAAAATTCTGCATGTTAAAGGGATAGTTCACCCAAAAAATTTACATTTTGTCATCACTCACCCTCAAGTCGTTCCAAATTTGTATGAGTTTGACAGTTGATGCACCCCATTGACTTCCATATAAGGAAAAAAAAAAATGCTATGGAAGTCAATGGGGTGCATCAACAAGTTATTCAACCCCCATTGCAAATCAGGTTTAATGGCAAAATGTACAGACTTTCAGCTGTTTGCAATGAACAAATCAAACAAAAGTAATTAAAATAGCTCAACAGAACAAATGTTTTAAGTGGTTTCCCCAAATTCAACTGAAAATGCAACTTTTAAGGACTTCTGCAGTCTCAAAATTATTCAACCCCTTTATGGCAAGCATCTTTAGTACTTAGTAAACCTACTGCAAACGAGATGTATAACCAGACACCAGCTTCTGGCAGCGTTCCTGAGGAATCTTATCCCATTCCTCATGAGCAATGGCCTCCAGTTCAGTAATATTATTGTGATTGCGTGCTGCAACCGCATTATCAAATCCCACCAGAGATTTTCAATGGGGTTCAAGACAGGTGACTGTGATGGCCACTATATAATCTTCCAGGACTACTTCTTTAACCAAGCCTTGGTGGAATTTGAGGTATGCTTGGGATCATTGTCTTGTTGGAAGGTCCACACACACACACACACACACAAGCTTCAGCTTCCTCACTAACGGCATGACGTTTTCTCCTAGGATTTCCTGATACTTCAATGAATCCATCTTGCCTTCCACTCGCTGCAGGTTTCCATTGCCAGAGGATGCAAATCAGCCCCAGAGCATCACAGAGCCCCACCATGCTTACCTGTAGACAGAGTGTTTTTTCAGCATATGCTTCATTCTTCCTCCAGATATACCGCTGATCCATAGGGCCGAAAAGTTCCAGTTTTGTTTCATTGCTCCACAGAACAGAATCCAAAAATTTCAGTGGCTTATTTATATGATTTTGAGCACTTTTCTTGTGCTTTTGGGTCATTAGTGGTGTAGTTGGTATTCTGGCATCAGTTTAGTTAGTGACTTACTGTGGAAGCTGAAACCTCAGTGCCTGTTGCCATCAAGTCTTGCTGCAGGTCTTTTGCAGTCACTCGAGGGTTTTTCTGAACCTGCCTTCTCAGATATCTGGTTGCAGCCGTTGATAGCTTCCTTTTTCTGCCCCGTCCAGGAAGTGTCACCACTGTTCCTTTAACTTTGAATATGTGAACTATGCCTCCAATAGTGTCTCTAGGAACATTTAGTGCCTTTTCTATCTTTTTGTATCCTGTACCTTGTTTGTGAAGTGCGATGATATCTTCTCTTAACTTTTTAGACCATTCTTTTGCAGCCAAATGTGGCACTCAACAAACCTAGCCAGTTCAGATATTTCATGTGTTCTAGCTCAAGCACACCTGCTGAAACTAATAAAGCTCTTGATTAGTTGCTTCAGGTGTGCTTGAAGGCCAATTCACACCACACAGACAAATGCCAACAAACACCAACAAACAAGTTGGCTGTTGGATTTAGACTTTCATGAAGAATAACTATCATGTTCACACTGCCCCAACAGACACAGACAAACACTGTTTGAACATATTCAGTTGGGTGAAATCAAACCCCGACCAACGCCAACAGACGCCGACAGGGGTAACAACACTGATCAGACAAAACCCAACAAACGTGTGCAGTGTGAATTGGCCTTGAGACAACACCTGTTTTGCAGATTTGTGCAGTTGTGAGGGATTGTATTCAGGGGGTTGAATAATTTTGATACTGCAGAAGTCAATAAAAGTTGCATTTTCAGTTGAATTTGGGGAAACCACTTGAAACATCTGTTGTGTTGAGCTATTTCAATTACTTTTGTTTGATTTGTTCATTGCAAACAGCTGAAAGTCAGTAAATTTAGCCAATAAACCTGATATGCAATGGGGGTTGAATAATTTTGATTACAACTGTACATACTGTATATACGTGTGTGTGTGTGTGTGTGTGTGTGTGTGTGTGTGTGTGTGTGTGTGTGTGTGTGTGTGTGTGTGTGTGTGTTCAACTTTGCCATCACAGGAATACACTACATTTTAAAATATATTCAAATAGAAAACGGTTCTTTTAATTTGTAATAATACTTCACAATATTAATGTTTTTACTGATTACATAAATGCAGCTTTGGTGAACATAAGATAATTCTTTTAAAAACATTAAATAATTGTAATGTTTCCAAACATTTGACAAGTACTGTGCACACACACACACACACACACACACACACACACAGATCTGCATGTCAATAAATATAAGAATAAAAAAGTAACAGAAAAATAGATTTAGAAATAAAAACAAAAATATATGTAGGTGTACTTAAAGGTGCGTGATTTTTAGCGACATCTAGTGGTGAGGAACCAACATGAGAGAGTAGCCAGCAATGAGGTTTCTTTACAAATATAAATTAAGAAATTATGTTTACTTAATTATTCAGTAAAACGATGGTATTGTGAATATTATTGTTACTTGTTCATCATTGTGTCAGTGTTTTATTCACTGACTTTAGCTAGCTTCTTTGCACGAAGAACAACATAGTGACGAAACGCGTTTGTCCGTTAAGGGCTACTGTAGAAACATGTCGTCGCAAAATGGCTATTTCAATGTAAGGGGACCCGCGGTGTATGTCGATAGAAATGGCTCATTCTAAGGTAATCAAAACATAACGGTTCATTATGTAAGGTCTTTATACGCCACTGAAAACATAGTTATGTATATGATATTGCATTTCTGTCAACAGATCCTCCTAATTATTACACAATGCACCTTTAAGATATTCACATTTAGCATAGTACTAAAGACAATCACAATTCTAGCTAGTCCACTTATGATCATATCATTCAAGACAGTTTTTGATACCAGGTGTAAAAGAGGTCTATTTAGGCGGCTGACTCAGTTTGGAGACACAGCCAATATCTACAAAAAGATAGGTGTTATCAGGGCAGGAAGTGCTCTGTCCATAAGGTGGCGGTAGAGAGCAGTGAGTAATAGTGAAAGCAGGTGCTCCAGGCAAAAGCAGCACATCAGAGTGGGTTCAGGTAAGCAGAGGGAGAGAGTGAGTATAAAGTATAAAAAGATCAGGCCGGCCACTAATGCTCACACTTACGGGGCTGAGAGGCAGCAGGCGGCCCGTCAGGGGGTCCAGGGTTGGGGTGAGAGCTTTGGGGGTGGTCCCCACAGGCTCATACATAGAGAAGGCTTGTCTATCCCGGCGGAGGGGACCGGACGAGGGTGCGGTTAGTCCGGAGTCTCCACCTACCCCTCCTCCACTGCCTGTACCCCTTACCCCACCGGACCACAGCCCTGTGCCACCACCCCCGGTCAGAGCTCCCCCGGCCCCAGCCTGGGCCCCCCGCAGCACGCTGTTCTCCGTCTGCATCCGCGTGATCTACAGGGATGGAGGGGCATCACGGGGTGTCACAAACACACATACACAAACACAAGGACCAAAGAAAACACAACAGTTGCAGTGCGGATGGTTACGACATGCTGGGGGCGACAAAATGGGGTAATTCTGATAGACAGGAAGTTTAAGGTTGTCTGAACAAGGAAGGGCTTCATTCTCAGTGAGACGTACATGGTATATGATAGATACACTACTGTTTAAAAGTTTGCGGGCAGTAAGATAAAAAAAAAAGAAGTAATTAATACTTTTATTCGGCAAGGATGCATTCAATTGAGCAAAAGTGATTGTTTCTTTTGAACTTTCTATTTATTAAAGAACCCTGAAAAAACAAATGTATCACGTTTTCTAAAAAAAAAAAAAAAAAAAATTAAGCAGCACAACTGTTTCAGCATTGATAATAATATGGAAAGTTTCGTGAGCACCAATATTATATTATATTAATGATTTCTGAAGGATCATGTGACACTGAAGACTGAAGCTGAAAATTCAGCTTTGCATCACAGGAATAAATTACATTTTATAATATATTAAAATGATTTATACAGTTATTATAAATTCACAATAGTGCTGAAATAAGTATTTTTGATCAAATAAATGCAGCCACAAACATTTTAAAAATCTTACCAACCCCAAACTATTGAACAGTAGTGTACGCGAATACAGTTCTGCTCTGTTAGACGGTTTGAGATCAGTTTGTGTGATGGTGAGCTGTAGTTTATGGCAGCATTACATTACTTTCTGTGTGAAATACTCATATTTTCAAAACAAGGACACACAGTTTAAATAAAGTGGGTGGGCGCACCTCCTTCTGTAGCCTCCGCAGCTCCTCACTCAGGTTGTTGTTGACCTTCATGAGCTGTTGAACTTTGGCCTCAGAGGAGGCCAGTGCTTTCTTCACCTCCAGATACTCCTGTAGTGTGATGGGCCCATCTGACAGGTCGGATGAGTCCATGCTCTGACACACACAACACAAATCACAATCTAATGTCAACAGCAAAAGGAACAGATTTGAAAAAGGTGACATTTTGATAAAACACATACACAATTATGAATTTCATTAATTTATTGTAGTATTTACATTACTGTTCAAAAGCTTTGGGTCAGTAAGATTTTCTTTGGAAAGAAATGAATTCAAGCAAGGACGCATTAAATTGATCAAAAGTGACAGTAAAGACATTCATTAAATGTTACAAAAGATTTCAGTTTAATAAATGCTGGGTTTTTTTTTTACATATCAGCCTTGGTGCGCATAAGAGATTTCTTTCAAAAACATTTAGAAAATCTCACCAACCTCACACTTTTGAATGGTATTATAAATTTAAGTCAAAAGAGCTCACCACAATACTATATGACATTTATATTCCTAGATTTGTCTTTTTAAAAATCATTTGGCATGCAAAAACAGTATGGTAAATCTCTTAGAAAACAAACAGCACAACAAGTCAGATCATTTGAAGTATTAATGCCCATATGTATTTATAAACCTAACATTAATATGGAGATATTAATTAACGTTATTATAAAGCATTACCAGAATGGATTGTGTAAAATAATATTTTCATACAAAAAGCACTAAAAAGTCAACCATTTTGAGTTAAAAAAATAAATGTTTGTGCAATATGACATGTTGTAATATGAGGTTTACTTTGTGTTCCTCTACACTCAGCCATGTCACTTCCGGTGTGTGTGGACTCGGAGTGAGCATGCTCAGACACAGCTTCCTGTCTTCAGCTGCAGAACAATAGCTTCACTGATCACAGCCTTGAAAGGGGATGATGTCATTCTGCAAATATGAGGCAGGGCTGCTGCTACTGTTCCAGTGGTGCATGCGGGGACATGACAACGCTGGTGTCTGTACTACTTCTGTCTATACTAATTTGCTGGTCTGGCAAAACCAAGATCAACAACTACCAATGCCTAACCTATAATATAAGAAATTAAACATTGCCCAAGATTCAGTGGATCATCTGAAATTGTTTCACCAAAGGTTTTAAATGTTCCTTAATTAAATCAGGTGGTTTCATTATAAAAAACGAAGGACATCTGGATGGATGAACTCAAATCTTCCAACTTCTCACACTTATAATTAGGTTTAGGTGGAGTACAGTGATGATTTTCCCCAGGTAAACTCCCAGTTACCATTTGATGAGCTCACCTTGGCCCGGTTGTTGCGCTGGGTGTTGTTGTTATTCTGTGCGGTCAGCTCGCTGTCTGTGTCTTCGTCAGACGCTACGCTGTCATAATCATGCTGGTCATCGTCTGCCTGACTCAGATCCAGCGGGTCTGAAAAACAGCAAACACAAAAGATAACATCATTAATATGAGGAGAAACTGCACAGGCTTAGCTATATCCATCTTTACTGGAGCTGTATTATTGATATTCTCCTAAAATCTCAGAGTTCGAGAAATGCAATGTGGGCGTCTCACCCGTGGGGCTTGTCAGGCCTTTTCCATGCTGCCGCCGCTTGGCATCGCTGAGAATGTCGATAATGAGGGTGGCGAATTCTCGTGCATTAAAGCGAGCCAATTTCTGCCGCCCCTACCAATGACAAAAACATACACATATAAATACACATTATATAAAAATATTTTATATACACTATCGTTCAAAAGTTTGGGGTCAGTAAGACTTTTTTCTAAAGAAATTAATACTTTATTCAGCAAGGATGCATCTGATGAAAAGTGACAGTAAAGACATTTATAATGTCACAAAAGATTTACATTTCAAATAAATGCTGTTCTTTTGAACTTTCGATTCATCAAAGAACCCAGAAAAAGTGCATCACGGTTTCTGCAAAAATATTAAGCAGCACAACCGTTTTAAAAATTGATAATAATAGGAAACAAGTAAGAATCACCATAGAATGATTTCTGAAGGATCATGTGACACTGATGACTGGAGTAATGTTGCTGAAAATTCAGCTTTGCATCACAGGAATAAATTATATTTGTCAATATGTTGAAACTGAAAACAGTTATTTTAAATTGTAATAATATTTCACAATATTACTGTTTTTATTATATTTTTGATCCAATAAATGCAGCCTATGTGGGCATAAGAGAGACTTTACATTAAATAATCTTAACGATCCTAAACTTTTGAATGGTAGCGTGAATCATTAATGTGTTTTTTACAGTTAAAGTCTTAAATGTTTTCACACTAATTTTTGGGCAAAATTCGTGGAATTCGGCCGAACAGATTGAAACTTCGTAAAAACATGTTAAATGGAAAGAACAACATGCTTTTTATAACCGAATATGAACGTTTGGGGGATGAGTAGAATTTTATGAATGATGGCCATAAAGGAAATCTGCAGGAGTCTGTGTCTGATTAAAAGGAGAAACTTGCAAAAGTTTTATATGAGCACTTAGTCACTCTGCAATGCATATTACAGAACAATCTATTTTAGCTGAGGGAGACTTGGACATTTTAAAGGCTGGAAAACACTGCCACATCAACAGTTCACTGTCCAACTCTTGACCACTGGGTGTACGTGTCCCTCCTCCCATCATCTCTTTTCATGTCTCATGTATATGCAAAAGAACAGGAAATTCTCAGCCTGGCCAATCAGCCCGCAGGAAACATGCCCCCGTGTGAACGCACTTAGTGGTCTTGCTGTATAAAAGAACTATTTCAAGCAGAAATACAGAGAAGGTCATGCAAGGATGCCAGTGGAAACACAGAGGGGGAGGGAGCAGTCGCGTGTCTGCAGCAGTTACGCAGCTGGAAAACATCCATTCGTTGGTTTGCTGACCAAACCCGGGCCCAAGTCAGACGTTCGTAAAGCCACAAAATGTCTATTTTTAGCTTTTTGTCTGCTGCACCCCAGATATCATCTCTCCTTTGTGCCTCCATCAAAAACAGGCCCGCGTGGAAGTGACGGCCGCTTACGCAAGGGGGAGCAGGAGCGGAGAGCTTCCTCCCAAACATACTTCAAACACATCCTCTGAGGCTCAGGAATAAAATGCTGTGCGTGTTACCTGGTTGCGTGTCGCTGAGTATTCAGGGTTGACGGGTAAGAAGGGGACGGCACTCCGTTCGGTCACAAGCGTACTGTGGTTCTGAGTTGTCAGCCACACTGAGAGAAACAGAACGGACACATATAAACAAGACAAATATATACAAACAGATTCCGATGTCGTAGCCATGAGGTTATGGAGAGTATGCATCTACCCCTCCCATTCAGTTTGTGTGTGTTTGGCCCCCTGCCTCGCTCACAGCCCTGCTTACCATCAGAATCTCAGTCTGCCACCCCAGCATGATACCTCTTCTCCTCTACAACCAGGAACGGGAGTCGAAAGAGAGAGAGAGAGAGAGAGAGAGAGAGAGAGGAGGAGGAGAGAATTCCGCGGCACTCCCTCGCCCTCGCTCCCTTTCACCCTCCTTCCATCTAAGCACCTCTCCCTCCCTTCTCTACATGCTGACTGCACCGCTAAAGTCCTTCTATAGACAGTGTTTATACAACACCCCGATCACTGCGTCTCCAGGGACACGACTACAACCGTCCCCACGCCTCTGGACAGCTCCATAACTACATTAGGAAAAGAGTGAGATGCAGGGAAAGCTGGGACAGGAACAGATGGGGGTTTGAGTCTTACCTGCATCATTCTCTCTACGGTCCACTTCGTCGTACACATCCATAGCCAGCTCCTCGAACAAGCGGTTATTTAACTGTGTCCACACACACACACACACACACACACACACACACACAAACATATCAGTATGTGGCATTAAGATTCAGGTATGGGGGAAAAGAAACACAAAATCACAGCAAAATCAGAGCACACACAACAGGAAGGCATCAGTGAGAAGACAAAACAAAGCAAGATGCTCCAAAAAGGTACTAAATATAGATTAAAGGCAAGCTCAGGGAACTCAAAGCATCTGCTTATTATATCTACTGAATTTCGAAGCATTTGAAGAGTTTGTCAAACATACGGTATTCATCTCAAATCTCTCAAGAAAAAAGGCTAACGCTGTATCCCATTCCCAACTAGGAATTCCTACGACAAGTAAGTTTTGGACCAATTAGATTTCAGTGTGGGTGGAGCTTCCCAGTGCAATAGTACAGAAATAAAAAATCTAATGACCAATAAGATGTCCTGTTTACTCGATTGGTTAGGACAAAATCTCAGAATTAAAATCAGCATGAAAAATTGACTTAATTTACTCTTGTTAGCGGACATTGCTAGTCTTGTGGTGAACTAATCCGTGCCAGTTAATCCACATGAAACATTGGTTTGTCTTCGTAATCTTTAGTCGAAATCTAAAAATTAGCTTCGACTCTGAAATGGCATTCTTTTTCAGATGACATCCTTTTGACAAATTGGGCAGATCATCTTTAACCACTCCCTGCAAAAAAAATCAATCCCTGCCCACAATTTTTTCTCATTCAATATTCCATTTCACTCAAAAGTATGTCAGAATACTGAAGTAAAGTCAGACGCAACTTCCAAAAGTATCCACCTTATTTTGCAATGTGGAACTGTGGATGTGCCGATTCATTAGCCGCTATAACTAGAAGAATGACAAAGTGCAGTAAACGGTAAAACAAATTGCGCTACAGACCAGTGTGTTTATATCTATGACAAAACATTCAAATAATATGGTAAGAAAACAATATCAAGCTGTTTTGTATGAAGCAGATGACACTGGAAGCCAGACACATTACATTTACAAATGAAAATTTAAACCAATAAATGAAAAACCCACTCTTACATGAAAAATAAGGTTGGTAACTGTTACTTCGGTTTGTACATGTACGCTACGGTATGAGTACAGTGCTCGTGAAGTAAATTTCATCATTGGCATAATACGTACATGTTTGTGCGCAGACAGATTTTCCTAATCATGCGTTTGCTAAGGTCACAGCCTCGCACAAGCGAGTTATTTTTGCTCTAATTAGTTTGTCCACAAGATGGCAACACTGCCCCTGCCCATTGCTTCACATGGAAAATAAAGAAACAATCCAAACAACAAACTACTGGAGACGACAACAACAATAGATGCCCGTGTTGACAAGCGCATGGGTGAGGAGGTTACGAGATACACACAGCTCTAGCTTTAAACGACTACGAAGGCTTTTTTATCGCTCATAATTTCCGGAGAGAAACAGCAGCCAATGGACTATCGGAGGCACAGTATCAAACAGAGAATACTGCTATGCATTTGGCTGTACACATACGTCGGTGTTTGCGTCAAACTGACGTATACTTGAAGTTTAACATGGAAAAGCTTTTATCGCTTGTTGCTTTGTGTTGTGCCTGTCTAAAAACTCAAATTCCCTTAATTCTCTTTAGCAGCTCATTAACCTGCAATCACTCACCGCTTGAAGCTTCTTCTTGGCTGCCTTGGCCAGTTCAGAGAGGTCCAGGCTACGCAAAGACAAAGACACAGACACAGGAGTAAAAGGATGCTGGAGTCATGCGGACAGAGAAAGATGAGGAGAGAGGAAAGGAGAGGGGTGGGAATGAGGAGCTGGATGAATGGATGAAGTGTGGGGACGGGACATGGGCAGCCCAAAAAGATGAGGAGATGTACCTAGGTTTTTCAATAAGGTCATGATAATTACTAATTTTCTAATCTACTGTTTGCTATTACTTCCATAACTTTTATTCTATTAAAGGGATAGTTCACTTTGAAATTTAATTTTGGTATGTTTTAGCTTACCTCAAGGGCATCCAAGATGTAGATGTCTTTTTTTCCGCAGTAGTTTAAATTTTGATATTTTTAGGTCAAACCGTTCTTGTCTGTCAGTCATATAATGCAGGTCTATGGTCACTGTCTCAAAGAGCATGCACAGAGTCCAAATTAAAACAATTCCCCATCGTCCAAATTAAACAATTCCCCATCGTAAGTACACATTGATGGCCCAAGACACGAAACGTGTACACTAGATGTCACATTGGCTACGGTTTCGTTCCAATGAACTGCAGAAGCCAAGGCGACTTCTATTGTATATATCTATACCCGCCCACGCTCTCAGATCACTTGGCTGTGACATGGCTGTGTACAAGAGGTAAAAACGATATAAATACTGTTCGTTTTCTCACACAAACGGCTCGTTTCGTGTCTTAGGCCATCAATGTGTACTTACGATGGGGAATTGTTTTAATTTGGACTCTGTGCATGCTCTTTGAGACAGTGACCATCGACCTGCATTATATGACTGACAGACAAGAACGGTTTGACCTAAAAATATAAAAATTGAAACTACTGCGGAAAAAAAGACACCTACATCTTGGATGCCCTTGAGGTAAGCTAAATTTAATTTCAAAGTGAACTATCCCTTTAACATTAACCAGAACGTTATTATTGCATTAACTTTAAGCAAGAAAGACTACATTCCCTACAACAGCCAAAAACCAGTGTTTTTTTTTAAACTAAAACCATTATTTAGTTGTTTGGCTATTGGTTAACATTATAGTATAATTTTTGTTTTTCCGAGGTGGAGCACTGAGTGATAACATGCACTAAACTTTGTGCACAATAAGACAAGGAAGATGTATTTAGGTACCAATGGTACATTTTGATTTCATGTTGACTTTAAATGTGTAAATAACCTCATCCCTTCAGACACCCACATCCAGATGAAGGCCATGTGAGAAAGAAAGAGAGCAGGGTTTATGGAGAGGGGGATGAGAAGAGAGAGAAAGAGATACCTCTGCGTCGGGCACTTAGGGCGAGCTCTGCCTCCAAAAGCGCAGCAAGATGGAGAGAACAGAGAACGAGTGAGCGAGACCGAAAAGTGAGCAGAAAACAGACAGAGAGAGAGAGAGAGAAATAAAAGGGATAGACCCCATATCAACACTACTTCTGGACAGGTCAGTTAAGTTCTTTCAGCTGTGGTGCATTTGAGGTGTCAGCCCTACAGAGGTTGAGACACACACTCTGCCCTAATGCAAACTGATTGACCGTGTGGCGCAACCTGCTGGCCAGCACACTCAAATACACCCGCTGCCAACTGATCTTAGTACACTTTATCTACCCTGAATGGGCAGCGCTATGGAAAAGACTTAAGGGAGGATATCATGCATAATGACAGCTAATAAATAAAACTGCACTGATGCGTTTCAATATTTATACGCAGTATTATTTCTTATTTTGAATCAGACGCACAACCTCATACACAAACAATGTACCTGTCTGCCATCTGAGGGATAATATAATGACCGTTCTTGTGATCTGCAAAAACACAGACAAAAGAAAAACATGAAGTTTTCAATTTCATTTGGGAGGACAGATTGTCTGTTTCACACCCCCCACACAGGTACAAACCAAATTTACAGGTTGCAGTATTCACGCTGTATGAGTAAGCAGCACAATAGAAGCTTAGGTGTAATAAAAATGTCATCGCTGAGCCTATTTTTGTGTGGAAAGCACACTGAACTCAGCAGAAAACAAGTTAAAAATGCAATTTAAACCTTTTTATCAACACTTGCAATTTGGATTTCTATGAAGCAACAAAAAAATTTATTAAAGGAAATACTGAATACTGTAAAAATGTTTATTGGTTATAATATTCCAAGCTCACCTGGGCGACGGCCACACAGGTAAAAGGCCAGTCTGTCTGTGAGCTCATACTGACACTCCACCAAGCGCTCGGCGAGCTCCACGTGACCTGCTTGCCTGCAAGAACACAGTCACATCACAAACCCAAGACTCTAGATCACTATAAACCTATAATAACGAGAACAATATATATATATATATATATATATATATATATATATAGTCAAGTCTCCTGAGTCAAGTCTGAAGTCTTTATCACTGGAGTCTTTTGTCACGAGTCTCGAGTCATTTCATGCCTTACTCAAAAATCCTATTATTTGTATTATATAGACAAAATATATTATCTTTCTATTATCTGTTTTTTTGCTATAGGTTTAAAGGCTAGATTTTATTTGTTAATGTTTTAACATGCTTGCAATCCGAAGGAGCCATGCAGCTGCACCACTGTATAATAATGTGATTAACCATTTTGGATGCGATGTCTCGTAAATGTGATGTCGTCGTTCCAGTGCCTTTAATTGTTTTCCCACATTCTTTGCATCTAGCCGATTTGACATGTTAATAAACCCAAATTAACATATGGCACAGTTTCATTATGATATTTTGGAGTTACGCGCAATACACTGAAGTCCAACTACCGCGACACGTAGGGGAATATGACGCAGACATTATAAAACCATTCAAATAAAACACATTCTTTTTTTTATTATATCAGTATTTAAGGATTAAAGACTTGAGTCATTTTTAAAATATTCACGAGTCCTTTGGTCGAGTCCGAGTCAAGTCTGAAGTCATTTCAGTTTGAGATCGAGTCAAATCTGAAGTCTATTAAAATGCGACTCGAGTCCGAGTCTCTAACTCGAGTGCCCATCTCTGATATATATACTCTGATATATTTAAATGTTTGAGGTCAGTAAGATTTTCTTTTTGAAAGAAATCAATACTATTTTTCCAACAAGGATGCATTAAATTGAGTGATAGTAAATACATTTAAAATATTAGAAAATATCTCCATTTCAAATAAATGCAGTTCTTTTGAACTTTCTGTTCATAGAAGAATCATGTGAAACGTATCACAGTTTTCAGGAAAATAAATAAATAAATCAAGCAACTGTTTGTAAAGGTAATAATAATAAAAAAAGTTTCTTGAGCACCCAATTGGCATATTAGAATGATTTCTGAAGGATCACGTGACACTGAAGTAATGATGTTGAAAATTCAGCTTTGTATATTAATTTATTGTATGTATATATATATATCCAAAAACATCAGACAGATCGCGGATGGGGAGCTAGTGAGCCCTGTGATTTGTGTTTACCGGGCATAGTCTATAGGTGTGCGGCCGTTGATATCTGGAGCTCCTGGATCCGCCCCGTACACCACCAGCAGCTCGGCCTGCAGAACCTGCCCCGCTTTGGCGGCCACATGCAAAGGGGTCGTGCCCTTTTCCTGTGGAGGGAACATCAGATGTTTGACCACCACAGATTACAGGCTCTGTTCACTCTGCTGTTTTCAAATACAAGTCATGAAATCTAACCCTTTCTTTTCAGACAATGTAGTCAATATCTGATGCATCTACATTGTTTGCCATAGTAATGACTTTAGAGAAAAGAAAGGACAGAAACCTATATATATTTTGGTTTGGGAAGTATTTATGCATTGGATTTTTACAAATCAAAATGTATAAACAGTTACAGGATACAATGAACAATAAAGTTCATAGTTTGACACAGAAACAGATTCTCTGTTCCCATACTGAACAACACAAAATTGATATCTAACAATCTAGAAATTTAGTTGTGATGTAGAATAACTGCCAGAACAAGGAGATCTGTGTAAGATGGCAGATCTTACCGGGTGAAAGAAGTTGGCTTGTGCCCCCAGTGACAGCAGCCGTAAACACGTCTCCAGACTTCCTGTCCGCACACTTGAGTGCAGTTGCTGCAGGCAACAACAATAGAATAAGTGAGTGTGTGAGAGAGAAAGACAGAGGGAACAGCAAGCAGACCTCCTGCGTATCCTCTCATTATGGATGTTCAATAGCACTGAGGAAGGCACATTTATTCACTAGCGGGGTGTCATTTTAAGGGCCCTCCTACAAGGGCACAGGCAGTGGGGAGCAGAGAGAGGCCGAGGAGGAAAGACTGAATGAGTGCGAGAGGGAAGAGACTGAGATAAAGAGTCCAAGGTGATGTCTTGGGGCGGTCTCACCTTGCTGAGGTCCTTCGTAGTGACCCCATCATCATCACGGCAGGGCAGCTTGTGGACAAAGGCTAACATCTGGTACTTGGCGCGAATGAACTCTGACTTGGTGGGGCTGTGGGGTGAGAAATACAAACATATATCAAATAAATCAATTTCAAAGTCAATGAATCAATCAATATAAAATGGGACACATGGTCCTGCCTACGTAGATACAGTCAAGGCTGTTTATTTTAAAAATGGTTCCTTCTCTGATGTAGCCTAATTGACTCAAATCAAACCATACAAATCATCAATTAATTTATCTTACCATCAAAAGTTTAGCTTGTTCTTTCCCCATTCAAATAAGTAGAAGCTGTATATATATATATATATTGATTTATTATGTAATCAAAATTATTGTCATATTTTCATTAAAGTGATGCCTGAAAGAGAGATTTTAGGAATGTAGATTTTCTCAATGCACTCCAGGTGGCAGGTGTGGCAGAAAGTTCATTTTGGACCCAGATTCATGGATCCGTGTCTCTGCTTGATTGTATTTAAATACCTAAAACTGTATTATTAATATTAAATCTAATTATGTACTTTTGCTTTATTATTAGAGCTGTGATGAAGATGGTACCAATTTTTTTTGAAAACAGATGTGCTCGAACTTTCGTCACCTGTATGAGTGTATGTGTGTGAATAAGACTGGGCTAACCACTGCACCACTGCTCTGACAAATTACTCTTTAATTACTCTGTATTTTACTTTTAAAATCTCCTCTCATTTATTCTGAGTGAGCAGATTTGCTAGTCTGGTCTCAGCGGTATGCTATTACATGGAGCTCCAGGAGAACAATTATATACTGCACGGACCAATAAAACAAAAATTACACCCCCAGTCTTCTGTTTTTATGACATTCTGGTATATAATGCATGAATGGTTGATGAGATGGCTTACTGGACTTTATCTTGTGGGTTTGGTTTCCTTCGCCCACTCTGAACTTGTGCCGGATCCAGCAGGGAGTGTTCCCAGATCGAGTTAGCGCCGTTACTGGCCAAGGTCTGCACCATCTGAGACACATGCACGCATTTTTTAGGCTACGATCTAGCAGAAATACGTGTGTGCGAGAGGCTCTTTGGTTACCTGCAGTAAGGAAGGAGGCCAGCCGCTGTGTCGCAGGTGTTTGACGATGGAAATGTGTCGGCCCAGGCTCCGGTGCACAGAACAGCATTCATCACAAATCAGAACCCCTCGGTTTATACTGCTCCAGCCCGGGTCTGAACACACATGATAGAGTAAAGTACATTTCATCGAGAGAATGAGCAAAAGACAACATCAATCGAGGGCTGACTTTTCTAAAAAAACTAAAAATGAAGGCAGGATGTGGAAAGACTTACTCGTTTTGCTTAGACCGATCACAAAAACAACAGCATTTTTATATTCCTGGGCCTACATCTTGTGTACCTTATTATGGTCTTTCTTTTTGGTGCTACATTGAACACTGTTGTCATTGATTCTGCTGATGAACAAAATGTCACCAAAGTCTAGTTAGGTAACACAGATGAGGTGGTGGAAATTGTGAGAATGATTTGTGTTAGAATTCTAAACAAATGAAATCATTTGGCCAGCAAAAGTGCATTCATGAATTTATAGCGGTCATGTTACATTATTTAAAGTAGTATATTTCCAGCTATTATTGCAAATTAAAAACGTAAATATGTGAAAACAATGTTTAATTAAATTTTATAGATATTTCTCTAATGCTGCAAAAATGAAATGATAATTTTATACTTTTTAGTGGGGCTGGTGAAAATAAATAGACCTCCACACCATACTGCCCTGCTCTGAATGAGCTTATCTGAGGCAAAGGGCTCTCCTCATATGAGGCAGGGTACGAGCGTAGTCAGGACTCAGGACCGATCAAGTGTGACAGAAGTGTGCCTCTGACTAACACAGGCCCCCAGAATCTGGCTAAAATTAAACCAGCACCCACAATGCTTCAAGCACATAATCTCATCCTCAGAATCTCACTAAGCAGGGGTTTGATATGATTAAAATGAGAGATTATTTTGCACAAATGTAAACAGTGTCATAACATGATTATTGATTTCCCGGATGAATGCAAACACAATATGCCATCTAAAAATGGAAGATATTAATACTGATATGTAGGAAGCAGGGTTGTTAAAATTAAAAACAGTAATATTGTGAAATGTTATTACAATTTAAAATAACTGTTTTCTATTTCAATATATTTTAAAATGTAATTTATTCCTGTGATGGTTAAGTTGAATTTTCAGCCTCATTCCAGTCTTCAGTGTCACATGATTCTTCAGAAATCATTATGATATGCTGAGTGATTTAGTGCACAAGAAACATTTCTTATTATTATACATTTTTTAAAGAGTTGTGCTGCTTTATATTTTTATGTAAACTGAAAAAAAATTCTGAATTCGTTTTTTCCAGGTAATTTTGACCGATTTGATGCATCCTTGCTGAATAAAGGCCAGTTCACACCAAGGACGATAACTATAATGATAAAGATATAGTTTTAAAAATCTTTCTAAATTTAAAAGAATAGCAGAGATCACAGAGGAACGATATCATTGGAATCCCTCTCAAAATGTTTTTTTTTTTCAGCTGATGAATAATAAAATTAAAATAAATAAAAAAACATCCACACCCAAACAGAATCCATCCTGTCATCTTTAAAGAGAGTTGAAGGCACACTATGCAGTTTCCGTTTTTCTCAAACAGCGCCCCCTAGAGAACTTGTATTTAACGTTACTGTCGTAAATACCACTCACACAGAGCCGTCTCTGTACTCTTCCGAACGCGCTTTCTTCGTCGTCTCTGCCATGATTCACGTCTGAAATGTGTGCGTCTTCCATAGAGGCTGCTTCATATGTTGTTGATGTATGTGACGTCGTGCCGTAAAGCAAGTCGTGATTCTCGCGAGATTTGTCGGGGCGCCACCTCTCAAACTTGCATTGCTGGTTTTGCCAGCAGTTGGTGTGGACACTAATATAGTAATAGTTCTTGGTGTGAACGGGCCCTAAAAGTATTAATTTCTTTCAAAAAAAAAAAAAAATCCTGACCCCCAAACTTTTGAATGGTAGTGTATATACAATTAAAATATGGCAAATGAAACAAACAAGTGTTAATTTAACTCTCACATTCACTCAGTTCACAAACAAATATACATTTATAAGATCATGTGTTAATTTTCTCTTTTAGTAAGTAATAGGAGGCATTCAATGTAAAAAAAGAAGCCTGAATTAATGTCAATTAAAAGGGCTGCTTGTTTCCTTATTTTAGGAGAAGAGAAGGCTTATTTGAATCCACCAGATATTCATATACAGCCAAAAGTTTAAATCCTGCATGTGGAGAAGAACTTAAGATTTATTGGCTTAGTTGAACATAAGATGGTGTTATTAAATCCCCTTTACTGTCCAAAGATGGGCAGACATCAGAGATAGAGCTGAGCACCTGCATGTGGGAAAATCAAAGATGACGCCATACTTCTTAACTAGCATGCGCATCCTTCCTATAAGTGCTTGAAACCATTAACAGGAACATCTTTATCCCCCCCATCTCAAACGTGACTTTCTCTCTGCTTCTAATGAAATTTCACATGTACACACGTACGCACACAGACTCAATGCACACGGCGCCATTCAGTCCTGAGTGACCATGCAATTGACAATCTTCCACACATTCATTCATTCTCCTAACACATTTACCAGAATCCATCTGTCTGTCTGCCCACCACCCCTCCTCCTCCTCCTCTCTCA
Organism: Leuciscus leuciscus; assembly: GCF_965113295.1. Taxonomy (NCBI): domain Eukaryota; kingdom Metazoa; phylum Chordata; class Actinopteri; order Cypriniformes; family Leuciscidae; genus Leuciscus; species Leuciscus leuciscus. The sequence continues at coordinate 23,143,031 of NC_138733.1, forward strand.
GTCATCAGTTCCTCACCTTCCGACACATTAGCTACATTCCTACATGTCAAACACGAAAATGACAAGCTCAATCAGCACCGCGCGACAGGCCAACGCAAGGACAAGGAGTGTGTGAGGATGCAAAAAGCCACACAAGCACTCAGATGTGGAGTGGTCAGCCAGGGGCATTTGTGACAGTGTTTGAGGCCGACCTTAGAGCATGACTGCAGGTAGCTGAGGTGGTGAAACAGAACTAAACTGTCAAAAACGAGACACACTCTCGCATACACGTACATTCCTGGAGAGAGAGCAGCTGTGGATGAGGGAGCAGCTGTCATGCCCCCCGTACCACCCCTTGGTCCCCCCCGTGGGGACGGTGAAGCTAAATGAGCAAGGCCAAGGGTGGCCTAGAAGTGACGGCACAGCTGAGCGGCATCAAAAATATGTTTTGAAAACAACTACTAAAGGGTTATTATGTATTTTTTGGGTGGTTTAAACGGCTGGTAACTTATTGAGCAATACATTTTGGGACAAACGGGTAAAAGCCGGACAACGTAGAAAGTTCATCTTTATTTAAAACATAAATGCAGGGTCGACTTCCATCTTTTTCACTGTAGTATTTATTTCGGGTAATTGTTCCTTGTCTGAGGGCACGTGTGATGGGACTAGAAATGGTTATAAACAACTCGAACATATGCTCAACTATGTTGAAACCTTGATCAGTGGAAAACCGATACATCATATAGATATAGGCCTATGTATCATTGCTGCTAACTATGATTTTTGCCACTGCTCATAATCATTACAGAAATAAAGTACCTTAAACCAGCATGAGCTAGTTTGAGGTTTTTAGCTGGGGTCCCAACCTGGTCATATTGGTCTGTTGGCTGGTTTTAGAGGGGTTTTGGGCACTTTTCAGCTGGTCATGCTGAGAGACCAGCTTGAAGACCAACTACGCAACAGCTTAGGCAGACTGGGAGACCAGCTTAAACCTGCTAAGACCAGTAAACCAGTTTCGGCTGGTTTAAGCATTTTTTATGCTTTTTAGGATAATAAACGATATACAGCAGCACACAGAAATATTCCTGTTGGAAAAAATAATGATATAGGCTACATATTATATAAATCAAGTAAATCATACATCTAATAATCAAATAATGCATTTAGATACTTTGAAACAGTATAACAAAACGAATGACTAAACATACAGGAAATGTGTAACGTTATCTAGAAGCAAAGTTGAGTAACTTCCAAGCACACGCAAATGTTAACCCACGTCAGAGGTTGATGTGTCCTGTCAACCTGCTAACGATACGATAGTTATTTTACTAGTCTCAACCCAAGTTCAGATTAACTAGATTCGAAAACAGTACCGGACAAACTGAGCTAGTATTCTGGTAGCCATAATGCATTTAACGTTTGTAAAAACAGGAATGTGTTTTACTCAAATACTGGCAAGGAAGTCATACAAGAGTCCGCAGGCTACTTAGCAACCGAGCCTAACTACTGTCAGTTAGCATTGTTCGCTACAGAGCCCGTTTTCGTGCTCGATATTAACTAAAAACTCACTTTTAATCAACATAATTAGCGGTCACTACAATATGTGCATATACAAGGGTTGGCCTATAGTATAAATATGCTGCTTTTAATTGACAGCAGCCCGCAGCCTTGTCAACTGGTTTAGGATAAGTGCTAACAAGCAAAGGATAAAACTTTAGCCACGGAAGCAGGGTAGCTGCAGTTAGAAGCTCAAATGTATACCCATAAAAGTAGTAAATATATTAAATGATCTAATTTATGGCCAACTGTTCTGTCGCATTATAAACCGTAAATACACGCAGTAGTAAATTAAGAGCGGGTTTAAGGGAGGGAGCAGAGATGTTGGGCCGCAGTATCGTCCTTAATATTCGGCCACTTTCCTGACGCGCTTAACCGAGTATCCCTGCGCATATGTGGGCTTGCGGTTCGCCCGCTTGCCGCCGCGCTCGACCGAGTTCGGGACAGCCATAGCTCACAACAACGCCTCGATCCATAAATCTCAGCCTTACCTGGTGCACTGCAGTCGGCGCACACCTCGGTTCTTTGGACTTTCCTGGACATCGCTGAAACCAAATCTACCGCTTCCAAAGATTTTAGTCCAATACTTAATATATTTGGCTTGCTGTCCCCCCAGGAGCGACGTCTGCGATTTTAATGCCGCCCTGAATGTCCGGAAGCCGGCGACGAGCTCTCCAGTGCTCCCGGTCCTCACCCTTCTCTCTCCTTCCTTTTTTCTGCGGTGTCTCCTGTTAACGCTGCAAGGATTTAACGATTCCTCTGAATGAATCAAATTTTTCAGAAGGCCCCTTACGTTATCAGATTATTTAATATTGGGCGTCCACACTAATGTTTTTCCCCCGACCATTATCCAAGCCCCGTCTCTGTCTCGGGGAAAAGGGGGTGGGAATAAGAAAAGTATGGATACAGTACACGGTTTATTTACATCCACTGCCCTATACACTTGACTTCTGTACGGCGGGCTGCATACTCTCCCTCTCTCTCTGACGTCTGTCTCTCGCTCTCTCGCTTTCTTTCTCTTGCCCCACCGTCGTTATTGCACAGGCGGGGGCAGACAGAGCAGAGGGACCATGCAGTCATGCCCACCAGTGTAGATGAATTTTACATAACTTTATTTGCATACCTACAATCCCCGAATTAATAAACTTTAAGTAGCTTAGGCCTATAAATAATTAAATAAAATATACAAGATGTATTCAGTAAATTGGATATGATCAAGAAAATAACATTACCCTACACATTAATATATTTTAATACTCCACATTCTATTCTATTCTATTGAGCCATCAAAATATATGTACTTGTATTTCTTTTTTTCTGGATAGGCCATTGCAATAAACTGCTTTTGTCTGTAAGTGTGTGAAGAATGTGTTATATTGTCACATCTGTAACTACAGAAACAATAAAAATGCAATGAAAAATTGCACAGTAGCTCCAAAAACCAATAGAAATGTGCAAGCAATTAAGTATAACATATGTTCTAATAAAGCAATTGGGGGTCAAAAAAGGAAAAAGTAAACCAAGACTTGCAAATATCTTTTTGATTGGATTTTGTTTCATGTAATTTTTTAACGTTACTTTGACATAATTTGGAATTTTATAATATGAATCCATTAGTTACTTCAAAATTGTGCTCTGTATTGTAATCATGTTTTATGTGAGAAAGCAATATTATAAATAAACTTGAATATTTGGTCATTTTGAAGTTTTAGCTATGGCTTATATTATTAATGTCTAGTCCTCTGGTTTAGATGGGTGGATGATATGGATAAAGGTATGATTAGATATTATTATCAATATATATTAATAATATCAGCAACAATAGAAAATAATAATTTATTTTATTTTAAGTAGGCTATAGAAATATTAAAATCAAAGTTGAACAAAACTCAGTTTGATTCAATGCCAGACATGGGACATTTCTTTTGACAGAACAATTAAAACAGCATTAAAACATGAAAACATGATAAAATCAGCACAATAGTATAATTGTTTTGTTCTATTATTTTCCATTCTGTATAGAATATAATTCTAATCTAGAATTGAATTTAGGTTCTGCTTCTGTTAATAAATTATATAGCATCTATGAGATATTTATTAAGTATTTAGACAGATGGCAGCATGAGATGTTCTCTCTATATCCTCTCCCATGGCGCAGTGAGCAGCATCAGCATGTATGACAGAATCACACACTGAAGTTCAATGGCTCATATACTGTCTGTAGGTGCGAGTCGCTTTCGAGAGCCCTGCCTCAGCCTCCGCGAGCGAGCGTGTGCGCGCACGCGCGCGCGTTTGAGACAGGAGAGGGAGAAGAGAGAGGCTGAGACTAGGAGGAGTGGAGAACACAACGGAGAGCATTATTACACACGCGTTAGCTTTAAATTGCCTTTCAACATAGAGACACTGAATGCCAAGCTACTATGCAAAAAGGGATGCTACGAAAAGGGAGAGAAATGCCCTTATCGGTCGTCTCAGCAATAATAATATAGCACGCGCCCTTTACAAAAGTAACTGATATCGCACAAAAGCAGGGAAACGGAACGGGGAGAGAGAGCAGCAGCGAACTATGCACTGAGGATGATTTCTGCCAGAAAAACTCCGGAGAAGAGTCGCTACCACCTGCATTATCTGGTGTGGCATAACAAACACCGGCAGCTGGAGAAAGAGCTCTCAGCGCGCGAGCAGGTAAGATGCGTTCGTTTCCGCGTTCCTGAATCGCGGCGGATGATGCTGTGAGGAACGGGCCGTGCGTTTGATAGGGAAACTGATTCTGGTACTTCATTCGGCTTGTAATCTGTGATGCAAGGGCGAAAAAGTGTTTTTTCTTTCTTTTCTGGTTCATTAGTTACATCCCCATTTATATAAGTGGTTTGCTGATATGCCAACTACAAACAGAAATGCATGTCAAAAACCTCACACCCTGGCTGTGTCTTCAAACCTATTGAGTTGCCTACATTGACCGCATTTTTGGGCGTATCGTAACGTTCGAACGCGTAAAAATGCTGTCTATGTAGCTCACTAGTTTCGACACAGTCCCTATTGTCCAAACCTTCTCATGTTACGCGTCTGTCAATTTAATGTGGAAACATGATCAGAAATGCAGTTGAATTGTATTTCGATCTGAGATGCTTTAAACACAGAGAGGCTGCAGAAAGTGGCATTGCATACAAAGGCTGTGGGTGAATAATGCTTACAGATCAGCACTCACAGTTCCTGAGGATAGATGGTGTGTCGGAAGAGGGTGTGTTTGTCTTTCTCATCATTCTTCTTCAAAATAATTATTAATCCAATGCATTATTCCATGAATTAGTGTAGAATTATTCTGTAATTAATTTAAATTTGATACTGTGCAGAACTACAAAAAAGCCAAATGATGTTGGAATATTTATATTAAATGTAGGGGTGAAAGGAATAAATAAATATAAATAAGTTCAATAGCTCATATAGGTTAATTTAGTAGAAGACTGATTCTTTATGATCAACCATCTTCAAAAGAGTAAAGTCGGCATGAAATGAAAATTCACCCTATGGATTTTCTAAATGCACGTTATTGATCTTATTGTGAATGATTCATCCATGCATGTTTATTTTTTACAGTTGTTTTGACCTCTTAATCTTTAATCAGAATGTCTTAACTTTCCGTCAAATGACAGACGTCTCTCTGGTGACGCTTGACTTCTTCAATCATTTAGTCCTTACAAGCTCACATTCAGATCTGCCTCCATCCAATCAAGTTCCTGTCCTACTTTTTTTTCTTTGTTGATAATCCATTTATGTATACATTACAGTACGGAGGAAAAGATCTGTCGCTACTTCAGTTACATCACAACTTTAATGCAACATTAATCCACTGATTTGTAGACATAGTCCATAAATCGGTGTGGCATTCATCTTTAATCTATTCAAGAGAAAAAAACTACAAATAGATCAATAGACAAATCAAGGTAAAACTGCAAAACAGGTGAAAAAAGAAACTCATTAAAACATTGCTATTTAAATTGATTCCAGTTAAAATATAAAATAAAATATTTAATATTATACAATAGACTTATAATACACAATTTGTTGGGGTAACATGTCAAGCTACTCCTATTATAAAGATAAAGAGCCACGTTAGAATGCATTGGAAGAGGCCACAATGAAAATCAGAATTCATTTTTCTATAACAAGCAGAAGTTTATATAAGAAGACTAATTGAGATTGCAGGGCTGATTGTCCACTTCAGGTTGTATCAATTCCTGTACACTCTTAAAAATAAAGGTTCCAAAAGTTTTCACAGCGATGCCATATAGAAGAACCTTTCAGTCAGCAGTTTTTAAAATAACCTTTTTTCCTAGTGTGAAGAACATTTTAATAATCTAAAGAAACTTTTTCCACCATAAACAAAAAAGAATGTTAAATGTTGAATGTTAAAGGTTCTTCATGGAACCATAGATGCCAGTAAAAAAACTTTGTGTATGCTCTTCATCAGACTATTCTGGTTTAACTCTCTGTCTAATGAGTAAATAACTATAACTCATTTGAACAAAGTCATCCATCTCAGTTACAGCAGCCATTCACAATTCCATCTTTACAAACCCCAAACAAACTCGTTCCTGTGCCATTTTTTATGACTCAGGCTGACGGTAATAATTCAGACCCCTAACCCTCTTCATGATCACTGCGATATAAAGCACTTCCAGTTTAGTTGATTTACAGGCCGCTGACAGCATAATCTAGCCACGTTTGGCATGGTAGGCTCGATGAGTCAAACCGAGTCCCTCCAGGGACGGCATGAGGAGCGAAGGGAGGTCAATGCTGTCTCGATTGTTCCTCTCCTGTGAATGAGGCACGTAGCCACCCTGACAAGGGGAAAAGTTGCTGCACCAGCAGCACACAGGATTATGGGCTAGATGTTAGGTGTCAGTGAAAGAACAAAGAGGGGAAACAAGCTATTAGGACGGAGGAGAGCGAAGGACGTGAATAGCAAAGAGATCAGGTGGTGGTGGAGGAAAAATAAGTTACCAAGGGGAGAAGAAGCTCAATTTGCAGTTTGCTTTGACGGTGCCATAAAACAGTCACGGGGGAGGAAGTGGACAGATGACAGCTTGGAGGAGAGCGGCAGGAAATTGAGAAAGAATGAATGGAGAATGGATAGAGTGGGTGATTGAATGAGGAAACCAGAGAGAAGAGCACTGCCGGCTGATGTATTTACAGAGTCTTCTGAGTGAAGTCAGCAGTGCCTCAGCAAATACGGAACATCACGGGGCCCTCCATCAGCACATTTGCCATTGTCCACACATCTGTTCAGTTTTCTCGTTTGATATACTACCTCTCTTCTTCAACCCTCGGCCCTCCTGCACTCCACCCGTAACCCAACACTAATTGCTACAGAGCGTTGTCTCAGGGGACGAGTGTTGGGCGGTGGGGAGGGGGTTGCTGCGATTTGGTTAACTTATGAGAAGCTTTGGTAACACTTTAGAATGCTGTTCCGTCATTTATGAATAACGATGCAGGAACAAATGTGTAATGCAATATTAACATTCTAGTAGGTGTAATTTGCGGGTGGGACAGCTGTCCTTACTTTATGATGTTTTATTTACAAAGTTCGGGAGGAGCACGTTCAGATAATTAACACAAGTGGAGAGCACTCAGCAATCAATGGTAAGAGGTATATATACATTCAGCAGTCTCACCTCAATCCATTGACAGTTTTGCAGCATCCCCCCCTAAACCCCTTCTCCACGCTTCTAGTCCTAAACACTTACATACTCTCATACTCATACGGAGTACTCTGGGTTCGGGCCAAACTCCGAGCTCGGAGCCCTCCCCCCAGACAGCATGCCAAATATGCATTAAACTTTACACCCTCAAATTGTATGTAAGTGTGAACTCGTGAATTGTCAGAGGCGATATTGGCCCCACCACTTTTAGCTGCACGGATACCTAATACAAATGAAAATCTCTAGTTGACTAGATTCATTTCGTTCATTTGATAAATAAGAGGCAGTCTGGTGCTGGAATGTGTTGTTTTTGAAATCATACTGAGTGTTCATTGCCGCTGTTATCAGGCTCGTGCACAGTCTTCACACAGATGAGCAATTCAATCTATCGCTTAAGTCAAGTCAAGTCACCTTCATTTTTAGCGCTTTATACAATACAGATTGTTTCAAAGCAGCTTTACACCTTAACACCGTTGTGGAAACTCTCTGTTTGCTCCGGTTAAATCACAGAACAAAATGCACACAAACGTGTCCCTGCTTTTGAAACAGGGTTCAAGCTTTGGTTTTTAATAAAAACAAAAACAAAACAAAAAACTATACAAGGGCAGATTAGAACTGAGACATGCTTAACAAAAGTTTACAACCAGACCATGAGGGCACACAAACAGTTAAAGCAGATTTATGGATTTATTCACTGACGTGAAGAATCTGGGGACTTACAATATATTGTAGAAGATTTTAAGGATGAAACTATCACGTTAAACATGACTTGTCAATAAATTAAAGTCAAGTCAAGTCACCTTCATTTATATAGCGCTTTTAACAACATAGATTGTTTCAAAGCAGCTTTACAGTGATAACAGGAAATTAAAGTAACAGAGATTGTTTTGGCTTTATAGCACTTCTAGGATAAAGTTATTGTCCAGCTAAAGTTATTGATTGTTTTGATTGATTCACTTCCGTCGCGTTATTAGTTATTAACTAAGGGCCACTTACACGACACCGTTGTAGCAGAAAACCCTTAAGTTCTCTCTGTGCAAACTTTAAAAACGTGAACCTGTGAGAACGCTGATGGTGTGCACATGCGTATTACGTGTTTAGTCTATGTATGTATCTATTATATATGTGTATATATGTGCGCAAGCGTGTAGTCCTCCTTTACAAACCAACCCTCAACAAACTACTTGTCTGGCCTTAAAATTTATAATACAGAATTTGTATCGCTTCCGCGTAGCCACGCGAACCGGAATTATCCCGACAGCGTTTTATCTGTACAGAGGTAAAGGGTAGGGAAGGAGGCCTTCACAGGGGAGAAACAGTTGACACTTCAGGATTGCGTTGTCGTTGTGTCCAGGCGCAGGTCCTTCATCAGATCTTGATACGGCCTAGATCCGGGCGGACTGCGGTAAACCTCGGAATAAACAGAGAGACTAATATTAGCGTAGACGCCATTCTTCTTATGATGTAACAAGTATATCAGGATTTATGGGAAGTGTTCCCAAAGTTTTGGTGCTAAATAGGAAAAGGATCTACCGCCAGCAGTCGATTTTGATATTCTAAATATCAACTGGCCGGAATTTTGAGATCGCAATAGACGTGAAGGACTGTAATGCGTTAAGAGCTCGCTCAAGTACTGTGGCGCTAAACTATTTAGTGCTTTGTAAGTAATCAGCAATATTTAAAAATGTATACGATGTTTAATAGGGAGCCAATGCAGAGTTGACGTAACAGGGCTAATGGTCATACTTCCTGGTAAGAACTCTAGCTGCTGTGTTTTGGACCAGCTGTAGTTTGTTTATTAAGCGTGCAGGGCAACCACCCATAATAGCATTACAATAATCTAGCCTTGATGTCATGAACGCATGAACTAATTGTTCCGCATTTGTCAATGAGAGCATATGATGTAATTTAGATATATTTTTAAGATGGAAGAATGCTGTTTTACAGATGCTAGAAACGTGGCTTTCAAATGAAAGATTGGCATCAAAGAGCACACCCAGGTTCCTGACCGACGACGAAGACTTGACAGAGCATTTACATTTATGCATTTGGCAGACGCTTTTATCCAAAGCAACTTACATTGCGTTATCCTATACATTTATACATAGGTATGTGCAATCCCCTGGGATCGAACCCACAACCTTGCGTTGTTAATGCAATGCTCTTACCACTGAGCTACAGGAAAGCAGCCATCAAGTGTTAGACAGTATTCTAGGTTATTACGTGAGGAAGTTTTTTGAATCTCTGTTTTTTCAGAATTAAGTAGTAGGAAATTACTAGTCATCCAGTTTTTTATATCAGCTATGTATTCCATTCATTTTGTGAATTGGAAAGTTTCGTCAGGGCGTGAAGAAATATAGAGCTGCGTATCATCAGCATAACAGTGAAAACTAATGCCATGCTTCCTAATGATATCTCTTAAGTACCCTTTTAGCATGTGCAGAGTGAACAGCAACGGTCCTAGTACTGAGCCTTGTGGTTCGACAAACTGAACTTGTGATCGATATGACATCTCTTCATTTACTGCTACAAACTGATAACGGTCAGATACGTATGATTTAAACCATGCTAATGCAATTCCACTAATGCCAACATAATTTTTAAGTTTATTTAAAAGAATGTTGTGGTCAATAGTATCAAATGCAGCACTAAGATCAAGTAACACTAATAGCAAGATACAACCACGATCGGATGATAAGAGCAAATCATTTGTGACTCTAATGAGAGCAGTCTCAGAACTATGGTACGGTCTAAATCCTGACTGGAAATCCTCACAGATATCATTTCTTTCTAAAAAGGAACATAGTTGTGATGATACTGCCTTTTCTAGTATCTTTGACAGAAAAGGTAGATTCGAGATCGGCCTGTAATTGATTAATTCTGTAGGATCAAGTTGCGGGTTTTTTTTACAATCGGTTTAATCATAGCCAGCTTAAAAGTTTTTGGTACGTACCCTAATGACAAAGATGAATTAATGATAGTAAGAAGAGAATCTATGACCTCTGGAAGCATCTCTTTCAGTAGCTTAGTTGGTATAGGGTCTAACATACATGTTGTCGATTTAGATGATTTAACGAGTTTAATGAATTCTTCCTCTTCTATAGCAATGAATGAATCAAATTTTTCCTTAGGGAGACTACATTGCACTGCCTGATGCGATACTGTAGTAGACGGTTGCATAGTTATAATTTTCTCCCTGATATTATCAATCTTGTAAGTGAAGAAGTTCATAGTCATTACTGCTGTGCTGCTTGTAAACGTCTGGGGTTGAAGATTTATTTTTCGTTAATTTAGCCACTGTTTCAAATAAATACCTAGGGTTGTGTTTGCTAAGCTACGTAATATGCTATCAGTTTCTGATGCAGAAAAGGTAGTTCATGCATTCATGACCTCGAGACTAGAATACTGTAATGCTTTATTAGCTGGTTGTCCTGCATCCTCAATAAACAAGCTACAGTTAGTCCAAAATGCCGCCGCTAGAGTTCTTACTAGATCAAGAAAATATGATCATATAACACCGATTTTATCATCACTGCATTAGTTACCTATAAAGTTCCGTATTAATTACAAGGTATTGCTACTGACTTATAAAGCCCTAAACGGCTTAGCTCCAGTCTATTTAACGGATCTTCTATCGCCCTATAATCCATCGCGCTCTTTAAGATCACTAAATTCAAGGCTTTTGGTCATACCTAGGATATCCAGAACTACCAAAGGAGGGAGAGCATTTTCACATTTGGCTCCAAAACTCTGGAATAGTCTTCCTGATACTGTTCGTTGCTCAGACTCGCTCTCCCAGTTTAAAACTAGATTAAAGTCGCATCTCTTCAGCCAGGCATTCATATAATATTTTTAATCTTACAGTTCAAACTACAATCCGGCCTCTAGCTCATAAATGCTAGAGGAGAACTGGCCCCCGACTGAGCCTGGGTTCTCCCAAGGTTTTTTTTTTCTCCATTAGGTCACCTGATGGAGTTTTAGGACACCATTAGGTCACTTGATGGAGTTTTTCGGTTCCTTGCCACTGTTGCCTTTGGCTTGCTCAGTTGGGGATATTTTGGGGATATTTAATTTAATTTGATCAATCAATAAATTCTACTAGAAACAAACCTTGTTGTATTATTTTAATTTAATACTGTGAAGCTGCTTTGATACAATCTGTATTGTGAAAAGCGTTATACAAAATATACTTGACTTGACTTTGTTTTCTTCTTATAGGTTTGAAAAATAAGCAGATCTAGCAGATTTTAAGGCCTCTCTGTATGTAATCTTGCTCTCTTTCCATGAAATTTCTTCCAGTTGTGCTCCATTTTTCTGGCTGCTCTCCTAAGGGTCCGTGTGTGCTCGTTGTACCACGGCGTTGGACTATTTTCTATAATCTTCTTTAAAAATAAGCAGATCTAGTAACTTTGCAGTCCGTAACTTTTTTGTGTTAAAAATTATCCAAAATAATAATAAATAAATAAAAACATAACCAGCCAGTGTTCAAAACTATCTGCTTGCCTTAGCTCGATTCAAATCGGTTAGCTTTTATAATAATGATTGTAAGTCCAGTGGTACTGGTGGATTTCCGCGGGAAATTCAAGCATGTCTTTGCGTCATTACGTCACATCTGTCCACATAAAGAAGGAGTCCCGGCTAGTAGGCTATATTGCGTGTGAGTATGTTCAAGTTGTAGATTTATAGCCTTTTCTCACAGCACTTGAAATAATTAAACTTATAGCAGATCCAGAATCAATGTTTCAAACGACAATCACCAGTAACAACTGGAGATTCACCAGTTGTAAAACCCAAAAGACTTCGTGACTAGAGAAAAAAAGAGACTGCAACCGGCCCATGCAAAAACAAGGATAAACATCGGGCAGGGCTTTTGAAAGATGGCGTGAACTCCGCGTTTTAAAGGGGTTCAAAACGGACGCAGAGATGGCTTTTTTTTTTTTTTTGCTAGACAGGTAAGACATTTCAATAGTTTAATTACGTAACAGTAGCGCACTAGCTTAATTTACACAGTTACGGAGTTTACTTTGTTGTACCTTTCTCGTTTTACTATTATGGTAAAAATGAATTATTTTGTGCTAGCTATGAACCCGTGCCCAGCTAACACACGACGTCGCAGTTACGTAATTTATTCGTACTTTTTGGTAATTTCATGACTTACCAACTGACAACGTAGTCTCGACGTCTCATGTCTGTAAAGTTATACTTCCAAAAAGTATATTCTGTGATTCTGAATGACAGTATCCACACCTTTGATTGACAGCCGCACACTCTCCTCAAAACATTGGATTCATCCGCGCTGTTTCATGCCGATGTACAACCCACGTAAAATTGATAATTCCGCAAATAACTGCAATTGCAGATTTCGAACAGAGATGGCGACAAAGAGGAAAAGCTACGGACTGCAGCTTTAAGCGCAAAGGAGCAACTGTGTTTAAGGTGCTGGAAAAGAGAGAGTCAAACATTCCTGTCGCAATAGTTCTTCTAAGCTATCTGGGATGCTGAGGAGATGAAACTGATCAGGAATATTATTAATAAAGCAATCTTTAGTGGCAGAAGTGATAGGTCTAACATATTTGTAACACGGAGTCGACTTTGCAGCCTTGGCTAAATGAAGTATACACAAGACTAGATAATGATCTGAGATATCATTGCTCTGCTGTAGAATTTCAACGGCATCAACATTGATTCCATGTGATAATATTAAATCTAAAGTACTATTAACAAATGAGTAAGTAGCGCTCAGTTGAATGAGGTAATTCAATATTATCTAATCAGTATCTACTATTGTTCATAATTAATGAGAGTAATGCACAATGTATAATAAATTCTAAAATAAAGATTATAGTTACCTACTAGTAATTACTCAAGTACTTAAAAATAAATTACCTATTACTTGGATCAGTATTCTAAAGTGAAAAACATAATAACTACCTTTTAATGACTGAAGTCATTGTAAGCTTTTGAGGTTTTTGTAAGGTTTTAGTCATGACTTAAGTATTACCAAATCCTTCTAAAGGAATTACTGGCCATTTGGATCAGTATTCTAAAATGAAGATCATGGTAACCCTAGTAATGACTCAAGTATTGCTACATCCTTCAGAAGCAATTACTATCCAGAACCTTACAAAAACCTCAAAAGTTTACAATGACTTCAGCCATTACTAGAGAGTTGTCATGCTTTTCACTTTAAAATACTGTTCCAAATAATTATTAATTCCTTCTGAAGGATTTGGTAATACTTCAGTCTTGAATACTTGAGTTGGATTGTACATTATGCATTATTCACATTAATTATAAACCTGTAGTAGTTCTTAGTAGTCCTCTATAGGTATGAAAAAAATAGTAGTTACTGATTAGATAATAGTGAATTACCTCCATCAACCAAACAGTACTACTTACCAGTGATGCGCGGGTCAATGTATAAACAACCCGCACCCGACCGACGTTTTCAACTAACCCGCCCGCAACTCGGACCGCAAAAAAAAAAGAAGAAAATATTGTACCCGACCCGCTTCCTGACCCGCATTTTTTAAAAGAAGTAAATGCATAGCAAGAAGTACACATGACAAAGCCAGCACTTTGGTCATCATCTTTCATTATTTCGGCAAATGTCTCCCACATTTTGCTCTTTCTGTTTTTTGTATTTGCGGAGCTTCCACTCCCCAGTCTTCACCTTTTCTCTTGCCGCCTCCATCTCTACCTGCAGACTGAGCTCGTGCCTTCGCGCCAGTTATTCAGCCAATAAAGTGTAGCAGGCCTATGTATTTCATAGAAAATTGCATGTGAGCGGAGTGGAGCGGGAGCGAGCGGGCGGATCTTGGACAGAGCGCAGAGCGGCATTTTTAAAAGGATGGAGCGTCGCCCTATTTCCCGCTCCAATTTCGCTCCGCGCACACCACGATTCTGAAGCATGCTCACCCTGACTCAGTCGATGACTGCAAGATGGATTCTATTTTCAGTCAAAACTCGGCTCAATAATGGAGTTCAAAAAGTAGGCTACTTCAAAAAGGAAAATAAGAAGTCATACAGGTAGGCTACACTATAATATAAAACTAACTATAATGTGGTAGAAGAAAACGAATGTGGAGACATCGTTTCAGTCAGTAAAGATTCATTTTGGAATCTAAAAAGACACATCTCTCGAAAACATGCAGTGTGCTATCTGAACACGCTGGGAAGAAAGCAAAAGGTTAGCAAATTGAATGGCCTACGGTAACTTGTAACAAAGTGTAAATTAAATGTAGCGTAATATTCAAACAATTGATACAAGCCCATTTCAATTTTAATCCTGCGCGCTGCGCAAAAGTTCAGTTATAAGAATGTTGGCCTAATAGTTAATTTAGCCAACTTTTAAAACGTTTATGTATATTTTTTTATATTTTTGTTTATATAAATTTTATTTATATTATTAGGCCCATTTATTCGTTTTATTTTACAGCAGTTTATGTGTACAATGGATATAAGCCCATTTAAATTTGAATCGTGCGCGTTGCGCAAAAGTTAACTTATCAAAATTCTGGCCTAATAGTAAATTTATTTAAAAGAAATGTATGTAGGCTATATTTTTGTTTATATAATTGTTATTTATATTATTAGGCCCATTTATTCGTTAAATTTTACAGGACTTTGTGTAGGCTATATTCCTTATAGCCTAGGCCTAATTTGAAATAAAACATTTCTATTTGAAAAATGTTGTTGTTGCTCATTAGTTCTTTAGGAGGTAAGGCTGTGGTCTAAGCTAACAGATATACATGTAGATTTTTTTTCCTTTTTTGGAGCGAGCGGGGGGCGATTTTGGTGGAACGCGGAGCAAACTGCGTTGAGCGCTGAGCGATAATGAGCGGAGCGGCCTGATGTTTGAGCGGGGGAGCGGAGGGGTGGACAGTTCCGTGAGCGATGAGCGGAGATTCTCACCGCTCCACTCCGCTCATATGCTCTCTAGTACTATATAAATTACAAAGGTTTAATTGGCATCTTTATTTCAAACGACCCGACCGACCGCGACCCGAATATCATTAAAAATATTTTTGGATGACTCGTAACCGCGGGTAACCGCGGGTGACCGCAGGCACCCGCTCATTTCGGATCAACCCGCGCATCACTGCTACTTACTACTAGTTAATCAGAGTTTCTTGATAGTTACCGTAATAGCAGTTACTAGAATGTTAATATTGCGTTACTCATTTTCTCCTGTGTAGTTATTCATTAATGATGGACTAACGGTATTCTAAAGTGTGACCAAAGCTTTCAACAGACTGACAAGGACAGTGGCAGACAGAGCTTGTAAATTGAAAATAAGGAGATTAAAGTAGCAATTGAATATGATTTTATAGTTTATGATCTAAATTTAACTTGAAATAATAAGTAGGAACACACAATCAAATACAGGTGCACGCGCACACACATAAAAATTAAACTATTTTCTATGACCCGAGTAGGCGTCTGAACTGTGCTGGATTTGCCTGCTAGAGAATACTACAAGGCTCTATTTCATCAGCACTACTCATCTCTGTGATTTACATATGTTTGTTTTTCCAGTAAACATTCCCCTATTCTATTTTGGATATGCAAACATAATCTCAAACCATATAGTGTACTAAAGTGCGTCAGTATTTTCCTTTTAAAGGGATAGTTCCCCAAAAAGTTAAGTCAGCATTTACTCACCCTCATATTGCCCTTTATGCTTCCAGTGTTATTGTTAACTAAAACAAAAACTACAACGACTGTATTAAATTTGTCAATTGAAATAAAATATAAGCAATAGATTTAAAAAATTAACAATTTTAAAAATGAAAATGTGGCCTTTGCAACTAACTGAACTAAAATAAATTTAAATTGAAGTACTAAAAGGATTTAATAAAAAAAATAAAAATAATAATAATAATAAAATATAAAAAAAACACAAAAGAAAAATTACTAAAACTTAAATTAAAATTAAAATATAAAAATAAAAGCTAATTCAAAATATGAATAAATACTATAATAGTAACTAAAAAAACACTGGTCACTGCAAACCTGTATGACTTTCTTTTCTTTGCGGAACACAAAATACATTTTGGAAAAAAGCTTTTGTCCATACAACGAAAGCCAGTGTGGTTTTGGACCCCATTGATTTTCATTATATGGACAAAAGCAGTTGAAATATTCTTCAAAATATAATATACAAATATAATATATAAAGTTTCATTATGACCTCACACTTCCTCTTATCTCAACCCACCAGCTCTGTGGCATTTACCGGAATAAAGCAAAAGACATGTCATCAGCGGCACAATCAGAATGCTTGGATATCCAGAATGGATGCTAAACTGGCCATACCCGAAGGTTTTGAGTGTGAAATGGAGCTTTTACGTAATCCTTCTTGTCCCATTGTGACGTTTCTACTGTATTCTTTTCCACTGACATTTTGTTAAAAAGTAATGGCTGTACCATTGTGTTTTGGTGCAAGCTCCATTGGTTTCTACCTCCCACACTATGAGACGGTCGCATCAGCCCTTATAGCCGGAGCCCTGGATGCCAATCTCCAGAATACAAACCACACCGTGGGTGTGTGTCAACCTCCTGTGACACAACAGCGCATAAAAAGTCGAACAAGAGCCCATATTTCTCCCTCCCTTTTCCTTCCTCACAATATGTATGCCTAGACTTATTTAAAGAATTTGTATATTCTTGTTCACTTCTCTCCTGGGTTGCATCCTTGTCTATGCAATTCATTTAATTCTTCTGGCACATCACAGCCTTTAAGTGCTTCTGTGTGTTGATGTCGTTCTGCCTTGTCTGTCTTCAAACAAATGCTCATTTAAGTGAAAGCGCTGAAGCACATGATTCCATTTATGTGCAGAACAGATTGTGTGTGTGTATATCTATGCATGTATGCACATTTTTATGCACACGGCCACACAAGAGAGCCTGTGCAAAGCCTTCAGCAGAATCCATTGCATGCTGTGATTTGCACATACACACACACACATATGATTTTCTTCTGCCTGCCTCCCACATACACAGTTTGGACGTCCAATGAAAGATTGATGTTGGTTTAAGTAGCTGCCAGAGAACATTAGCCAAGGCAGAAAGAGTGCAAGAGCAGATGCACCAGCCAGAGATGACTATCAATAATGCAGTCTCCAGCAGGCTGAGAGAGAGCGAGAGAGTGTGGAAGAAGAGATGGACAGTTATGTGGAAGAGCATCTATACTAAAATGTGAGGACAGGCAATAGATGATGTAATACTGTCTATTTCAATGTGGCGGAGAGGGATTAGTAATTAACATGAATTTGAGTTAGTGCACTTGTGTCTGATGCAGTGCATGAATGTCAGCAGGCAAGTGTGCTTGTTACAGGGCTGTCAGTGAGAGGCAGTGTAGGTGGGATAGACAAGTTTCGGTCAGAGCAGGAGAACTGTAATGTGTAGGTGTTTCAGGTAGGATTCAGCTATTATTGTTATTATTCCGTATGGCTGACCCTCACTGCTCAAGAAACCTTACAAAGACTTAGCATGTTAACCATAGTTTCCACCAAAATAATACAGTTTATATATGTTTATTACATGGCTTGGTTAAATTCCAATGTAGAATGCGGTCTGTTTCTTGATAACAGACCGCTGTGAAGTATTAACACACCGTTGCCATGAAAAACAGAGCGTTGCTATGGACGCAGGATTCTAACTGTAGAGACAGAACAGACTATTTTCTTTAGCGGAAGCAATTCAATCGTTTTTAAATCAATAAACTCCTTTTTAAATCAATATTTTGTGTCAAATTATTGATTTATTTGGTGGGTAGCCATGTAATAAGCGGGATAATGTAGCGCGAGGCGGTTGTTATAGCGAATACAACCCCTTCAGGCTGATTCAAGACCCCTCCGCTTCGCGTCGGGGTCCCGATCAGCCTATCGGGGTGGTATTCGCTATAACAATCGCTCTACATTATCCCTAACATATAATAGTAACGTATATACAGTATATAAATATATATACAGTGGAAGAAAATAAGAAAATATTTGTTTCCCCATGCTAACCACCACAATCATGCTAAGATGTTGTGGGTGGTTACCAGAGTGTTGCTATAAGGAGAAGTAAAGTTTTATTAGTGGTTTATAGTGTATTGCTACGTGGTTAGCAAGAAGAAAGAACCTCCTAAATGTATATTCAGGTCCCTAGATGTATACCTAAAGTCTGCTGGAATTCATCCCCTTTTTATTGTCTGTCTGTTAAAAAAAAAAAAAAAAACCTGCATAGTTAGATTTAAATAGCACTGATATTGGATGAGTTAGGAGACCAAATTTAATAGTGTTAGGTTTGTTCAAATTCTTAACTTGTGATCAACACCATAACTATGGCATTTAGGTGGAAGTTTTTGGAACACATGACAAGAGACATTCAGCGTGGTTGTCTGTATTTGTTTGTGGCTGTGTGATGAGATGAGATAAGGGACTGTCTGTGTTTGTGTTATTGTGTGTGTGTTGTCTTGTCTAGTGTGTCTCAGAGGGATATATAGCAGCATTTCAGGTCACCAGAAGGCCAGTCTGTAACAACTGATGTTTCCTGAACCCTTCTCCTCTCACAGCCGCTAATCTGTCTTACCGAGTAACTCTCCGTCTCTCCCTGAAGCTTTCAGAACCAGTTATCAATCTCATATACACTCCTTCACTGGCTAAAGCATGTACACCTCCTGACAGTTATCTCCTTCTCTCTGTCAGTCATCTGAACCATCTCCAGTGTCGGGGTTGATTGGAGATCCACACAGGACGGATGTGAGAGCCATCATTCACTTAAAACTGCAGTTTTCCCTCCTTGTCCTGCATCTCCTATCCATACTCCTCATCCAGGGTTACCATAGCAACCCCCACCCCCACCACCCATCCACACCCTTTTCTCGTAGCACTCATCTCGCTCTGGGGACCAGGCTGCTGTTTTTCTTGCTAGAGGCCCTCAAGGGGCCGCTGGGCCTCAGTTGTTGCTGTTGAGTGCCATCATGATGTTGCGAGGGGCCGGCTAATTACGGAGCAGAGTGTCGGACACACAGGAGTTTTGTGTGACAATAACAATAACATGATTGTGACTATATATATATTTATATATATATTGTGATGTAGTGACCTTGGAGTTGTCTTCAATGATCCACCACTGTTTTTACTTTGTTCTCACTGTTCCTATGCATTTCTTAATAGTTACGTGGGGTTTTATACTGTTTTATATTTCCTGAGTGGGCGTGGCCTTGAACTGTAGGGGAGCACTCATTTTCGCTATTATGGTAACTTTTGTGCAAATGTGTTGGCTTTATCCATCCTATTTATTGAATTTATTGATTGGTTTTAACTCTTGTTCTTAATCATTTTGTGTATTTGTTTATAAACATGGTGAGGTACCATTTTTTTAATGGTACACTCCAATTAGTAAGCGGGAAAATGTGTAGTTAAGGCAGCCGTCACTAGTGATTGGAGGATGGACCATGATGATTAGATGTAAAAAAAAAAAGAAAAAAAAAGAAATTGCATCACAATAAGTGTATTGTGGTTGTCAAAACATTTGGTAACTAAACAGAATTTTATTAAGTTTAGTGACAACAATGTTTACATGGTTACAAATGACATGGTTACAATTCTTGGGATTTGATTCTGATCTTGATTCTATTAAGTTCAGTAGACACATGTTAATTTTTCTCAAGAAAAAAAAACTCACCTAATGCTGTGAACATAGAGAGCCCTGTCAGCTGGTAACCTATAATTATTAAAGGTTAAAAATAACAACTCAAATATAAATAGAATGCGTTTTATTATAATAACAATGTTATAATATTTCAGTGATATAAGTAAAAATATAATAAACATGTAATATTGTGCACATATTTAGCAAAATACTCCTCTCTATAGCAATTTTTTCTTGCCAACTAACGTGCTATGGTCATTAAATGGCTTTCCTGAGGTAAATGTAAGTTATGTGACATATTGTTCTCAAGCTGTTTTATTGACACCTTTCCACTGTTGGAAAACAGATTGATCTAAATTATATGAGGCACATACATTTCGTTAAGTTGTACTGTCTCTTTCAACATACTTATTGTTCATTCGTGTTTATTTACTATGAACTAGTCTAGTAGTAAAGAGTATGATCGGTTCAGGTGTGCTTGAGCTGAGGCACTACAGCGATCTGTCACGTCACATTTACAAGCGCCAAAACGGTATTTATTGTTGAATTTCGTGATAAAATTGACAGAATCTGAGTGCTGAGAATTTGTTTCAATAGTTCTCTCTTGTCTGTAGGTGTCATCAGTGTCTTTTTCTCTGCGTGAGAAAATGGATGTGTGGCGTGAGAGCGTGTGAAAAGTATCAATTGCGTGAGTCTCACGTTGAATGCGTGAGAGTTGGCAGCCCTGCATTATGAATGTGTGTAGTATGAATGTAATCTGGGCATACTACATTCGCCATGTTGTCATTATCATGTGACCTACCAGCGTTGCTTCACTGCCATTCCTAAATCCTCTCCCGTGGCCTCATGGGATGGTAAAGTGTCCATTGTCAGAATCTTCAGAATTTTGCTAGAAGAAGTAGGTCATCCGGGTATTTTTTGCCTACTGTTTTATGAGTTTTAGTGTCACATACTGTACATTTTCGCCTACTATAGGAAAGTATGCGATTTCGAATGCAGCCTCTGTCCTCAATAGATAAAGAGGAGAGTTTGTACTGTTATAGTACATAACAGTTCTAGTTTTTAGACTGTTTTATTTATCTTAACCATTTTCACATTTAGCACATCTGCTTTTAATTAACAACTTTTTGGATGCCAACATCGCTCCCCTGTTTACATCTTGGTGTGATTCTCCTTGTGTTGCTCGTCTGTGCAAAAGTCTTAGGCATGTTAGTATTTTCACAAAAGAAAATGATTTTAAGCCAGTTATTTTGCTGTAGCGTGCCAGTAGGTAATATCATTTTACATTTACAAACAATTATTTTGCCATTGTAATCAGTGAGATTTTTGTATGCACAAGGAGATTTGATCTCACCATCATCGAGTCCATCTGGTATTACATGAAGAAACAGAAAAAAACAAAAACTGACAGCTTCCTGAAAACTATGTGCAAGTGTATAGCAAACGCAAAGGGTGGTCATACCAAATGTTGATTTGATTTAGTTAATAGAAGTTAATTGATAGATAAAACCTATTTATGGCATTATTTTATGAAAGCATCCTGACTTTACAGCATTTTTACACAAGTGCCTAAAACTTCTCACAGTCCTGTAGCTTTGCAGGTAGATTTCTGTCTTGGAGACGTTGCTTCAGTTCTTCTGGATTATTTTTTTTTTATTTTTATTTTTTTTTGTAATCATTTAATCCCAGATGGACTCGATGATGGTGAGATCAGAACTCCGTGTGGATCATAGTGGCTGTTGTCAGACTCATTGTGCATACAAAAATATCACTGGATTATTACAATTAATGTCAATAAGTTGGCAAAAATAGTTTGGAAATGTAAACGGATATTTCCTACTCACACACTACAGTAAAAGATCTAAACAATTGGCTTAAAACCTTTTTTTGGGGGGTGAAAATACTAACGTGCCTAAGACTTTTGCACAGTACTGAATATATATATATAATATAGCCTATATAAAAACTGAATAATAAAAATGACAAAAGCACATAACAGAAAATGAAATGAAAACTGAAAATATAAATAATAATAATAATAATAAATACATTCAAAAAAATCTTAATAAATACTATGATGGAAAATAAATAATACTTTAAATAACACTAATATGAATTTACATATTCTGAAGAAACTGTAAAATGGTCAATATAATGCCTGGGTGTTGCCAGTGTAGGCTGGGTTTAGCCTGTTGCTAGGTAGTTGCTGTGGTGGTTCTTTACTGGCCTAAGTTAGAAGAGCCCATCGCTTTGATATTCTGGTCTCTAGTAGATATGACTCGGGTTCCTTCTTCAGTGCATTGCAAATCTATGGGATTTTTTCTCTCACTGGGGAAAATCAGTCTGAACGCTCAGAAAAGTTAGACGTGCTATGTGCTGAAGTTTAGTACTTAGGGTTAGTTAGGGGTTTGTTTGTTCATGAGCAATTTGTGATAGCCATATCCTAACACCACTAACTATGGATAAATAAGGCACACACACAGACCCGAAAACTAACACACATGAATACACACACCTTGTGTGAAGTGTAAATAAGTGCACTGAGTTCATTTACAGAACTCCAAAGCAGCTCTCGCAGCACAAGTTAAGCCCTCGGGTAATAATATGTTTCCATTACCACACGGCCAATCAAAATGCTTCATTAAAAACAGCAAAGATGGCTCACATACAAGTCTCTTAATAAAGCTGTCCTGACTCTCATTTCTGCTCCACATACACGACTCACCATGCACTGCCTGTCATGCCCTTGGTTTCAGAGAGTACGCTTATAAATATGGACACGACCACAGCCGGC